>NW_004955485.1:5183627-5191185 GCF_000276665.1 Chinchilla lanigera | reverse complement strand
TATATATACTCAAGATATGAAGAACTCAAATTATCATTATTATAGATGATATGATCCTCTACATAGAAGATTCCAAAAAACCCACCAAAAGATACTTAGAATTAATAACCAAATTATGTAATATAACAGGATACAAACTCAACACTCAAAAGTCAATGGCATTCCTATGTACTAATAATGACCTCAATGAGAAAGAAATTAGGCAAAAGTACTATTGACAATAGCACCAAGAAAAATGAAATACCTAGGAATTAACCTAACAAAGGAATTGAAAGCTCTGCAATGTAAGTTACAGTATTCTGAAAAAGGATATTGAAGAGGACATGTGAAAAGATATCCCGTTCCTGGATAGGCAGAACCTAATATAGTCAAACTGGCCATACTTCCAAAACTGATTAACAGTTAACACAGTCACAATCAAAATTCCAACCACAAGGGGCTGGGGATTTAGCTCAGCGGCAAAGCGCCTGCCTGGCAAGTGCAAGGTAGTGAGTTCGGTTCCCAGTACCGGAGGGGGAAAAAAAAAAAAAAGACAAAAAGAATTCCAACAACATTATTTACAGAATTGGAGAGAACAATACTAATACTCATGTAGAATCAGAAGAGACTCAGAATAGCAAAAAGCAATCCTGGGTAACAAGAACAAAGTGGAAGGTCATAAAATCCTTGACATGAAGCTATATCATAAAGCTACAATGACAAAAGCAGCATGGTACTGGCACAAAACAGGTAGGAAAATCAATAGAACAAAATAGAGAATATAGAAACAGTTACTGGGGATTTAGCTCAGTGGCACAGCACCTGCCTGGCAAGAGCAAGGTCATGAGTTCGATTCCCTATACTGGAAAAGAAAAGAAAAGAAAAGAAAAGAAAAGAAAAGAAAAGAAAAGAAAAGAAAAGAAAAGAAATAGAGAATGTAGAAACAATCCTTGGTACACTCAACTATTTGATCTTTGAAAAACCAAAAACAAATACTGGAGGAAAGACAGACTCTTTAACAAATAGTGTTAGAAAGCTGGCCATCCACAAGCAGAAAACTGAATCTAGACCCATCTCTTTCACTGTGTACTAAACTGAAATCAAAGTGGATCAAAGAACTAAGTGTTAAACCAGAAACACTTTACCTGCCAGGAAACAAAATAGATAAAACTCTTGATGTCATAGACGCAAGCAAGAATTTTCTGAACAGAACCCCAGTTCCTAGAATCAACAAATGGGATCATATCAAATTAGAAAGCCTTTGCACAGTAAAGCAAACAACCAAAAGAATGAAAAGACAACCTTCAGCATGGGAAAGAAATTTTTCCAGCAATTCCTCAGACAGAGAACTTATATCTAGAATATATGAAGGACTCAAAAATATTAGATCCCCCAAAATAAGAGACTTAATAAAAAATAGGCAAGTGAAATGAACAGACACTTCACAGAAAAAGAAGTACACATAAGCACTAAGTACATTCTTTAACATTCTTGACCGTTAGACAAAGGCAGGTTAAAACACAGAGATTCCATCTTAGCTCAGAAAGAATGGCCATCATTGAGAAATCAAACACAAGTTTTTTTACTACTTGTTACTGTCTTTGATTGTTTGATCAATCTTACATTCTTATGTCCGATAGACTGAGCAACTTCGTTGAAGATAACAGTATGTAATGCAGCAACAATTGTTAATTTCTATTATTTTGTTTTGAGGTCATGTATTGTTTTTGCTGTTTTTGTGTTGTTTTGATTTTGTCTTCATTGTTGTTTCATTAGTTTTTATTTTAGTTTTTAAAATAAAGCCATAAAATAAAGAAATCAGATATATTGAATTTGATTCTGTTTTCTTCCAAATCATTTTACACCAGAACTACAGAATGAAATAAGTGGTATCTTGGTTCATGAACTTAATTTATTTTATGATTTAGGGTAAGATGACTTCATTTATGTTTGTGTGAGGAAGATGGCCATGGTTGTGTTTGCAACTCCATGCAGAGTTTTTGAATGAAAGCAAATTTTTGTCAAATGCTTTTGTTTCAGACTGATTTGTTTACAAACAGAAGCATTTATGAACCATGGTATTACTGTATTGGCAAATGCTGAGAGCCTGTGTGTAAAAAAGAAGCTTTTCACACTGTTGGAAATGCGAGCTATTACAACCACGATGGAAATCAGTAGGAACATTCTTCAGGAAGCTAAAACTAGAAATTCCATTTGACCCAGATATTCCTCTTCTAAGTATCTTCCCGAAAGAGTTAAAGACATCTTATTACAGTGACCTTCATACCCATGTTCATAGCAGCACAAATCATAGTAGATAAATCATGGAAATGGCCCATATGTCCATCAACAAATGAATGGATAAAGAAAATGTGGTATTTGCATACAGTGGAGTACTAGTCAGCTATAAAGATAAGTTTGAGTCATCTGTAGGAAAATGGATGCAGCTTGAGACGAAAATGTTAAGCAAAATAAATCAGACACACAAGCTTAACTATCACATGTTTTCTCTTACATGAGAAACCCAGAGCGAAAATACAGAGCAAAATAAAACATAGACAATAAGAATACATCACTGTCAAAGAGGAAGCGGACCAAGAGATGGAGGGAGGAGCAGGGAGCGCAGGGGAAGGGGATGAGAAAAGGAATTGAGATGTTGTGTACATGCACCGACCTCCCACAAGGAGTACACTGTATGTACTACACACATGTACTAATAAAAAGAAATGAAAATGTACCTGCCAATTAACTTGAATCATTGACTATTTCCCCCAGTATCAGTGTTGTCTTTCTTCCTTGTGTTCTTCCTCCCTGCTTTGTACATTCTGTCTCTCTTTCTTAGAGTGTATAATCCATAAAAATTTTATATTAAATAAACCTGGCCCTAGCTTTCCTGTGTGCTGCTCACCTTGAGTACTTTGAGGGAAAGCAAACTCAACAAGC
This sequence comes from Chinchilla lanigera, assembly GCF_000276665.1. Taxonomy (NCBI): domain Eukaryota; kingdom Metazoa; phylum Chordata; class Mammalia; order Rodentia; family Chinchillidae; genus Chinchilla; species Chinchilla lanigera. The sequence continues at coordinate 5,188,263 of NW_004955485.1, read as the reverse complement.
TTAAGTGAAAAATATTTGCAAAGTAAATACAAGCAATGTACTCATGAAGCCCCACTGTAGATAAAGTAAATATAGCCTTTCCCTCTACTCTCAACTTTAAAGTAAATCTGTTTTTCATCGATGTCTACTGAACAGTTGGCATTAACTTTTTTCCTCTTTACTCTACCCAGGGCTATAAAGCTAGAGCTGTACCACAAGGAAGTGCAGAGCTTCTGGTCCCTTCTCAGGGACTCCTTTCCGTCTAGGAGGAGGAGTGGCCTGGCTCTTGGATGAGGGAGGGAGATGAGCTCTGAGCTCCAACAGCACGTGCCTGGCACCTCTCTCTTCTGGGCTTTCTGCTCATAACATGAAGTATAATCACCTTTGCAGGGTTAAGATTTACCTCTGAGGTTATAGCAATAGTTCTGAGGGCTGAAAGTTGATTGCTTGAGAGATGGAATGCACTTGTCCACCTTTGAGTATATGGCTAAATGGGTAAATACTATCTCTGTAAAGCCAGGTAACAAAATATCTTGGTACTTTCCTAATATATAGGTGATACTATGTCAGCAGATTGGAGATTCAATGTGTAATCCTCTGTGTTTTTCCTTGTGAGTTGTATTTATAGACAAAGAAAGTACCTGAAGGTATGTTGCCAATTTTACTTATGTTTTTAAACTGTTTTATTTACTTTTTTATTTTAAAGAGAATAAAATAGTCAATGCTTAAATTTCTTGACCAATTTTGCATGCTTCTATCCAGTAATCTGAACAACTAATTTGAAGACAACAATATGTATTACATCACCACTTTTAAATGAATAAGCAGTGTTTTTTTTATTCTCTTTGTATATACATTTGAGTTCATGAGAACTAGGTGATACAGTTACAGAAATGTTATTACTACCAAATATTTGGCCAGCAAAATCAATTTCTTATGAAATGCTTAGATTAACTTAATGAATTGTTTCTTTGATAAGGTTTTCAGAATGCTTTAATAAAAAATAAAAATTATACATGTTAATGGGGTACCATATGAATGTCCATATATATGTGTGTGATGTTTAAATTAGGTGGTACAAATCTATCACCTTAAACATGTATCAGTCCTTCAAAATATTTTCTTCCAGCTATTTAAGATAATTGCATAATTATTATCCATGAAATGCCCCAAATAGCCTAAATGGCCTTAAGCAAAAGAACAACACGGGAGGCATCTTACTACCTGATTTCAAAACATACTATAAAGCCATAGAAGTGAAAACAGCCTCGTATTGGTATGGAAACAGATACTTTCACCAATGGAGAGCAGATCTGAATGCTAGGAGATAACTCCACACACCTCTAGTCAATTTGCTTTTGACAAAGATACTAAGAACACATATTGGGGAGAAAAGTAGCATTCTCAATAAATGAGGCTGGTGAAACTGGGTATCCACGTTCAGAAGAATGAAATGAGGCCTTTTATAACAATGAATTTAAAGTGGATTAAAGACTTAAATGTAAGACCTGAAACAAGGAAATGACTAGAAGGAAATACAGGAGAAATGCCTCAGGACATTGGAAAGGGCTGGGAACTTTTTGGATAGTACCTCAAATCACAGGAAACAAACAAACAAACAAAAAAGACAAGTAGAATCACACTAAACTAAGAAGTTTTGTCACAACAAAAGAAATCATCAGAGTGAAGAGAAAAACCACAGAGTGTGAGAATATATTTATAAACTACACATCTGCCCAGGGATTACTATCTAAAATACATATATGAAGAACTGAAAAATCTCAGTAGCAAAAACACAGATAACCTGAGTTTTAAAAAGTGGACAACAGATATGAACAGATAATTCCCAAATGATCAGCAGGTACATGAAAAAGTACTGAGTATCACTGCTTATCTGGGAAATGCAAATCATCATAAACATGCTAAGAGACTTCTTAAGATGATAAAGTAGGAGACTGCAGACATGGCTCAGTTGTAGAGTACTAACCTAGTATTCACAAGAGCCTGGGCTCACTCCCAGCACCCCAAGAAGTACAAATGTCCAGTCAATACATGGAAAAGCGCACAGCATCTCTGGCCTTTAAAGAAATGCTAATTAAACAACACTGAGATTCTATCTCACTCCAGGAAGAATGGTCATCACCAAGAAATCAAATGATAACAAATACTGGTGAGGCTTCAGGCAAAGAGAATCCTTCTCCACTGTTGGTGAGAGTTTGAACTAACGTCAGCATGGAGATTCCTCAAGAAGTTAAAACTAGAAATTTGACCCAGCCATTCCCCTACGAAGTAGCTTCCCAAAAGAAGTAAAGGCATCATATCGCAGTGATCCATGCATATGCATGTTTATAGCAGTATAATTCATAATAGCTAAATCTTAACAGCAACCTATATGTGGTTAACAGATGAATGGGTAGAGAAAGTGGTATTCACATGCAATGGAGCACTACTCTGCCATCAAGATAAACCTGAGTCATTTGTGGGAAAATGGATGTATCATAATGCTAAGTGAATAAATCAGCCACATGAGCCTAAACACCATCTGGTTTCTCTTATATGTGAAACCTATACTGTAAATAAGGAGCAAAATAAAAGATAGATAAGAGGAAATTGGAAGATAGTTCTTTGGAAGGGGCCAAGAGATAGATGGAGGGGGAGGGGAGGGGGAAGGGAATAGAAAAAAACTGAGATGTGTTGCACACATGTACCAACTCCCCACGAGGAATGTGATCACCCTGCACTTTAAATGTATCCTAACAAAACAAACATTGGGTAAAAGTATAAATTTAAGGTCAAGTTTAAGTGAATAAATCAGTTGTACTTATCTCCAAACAAAGAGCCTGACATTTCTTGGTGAACACTCAGCAACAGTTAAAGAGATACAGAACTTACGTTTGTAACATACAAAATAAATATGAATTCATCTAAAATTCAAGGGAAATGTGTACAGAAATTCTCTCTGTTGGTTGAAAAAGCTGTAATAGCAATTCAGCATTGCTTCTGTAAGCATCTGTGTTAATAAGATCCAATTATTTCATAGCTTCATTAAGAACTAAGTAAAGTGTTGAATCTCAGAGTTCAGTGATATTTTTATATCTCTAGCAGGATTTTAACAGGTGAAATTTTAAAATTTCTACTTCCACAGGGGATACATCGATTTTATTTGCAGTTTTAAAGTGCATTTTTTGCAATCTGAGTTCAAATGCTCCAAATCTTTGGCAAATTTGAGAAATTTCTGTTAATACATTCCTTATAATAAGGACCAAGACCTCTTACACTAGAAAATTCTCTGGCCATAAGTAATTCTAGCTGTTATAACAGAAGTTTTGTAAGACTTGTGAGTATTTCAGTCTTTGGTGACATTTTTAAAGGTGTAAATCTATCTCTGCCATTTTTTCTTTTTTGTTCTTCTCGACGATCTCCTTTGTAAAAGACGAGACACTGATTTATGGTGTTGTGTTCTAATGCTTTTTGTTTGTGTCCCCTTGGGTGCTATGGGGATGAGAAATGCTTGTAGAACAGACCTAAAATATCGCTAGGAAGTGCCATTCTGGATGTCATAACTTACATAGCAACTTCTTGCAATTATTAATTTATACTTGTAAAATCAAAATTAGACTTGCAGATACCATTTCTATGCCTCTAAATTGAATAATGATGTTTGTATTCTCTCAAGCAGGCTGGGGTCACAAAGGCAAGTGTTTACATTGGTCCATTCAGAGGGACTTGGTACTGACTAGGCCGGCCATCTGTAAGTGCATTTTTCCTTGCCGAGGGACAGCATGGATGTAACGGGAGATGCAGGGCTTCCGTGTATGGCTTGATTGTCTTACGTGTGCACCTTGCTCCTGCCATGCAAATCAGAATATATTACTTTTCTACCAAACCAGGAAGTTCCCTCATGCCATTTTCTAGTCACCCCTGCCCCACCACTTTCATGATGACGACTGTGTGCTATCTATCATGAATGATTATTGGCTTTGTTTCTAAACTTCATTTAGAAGGAAACTTTGACCTCTTTGGGGTCTAGCTTCTTTTGCTCAGTGAACTAGATTTGTTAGACACACACATATTGTTTCAGGAATCATTAGTTTCTCCACATTATTGCTGAATGGCTGCCAATTATGTGAACATCCTACAGGTTATTTATCCATTCTTCCATTGGTGGCATTTAGATTATTTGCAGTTTTCCATTATATTCATGGAAGTTTGTGAATATTCTTAGGAAAATCTTTCTGCAAGGGTTGGGGATTTAGCTCAGTGGCACAGTGCCTGCCTGGCAAGCACGATGTTGTGAGTTTGATTCCTGGTACTGGAAAAAAAAAAAAGAAAAGAAATAAAAGAAAATCTTTCTGCAAATATGTCTTATTTTCCTTGGGAAGATATCTCAAGAATAAAATGGCTGAGTCATAGTCATAAGATACTCACTCTCCTTTGTAGAAGACACTGTTGGAATTTTTAAATCGAAGTTTTTGTACCAGTTTATATTTTAATTAATAATGTATGAAAGTTCTAGTTGCTCCCTCCTTACCATTCCTTTTTTTTAATTATTTTTTTATTTTAAAGATAAAAGGAGGGAAACATTAACAGACATACAACATTTTACAACATCACAAGCACAATACAGACAATACAGAGTTACAAACAAAGTGGTAGG
>NW_004955485.1:5137210-5181682 GCF_000276665.1 Chinchilla lanigera | reverse complement strand
ATCTCTTTAATGAAAACTACAGTACTCTGAAAAAAGAGATTGAAGAAGATTTCAATAAATGGAAAAACACTCCTTACCATTCCTAGTACGCTACCATTGCTAATCATTTTAATTTTAGCCATTATAATAGTATGTATTTGTATCTCATTGTGGTTTTAATTATTATTTTCCTGATAACTAGTTGAATGTATTTTCATGTGCTGATGGGTCATTGATGTTGGACATTCTTTTTGCTTTTGTTAAGTGTCTGTTCAAATAATGTTCCCAGTTTTAATTAAAGTTTTTTATATTCTTGAGCTGTAGTTGTGTTTATATATTTTATACACAGCTTTTTTTGAGATGTATGCATGACAAATGTTTTCATCATGCCCCTTAGTATGTCTTTTCTTAATTGTGTCTTTTTTTAAATTGTGTCTTTTGATGAGTTAAATATTTATGACGTCTTAATGCAACTTAATATCTGGTATGCTTTTCTAGTGCTGAAAAGTTTTTCAAAACCTCCATGAAAATTTCTATGAAAATGTGTGCTGTGAGTTTCTATGCTCTGTGATGATTTCTTCAACTACCGTAGGAGACTCCTTTGTAGCCTCCATACTTGGAGACTTTAAAGATGGGTATGGAAGAGGGGTGGAAGACAGCGTGTGTGGCACCTTGTGGACATGTGGATGACTCCAAACTGAGCACCCACAGTGCCTGTGTTACCAGCAGGGAATGACGTGCAGTGGCGCATGTGGACCATATTCCAGGGCCTGGGACACAACGGGGTCAGGTGTGGCCTTTTAAAGCAGAACAGAGTGTGTGCTGCATGCCTGATAACATTGAGTACTCGTGCACTGCATGGTGTCGGGGAGCGGCAAGTGCAGGTAAATTCTCATAAAGCTTTTGCAACTTCACCTCTGTGTCTCCTTCCCTGAAGGGACACTGACCCCACAATTATATGAATACATGCTTCTTTTATTAATGTGGAGAAATAAGGTATTTAAACAACAATGAGTTGAAAATATAGTCTTTTCCATTATGATTCTCCTCTTACATTTACCTTCCTTTGTCAAGTGGTTTTGGACTATCCACTGATGGAGATCACTACGAAGCAGTCCTGAGCAGGACTTAAATTAACCAACTGACTTTCCAAGTTTACTTGTGAGTCTGTCCAAGGCCTAGCCTCCTTGTTTGAAGATGGGCAGTGGGCCCACAATAAACGAAATTTTGTGAGTCACTAATCTCTACTAAAGCCTGTAATGTTGGGTAAAGCCAAAAGCCTCAAAGGATAAGAAAAAGTCACAGCCAAGGACCCTGGATCAATCTGAGATCCAAGCCTGGATCCAATCTCAATTAGATAAAGATTGTAGCCTTATGCATCTCTTCGCCTGGTAGATTAACTTCATACCTTACTTGGAGAAGTCCTGGAGTGGTTCTGCCCTTCTTGAGTACTCCACTCCCTTCTTCTGATAACTAAATAAATACGAGCCACTCAGAAAAGGTCTTGGTTTTAACCTTGAGAGAATCTCGAATTCTGTGAGAGGGCTTTGATCCTTCTGGAACCCTGGAATCATTGCATTTGCCTCTTTTTATTTAGTCTTTGCCATACACTCATTTGGGAGATTGTGGACCTGATCAGCTCACAATAACAGAGGGATATTATTAACCTGATAGTCCATGAGTGTTTTGTGGGTTGTATAAACTGGGAATGTTGAAATAGAGATATCCCTAGTTTCCATAGAAACTAATGTAAGTAATGCATCTGTGAAACACCACATTTAGTTGTGGGCTTTCTTGTCCTGATCTAGTTATCCTCTAGGCATGCTCCTACCCTGTCCCGTATTGCCTTTCCTGGTGCTGTGACACAGTAATGCAAGGCCAGAGGTTAAGTGGTAGTAATAGCATTGTGATTTAAGATATCAGAACCTAAAAGCACAAAAAATAAATGAGGAATAAGATCTGGTCTGTACAGACAAGCAATTGGCCTGTGGAATAGTGTTCTCATATTTAGACATACAACAGAGTCAGTAATGGAGTCAGGCAAAGTTGACAATTAAAATAAAAGTTCACACTTATAAGAAAAAAGCTTAGCAGCAGACACAATATACTGAATTCAATGTACACTAGTGTTTGGTAATATGCATATTATACAAGAATAACAAACTTTACTTTTTACTTTTTATTGGAATTATATGAAATACAATCAAAATTTTTCATTTATAAAGTAGAGGGCTACATTAGTCCTTTAAAAGCTAAATATGTTTGCTTGTACACAGTTACAGGTTTCATGTATCCTCAAACTATGAGACCTGGACTAAAAATAGTTGACATTTCCAATCTAGCCATAACAACAGAAGCTTTAAACTTTGAGGTTGATTTTATTGTAGTTCAGGTGAAAGGGCAGAGAACACTGCTACTAACATGGGAAAAATATGAAAATCACAAGAATATCCCAGTTACAAAAGTATATGTATTCATCAGTGAATTAATGTATGTAACATGAGCATTATTTGATTATGCAATTGTAGGGCTCAATACCATGCAATGACTATTGAGATGTATTTGTTTTTGTGTGTGCCTTATGTGCAGATTTTAAAGAATTTTTAAAGATTAATTAAATTAATAAGGCTCTTGAACTGCTTAGCAATCCAGTTAATGATAAGAAGTGGATCATATAAATGCATTAGAGAGAAGTTAGATTTCTTGCTAATTTGAAACATATTAGTAATATAAATAAAAATAACAAAATCCATAATACATTATAACAATGAAGACATCACTGACAAACTGGTTAATGAGTATTATTTAAAAATATTTAATTTAAAATGTTAATAAATATATTTTAAATGCCCTATAGTCTTATAGGTCCTCCAAGAAGGAAACTTGCTGACAATCCCAAGATGAACTCGATATAATCAATAATTAGTTTTAAATCTGAAATCACCATTTTGGAACTACCAATAACAACAGAAGCTTTAAAATTTGGGATTGATTGTATTCTAATTTATTGATTTTGTTCTGATTTTTTTCACATATTAACATTTGTATCACATTTGATTTCTGAAATTATTTGTCTTTATCTTAAGGAGAAATTCTCAAATTTTTTCCCGTCAGATTCAACTGACATCCTGGAAAAGTGCGCACACACACACACACACACACACACTCACACACTCACACACTCACACACACACACACACACATAGTGGCAGAGCATCAGTCATGGGAGCTGAATGCTGGGAAGCTTCCTATAAAGTTGATCATGAGCATAATCAATCTGAGATCAAGCCCGAAGCTCCCAGCAAGCACTTCCTCTTGTGCCTGTGCATCTTATTCATTTTTAAGGCTTCTACTTTGACTTCCATGTGACTTTAGTTTTTGCCTGTAAACTCCTTCACTGCTCTTACAGATACTAGGCATGATAAGATTCATTTAAAAATAATCTGAAAGTAGGCAAAAACTAAGTAAACACCCAAGAGATGAACAGTGACCAGGCTGAGACTAAAATAATTGCACAGCATCCAATGCTTCCTACAAGTGGGTATATTTATTGGAAGCAGACCTCTACTACTTTTAAATACATATGATCAATTACTAAAATTGTCACTTTTAGTATAGGAAACTTCTTTATCCAGAACACGTAAAAATGTCACATCTGCATAAACAAAATGCACTCGATGAACAGTCACAGATAACTACTGCAATGTTTCAGGATGCCCAGTCCTCTGTGTATCACTATTAGTGACCACATTGCTTTACTCCTGAAATCAGCGCATGCTAGAGGCTATCTGGAAGGGTGTAAAGGAAGATGCTGTGGAAATCCAGGATCAGTGCAGCAGATGGAACAGAGGCGTCATTAGCGCACACGATGTAATGTAAATCAAACACGTGAATGCAGACCAGCCCTTCCTCACATCTCTGCCCTTTCTCCAACATAAAGAACCTCAGATTCTATGGGCAGATACTCTTTCCCAGAAGTTAACAGACTTTTACTACAAATACGGTGGAGCATTAAACATTTGTCTTTCATTCCTTTAGAACTCCATGCAAACCAAGTCAGAAAGCACCTGCTCCTAACCGCAGAGATTGAAGTCCCCATGCAGGTACCAGAAAATCACAGGAGCGCAGAAAGCCGGAAAAAGGAAGGTATCATCTTCAAGCCTGGACTCTGAGGACTCAGAAGTGAGAGTCACACAGTGAAGGATATGGAGACAGATGCCTCTGAAAACAGAGGAAAAGACCTGGGCACAAAGCAGACCGTCCTCTTCGGTTTATCAAGGACTTTTTTTATTTTTAAGAAACATTGTCTAACTATGTAGTTCAGCCTTGAACTCACTTATATAGCCCAGACTGCCAGTCTGGCCTTGAACTTGCAGCAATCCTCCTGCATCAGCCTCTGGAGTGCTGGGATTGTAGGTGTGTGCTACCACCTCACTTGACTAAAGGACCCTTCTTTAAATGTGCCTTTTAGAATCTTTTTCAGTTGCTCTATCTCATCATCCGGGTCTCCTCTGAAACACCATCTGCTCAGCGTCTTCCCTGCTCTCCTGAATTAGAGCAACTGTGTTCTGCTCTTATACTATAGTTATCTGAGAAATCTCCTCTAAAAGTCTCTTTTTATGTGTTTGCTGATGACCTCCCACACAAGGAAGTGCAAACCGCATGAGGACCAACATTTTCCTAACAGTAGCACAGCATGAACTTGTAGAATAATACCCGAGGCTGAGAAGATCAGTTAGAAGTGCTTGAGGTCTCTTAAGCATCAGCTCTATCAGCTTTTTTGTTTCAGACACATAGGTATGCCTGAGTGAAAACCAGAAATATGTATTGCATGTTGCATTTCAAAGAAATTACTTATAGTAGACGTAGGCCAAAGAGTGCTAAGTAGATATGCAGTCTACATTCTATATAATAAAACTCTATATGTCTTAAAAATACATGCATATGTAGTTAGGGCATTAGTTATCAGTGAGAGAACATATTTCCAGGACTGATAAAGTCCAAAGAGCACATTCCAGGCAGTAGTATGTTCATGAATTCCATGACACGCCCCTGACTTCTCCTCACCTCAGCTGTCTTTAAGCTTGGAGTGAGAGCAGATACAGAAAACATTGCAACACATCTTCCATGTCTTTTGATTATATTCAGGCTTCTACTCATTTGCAAAGATGGCAAAATCAAACAGAAAAAAAATAACTTCAAGAAGAAAAAAACATCAAGAGCAAAAACATGAGGTTGAAGACTTAATTTCATCTTTTGGGGCAAAGAAATGTGCAAAACAGCCTCCCCCGCATGAGACTCACTGTTCCTGAGCATATGTGTGAAATCAATTTAATAAAAATGAATCTACCATTTCCCATGAAATACAAAATACTTTGGATTCCATAAAATACCAGTAGAGAAAATTGGACAAAATATGAAGAAAGGAAGAGAAAAAAGCAAACCAAACAATTACCAAGAGGGTAGAGTGATTCTCAACTACTAGAATAATGTTTTTCTTCTTTCTATCTCATGGAAAAGAAAGAGAGACATCAGAAAAGATTACCTCGGAGCTATCTGAAGTGAGAAATATGAGAGTAGGTTCTAAGAGCATTCTGGTAGTCGTAGCTTTAATGTAAACTATATATCTGTGAGATATTTAGCAAGTTTTGTTAGCGTGCTACCTTCACCTTCTCTGTAGGATTACTTTCCATCTCAGACTTTTATTCAGACCAAAGACCTCTAAATTATATTCGAATTCTTTTAAAACACATGTCGTACAGTCAGCCACGAATTTGCTATCGACTTTATTTCCAGCATAGAACTTGAATATGTCTGCTTTTTCATCTTCACTGCTGTTGCCTTTGTGACCATGGTCGTTTCTCTCCTGGAATCAGAAAGAGTCTTGAATAGCTTGCCTGCATCAATCTTACTTTGTGTGCAGTTTATTATCTACTTACTAGCTAGTATGCTATTTGAAATAATGTATTTGAATCTTTAATGAAGTTAAATTGCCATTGGAATAAAATTCAGATTCTTTACTCTGTTCAAATTTTTTAAGCCTTAGCTTCTGCCTGCCTTCTTGCATTTGACTCAAACCACAGTTTCTTGGGGAGAGTTGTCTAACCTCACTGGCCATTTCTCTAACTTCTTACACACCACGCTTGCTCCCTTCTCAAACCCTTTGTTGTATCTGATACAAACACTCACTTGCAGGTCTTTGTCTTTTTATCATATCACTCTCACCAACATTTCCTCAGGCAGATTTTCCCAGTTAACATACTCCTTTGTCCACCTCACTTCTATGATAATCTAAATTGTAATCTCTTCTGATGTTCTTTGCAGGCTTTACCAATATCAGAAAATTTTAATCATCTCTTTGTACATAGGTTCATTTTATTATTCCGTACCGAACTGGCAAATCCTGAAGAGCAGAGAGTTTGTTTTTCACTATTTTCATCTTCAGTATCCAGAAAATATGCTTGGAACGTAGGGAGTGTTCAATAAAATGTCCTTGATTGAATTGATAATGAATAAATCAGTAAAAAAGACTGGGAGTGAAGACTGACTTAGATAGAGACAAAGCTAGATTTTCAGCACCACTAATAATACTCAGAGATTTTCTATTATCTACCAAAGTATGACATTAATCGCTGGAGTCGAGATTTGTCTGTCTGATGGTTAATTCTACTCTCATCATTGAAACACATCTTCTGAATTATTCCTCAGCAGTGAAGTTTAGGCTTTCCTTGTCTGTTTCAGGGGTGAAACAGTAAATTTTTACTTGCAGTAAGTGTGGACTATGTAACATTTAGCTTTATTTAGAGGGATTACTCATCTCTCACATCCTTGTCCTCTCTGCAGAATCCAGTCCCATTCTTTCTCTTGACGTTTTTCAGTGACTCACAGCTCCCAACTGCCCTCAATTTGTTTTAAGGGACAATTAAAGGAAGGAGATAGAATTTGTTAGAAATGCTAGGCCACCTCAATACTTTAATCTACTTTTACTTGAAGACTGAGTGCGCTTCATTACATAATGAAAAGAATAAGAATTAGGCAAAGATTACAGAGGAAGGGCAAAATGACCTAGCATAGAGACCCAGACAATGATTCTAGAGTGAACAATGTTTCAGACAGGAGAGCAGAGTGAGTTTTAACACCCAGGAAGAGAGAAAGCTCTTTGGATTTCAACCGTTTTAACTAACTCCAAATCAGAACATGTACCAGTCTTCCTACAGCTAGCACACGATTGCACTTGGTTACAACACCTGTGTCTATATTTACAGACAGAGATGATTTCTGTATTGAGTCTATGCTGATTTAGAAGAAGTTACAGGGGCTGGGGATTTAGCTCAGTGGCAAAGCGCCTGCCTGGCAAGCGCAAGGTCCTGAGTTCGGTTCCTGGTACTGGAGAAAAACCAAAAAAAAAAAAAAAAAAAGAAGAAGAAGTTACATTTCATTTTGACTGATGTTATCATTGGCCAATTAGTAACCACTGCTAGAGAGCCTGCTGGGAGAAAGTACACTTTTTCAGTGTTAGTGGGGGTATAAAGTGATACAGGCACTATGGAAATCATTGGGGCAAGTCCTCAACAGACTAAAAGTAGCAAAACCAAAATTAAAAGTAGTAGTATTTTACCCAGCTTTCCTCTTCTAAATATCTTCTCCAAAGGCTTAAAGTTATGGTATATAAATGACAGAAATGTCTAATAAGTACTGTGAAATCAGAAGAAAATGTTCAAATGGTAAGGGGAACAAGGGAAGGGAAAGGGAAAAAGAAAGAAGGGAAAAGTAAAAAAAAGTGAAAAAAGGAGGAAAAAATGGAAACAAAGCTTTCGTAAATGGGGAAGGCAGGAAAGCTTGAAGGGAAGTTGATGGTATTGAGGCAAACAAGGAATCAAGTTATATCACGTACAGGTACGAATTCCCTGATGAATGTGATCGTTATGTATATCTAAAATGTACCAGTAATATCAGATTGAAAAGAAAAAGAAATGATCAGAACATTTTACTCAAAGAAATGCCAAATTTTAGCATGCCATGGCCAAAAATTCAGTATAGAATTGTCATAAACTATATCTCTTCCTCACTTTCTTAGACACTTTTAAAATGAATGACAATTTATACCTAAGACCAAATTATTGCAGAAATGGTATTTTGCTATAGATTCCTGCATTCTGTTAGAACAAATGCCATCAAAGGAAAGTTCTGGTAAGCTTCCTGCTATAAGTGCCTTTTATCTCTTAACAGCTAAAGTTAGAGCTTTTCCCTGTAACTGTTGAGGCTTATTGAGTAAATAATGCCCGCTCTGCCATGGTAGCATCAAGTGTCACTTCACAGATACAAGGAAGTGGAGGCACTAGGGGCTGAATAACAACGCACTGTTAAGAGCTTTTGAAGATATCATCCTCCCAAAGACAGATGCGTGGAGACAAGTAACCCCTTAATATTTTAAGTGCTTGTCATAAATATTTAAATGTATTATTATATTTTAAAGCAGAAGTTTTAAGGTAGGTAAAGTTTGAAGTATCATCTCAGTGTTTGTAGGATGTGTGGGATAGCCGGCTCGTACATGACATGTATTTTTTCAGTTTTCCTTATTAAAATATTGGCGCAATTTTCTAAAACTTATGGTCCCCCAACAACTAATGGTAGATGAGACAAAAATATTTTCCACATCCATTAAAATTAGAACGGCTTTGGTGAACAAAGAGATTCAGACTGTACTCAGATGTTAGCTATGTTCCCCCTAAAATGTCATAGAAGAAACTTACATTTAGAATTGTAGAACTTGTTGATATAATTGATGTCCTATTTATGGCTATGGCTAATTTGATGACAATATTTGGGCAGAAAGTTTATCTCCCAGCATCTACAATAAAGTGCAAAGCTCTTATAGTGACAAAATTTCATGTGATTTCTCAAATCCTGGTTTCTCCTTCGGTGACTTTGCTATGCACAATTTGCAAATGTAAGCTTATGAATTCATGGACACAGTTGAAATAAGCATGGCTGGGAAGGGCAACAGATGCACAAACACAAAGACAATTAAAGCTGTTCTTGTTCCACCCAGGGCTGTGTGCTTTGGCAGACACTGCAGAAATTTGTTAGCAACACAGGTATTTTACAAGTCAAATTTCTTGTCTGCATTCTAAACCAAGATTGTGTAGCTAGTAATCTTTGGAAATTAGTCAGCTAAGATGATTTAACTAATCAGCAGTCTAGATAGGCAGTATTTCTATCTAGTTGTAGAACTGACATCAGACTGCAAATATTAGTTTAACAAGTCTAATAATGGCATTAATTTGTGAGTGTATTGATCTACATCTGTTAGAAGGTCCTTTGTGCCTGCCTCATTGGAAATTTCCTGGATTTTTTGCAGGTGAGGGAGGAGAAAAGAGATACTTAAATTATTGCTATCTAGTACACCAGTCTTGGGTGTGAGAGAGAAGGTATTGTTGGGCTGGTCCTAAGTGAATTTGGCCCTTCCATGTACCTTAATTAGTGACCAAACTAAATACTTCTGTTGTGATTTAGCTGGATGAAAACCAAGACTTGTACAGCAGTCATGACATATTTATGTGAGGGCTTATTTTTATAGCACAGTCACTGGGGTATAGATACCAGCTTTATTTATACATCTTGCCATTGCATGGTGAACAAGGGCTATTGCCCTAGGCTATGCCTAGACTAATTACATTTGCAAATTCACTTGGCTTTCTCTTCTTCCCTTTTCTCACTCTAGGAGAAAAATAAATAAATAAAAGCATACACACCATCCTGACTTCATTAGGCAATGAAGTTGTCAAATTGCATCTTGTAACATCCACTAAAAAAAAATAATAATAATGTTCTCTCTATGAATTCCTACAAATGAGGACACAAATTTCCACAGCAATTTCTGAAATTTCTCCAAAGTTCTTGGAATATACCAGGAATCTATTTGAACTATTAGAAAGAGAAAAAAATTAGTTTCCACAAACAGGCCTTGTCTTTTCAATCCAGAATAAATAGACACTATCTTATTGGTAATAATAACCCTGAGTTCCATTTACAAATAATGCTTTTGAATAATTTTACAAAAGACTTGAAAATGCTGAGTAATTTACAGGAGCTATAAAATTGAAATAATTTTATTGTTCAAACATGGTTCAATATGTTATTGGGGTCCCTGGCATTTCCATTTCTAAAACAAATAATAGATACTGAATTGTGCCTTCAAAATATTTACTTTTGTCACTTTGAAAGTTCAAAATGCTGGTAAGGGTTTCCAAGACACATGAAGAATTAACTGTGTAATTTTGTGGTTAGTATTGCAATATGTCATCAAGATCTCCCTTCAGGAATAACAGAACCCTCAGCTGTAAGTCCTTTCAGAGAATACCTCTGTTGAAAGGAGCTGTTGGTGACCCATTACCAATAATTAAATAACAGGGGTATAAATACATAGTTTTCCACTTGTCCCACTCAGAACAATCCTGAATAGTGAAGTTTAGAATCATTACAAAGCCTGTTACTTAAAGGTCACTTAAAATTTTTACCTTTAAAACTGCAGGAAAGAATAACCTAACCTTGACCTCTGCTTATCCAAATCACCTAAATGATGTATACAGACTAAAGAAGTTATAACCCAATAATAATTGTAGTTATTTCATTTTTTTTTTCTTTTTGTTTTTTTTTCTGGTACTGGGAATCAAACTCAAAACCTTATACTTGCCAGGCAGGCGCTTTGCCCCTGAGCTAAATCCCCAGCCCCTATTTTTTTGATCAGTTAAATAATCATTGACTGTTCTCAGTGTTTGTTGCTGAAAACACATAGTAATAAACATAGATCAATTTAAGAAATAGCATAGGAACAATGAAAGATTACAGAGTTATGGACAGATTGGTAAGAAATTATCAATGGCTGCTGTAATACATGTTGGTATCTAAAAAATGGTCTCTCAGGAAAACAAACATATGCAAGAAAGATCTAACAAGTAGTTACAGCCTAAGGGTTGTGAAAAATAGCCAATTACCTCCTCATCAGTGTTTCCTTTCACCGAGGTATGACTGCTGGAAGGAAGACCAGGACTGAAAAGAAGGACCGAGAGACTAGCACCTGTGTCCAGCAATGGGCTGTTTACTTTTTCCTCTATAGTCATGATTACACGGGGCTCCTCCTTGAAGATAACGGTCTGGCAGGAGGGAGAAGGCAGAGTATGCCCTGGGCCCCCTCATTCCTGTTGGACCAGCTGGTAGGAGGGGTCTGAGCTCTGGGGCCTCCCCTTCAGAGGGCAGTCCGACCTCTAGTGGTCACCTTTATAATCAGGGCATGGCCCAGGGGGCATCTTAGGGCAGTCCCTCTTGAGGTGGCATGGCTTTTAGTGGTAGCAGATGAATGTAGTCGATGAGTTCTTCTTGGGGCCCTGAAAATCAGACTTAGGGTCTGGTTCTCTGTGTGCTGCAACAAAGGCAGCTGTTTTTTCTGTCTCTTTGTGTTCTCTCCTTGGCCTCCTCCTCCTCACGGCTATAAAATACTGAGGAGGCATTCTTACTAACATCTCAAGGGAACTATCTGGTGCAAAAGCCATTTTTTTGTAGCTTTTTTCTATTATTTGGGTCTGACTGAGTAATAAACTTATCTTTAAGAGTAGTTTGTCCCTCTACTGAATGTAGTTATCTCTTGATGATG
The DNA here is from genome assembly GCF_000276665.1 of Chinchilla lanigera. Lineage (NCBI taxonomy): Eukaryota > Metazoa > Chordata > Mammalia > Rodentia > Chinchillidae > Chinchilla > Chinchilla lanigera. The sequence continues at coordinate 5,170,050 of NW_004955485.1, read as the reverse complement.
TGATTATAAGTGAAAGTTCATTTTATTTATAATTTCATCTGCAATCAGAATAAAAGTTTTGATGTCACATGAATTTTTCAAGGACAGTATATAATGTGAGAAGATTTGCAGGCCAATGGTGAAGCTTAGAAAGCATCACTATTCACAGATAAATTTAAATAGAATGACTCAGGAAAGAGGCACTAATGACAGTGGGGAGATAATATGATTTCATGGACTTCAAAAGTGATCAGAGTTTCAAGGAGAGTATTCCTATGAGTAAGAATTGTTCCAATGAAATAGGGACAGAAGAAAAATTGCTAGGACTGAGATACCATCCCTTGGAAAAGCTGGTGCTATCAACGCAAACTGAATACAGCCAGGCCTTTTGTTTTAGAATCAACTCCCCTAAAAACACATTGAGACAATTCTATTATGACATGCTTATTTAGAAGGGTGAGGCAGAGGAAAAAAGGAAGCTATTTAAAATATGACATTTTGAGCAAATTTTTGCTGTGGACACCTGGAGATAACTTGGGAACTCTTGAAATGGTGTGGAAGACATATTGGGATTCGAACCAGTCATTACTGAGGGCTGTTGTAAAAGTGTTCATTCTGACTTCTAGTCTCTGTGTGTGTACATGTGTGTATGCGTGTATCTGTGTGTGTCTTTGGGAGTGAGGTACTGAACCAGCTCTGATGGCCAAGAAAAGCCCTCAAGCAAATGATAGAAGCTGTGCCCACCATGTATTTATAAATGGAGCCCTAAGAGCTTCCGCTTTATTCTGCAAGCCGTATGATCCATTTCCAGTTAAACATTTCACAAAAATTCTAGCATATGTACTAATGATGTGCAATTATATTGATAGTAGTATTAATTTTAACAGCCCCAAACTGGGGAAAACATCATGGCTATACGTTGGTGTTAGTATATGATTGCAATGATTAATCTTAATTATCAATTTAATTGGATGAAGAGTCGCCTAGAAAATTAGTAGAACATGTTTCTGGGTGTGCCTAGGAGAGCGTTTGCATAATTGGCATGAGCACCAGCACATGCAGTGGGTAATACCTGCCTTGAATGTGGGCTATCCCAACCAATAGGCTGGGGTCCCAGTGGAAAACACACAGAAGGAGGAGGTCTGGTTGCACATACAAGCTGGATTCTGCTTGAGTGGGGCATCTTTTGGTGCTGCCACTGTCCACGGACATCTGATTTCAGCTTCATTAGCCTTTTGACATGGACTTGGCATTAAATAGAAGAAATATAGGTTGAAAGGAGAGAAGGACAATCACAGCTCTAAAACTGCTCTTTTAAAAGGTACATGTTCAGGAAGCAGAGTTATCCGAGGTCACAATTTCTTCCCACTTCCAGGCTACTCACTCCTGAATTCCTAAGTTTTAAATAATACAAGTAAACTGGGGCTCAGCCTTTCTCCTGTAAAAAGGGTCTTCCATTTGTGAATGGGCCATCAAAGTCTCACCTGTAAATTCAGCTCATGCTTCTTATAAATTCTCAAATTCCACTGATTTCCACACAAAAATATCCCGAGCTCCTGACCACAATACTTCTCACTCTGTGAGCACCCACACTCCCTTTTGAGTGCGTACTATTTTCTGCCTCACCAACTTGTCCCCAAGATTCTTTCTCTGTGATAGAAATCAGTGAATCTTTTGTATGGGTAAAATTATCTTTCCATGACAAGAGTTAAGGAAACTATACTTTAATCCTATGGACAGGGTGGGTTTAGGAACTTCCTAGGATCCTGTCAAGTGACAATGCCTGATTTTCTTGGTCACTTTTCCTATGGTAGTTACTGCTATCCTCACCTGTGACACCACGGATGCAACCTCTCTGATTCTGACTTTATAAACATGTGAAATAGATTAGGGCTGGGCAAACACAGGAAACTAAGTGGGTGGAAAGTGTCAAAGGTCATAACAACCCGTGACTAGCAAGTTGAGGGAGATGTTTCCTAAAAAGAGAGGGGCCTACGCGGAACACGGGACTCACGATGCTGTCACCCTTACCGCTGAGCACAGTGGACCCATCAGAATAGTGCTATTTTCCATCCTTCATTTGAATTTGGCGTTGTTCAAAGCACAGGTTAGAGGTGCTTTTCTTCAATCCTTCGTCGACATCTGGTGAAAGCCAAGGGAGGTTTTTGAAAGGACAGTTTATAATGGGTGTGAAACCAAGTGAGTTCTTGATAGAACAAATACTCCAATTCCTTATTTGCAGGACGGGTCAGCCAGTCGAGGTATTTTGGACACACTGGACCCTTCTCCATTGTCCTCAGGGCCATTGTGAGCCTTTTCAGCAGTCTACTCTGGCCTGGTGAAGTGTACTTTTTCCAGCCTTCAATAAGCGTACAACCTCTGTCTTCTCAGTGTGTCTTGTCCAATTCTTTGTTCAGGACACCAAGAGCCTGGAATGAATTCCCATAGGACCGTCCTTCTTTCATGTGGCAATAATGAAGCCATAAGATGAATATTCTTTGATATTTGTGAGTTTCACTCATATGACTGCATAAAACAGTAGTTCTTTCATTCTTATGGCATGTATCTTATTATAAGATAGAATATTATTATTCATTGCTCTCTAAGAAGCAAAACCAATAATAAATGTATAATTGTAAATGAGGCCATACTAGGATGGCTATAGGATCAGAGGCCGGTAGCACCACACCTGTGCTCGGCACCCCAGAGAGCCAGAGTTCCAGGAGCTGCTCAAGCCAAGGCACAGGCACCATGACACAGCCCCAGTTGGAGGCTGAAGGCCTGGAAGTTCCATGGAGAGTCCCTGGCCGGAATCTGTCACCAGATGGGGCAGAAAATTCCCAAAAGAGGAGGGGGGAACCTCACTTCACTCACAGGACACATCAGTAAAACTCATAAAGGGAAATGTTAGGCAGAGATTTCAAAGTACACACACAAAGAAGTAGAATGCAGGCCAGAGAAAGAAAGAGGGAGGGAGGGAAAGAAAGAGAGAGAGAGGGAGAGAGAGACACACACAGAGGTCTGCTATATAGTTCGTAGCTGGAATATTTATGTGCCTTTGGCAGTGGAAATCAGTGGAGTTTGAGAATCGATTAGAAGCTTCCTCTTGTGTCTTGGGAAAAAGGAGACCCACTCAGAGAAAGATCACGGAAGAACGGCCCAAACACAGAGAGTGGCCCACTGTATTTGAAAGGAAAAGCCTATTTCACAGAGGGAAAAGTGGTGGTCTCTGGACAGGTGAAAGAAGTCCATCTGCAGGTAGAAATGGAATGGTCAAAACCCATTAGCAAGTGAAAAGAAATGGCCTTGGCTTATTGTGTTCTGGGAAAAAGTGAAAATAAAGAAAAAAAAAATTGTAACTGAGGTTGGGTCTGGAAGCTGCAGTTTTCATTCTTAAAATTATGATTTTCCTTGCTTCCTTTCTACCTATCTTTATTTCTTCTATCCTATCTCACCATCATTTTGCAGTGTGCGGAAGGGTCTATATTTCAGGTGGTGCTTATGAGTATGTTCTTTTTATAAAAAAACTTGCCGAGTTACACACTTACAATTCATGGTCTTGCTACATGTATATTTTCCTCCGGTAAAAATTATTTTAGCAAATATAAAGACAGCCACTGAAGAAGAGAGAGCAAGATTCCATATTCCTCTGGAAGGATAAATTCTGACATTGTCAGAAAGTGAATGCCATGTGCTTTCATCACATTTTCAAGCCCTTTTGTTGGAAGTTCAGGAGAATACGGTGCCACTGCCTGGGATCACATGAGAGTACTCTGGGGAAAGGACTAGGACATGCCAAATGTTATATCTTCATTATCATATGTTCTCTCTTACAAGTTTCTCTCTTCAGCTCTATTTTTACACTTCCTTTTAACAGTTCCATAGCTCTCAGCAACTATGGCAGGGTTTTGTGAAATCCTGCTCATTACAAGACCAGAAGAAAATGTCTTTGTTTCTTCTGATCCACTGAGTTCTTCAGGCTTTGTGCAAATAAAACCCTCTTCCACCGTACTTTTCCTAAACATAGTAAACCTTCCTTGAGATACATATCTCTAGGCAGGAACAGCTGCATTTTCTGTGTTTCTGCAGAAGCATAGTACATAAGTGGAAGGGAATGGCCATACTACATAACCTTAAGAAGATAAGCCTTTCCTTACCCTTTTGAGAGCAACTCTAGACATCTGGGTGGAAATATAAATGGAGACAGACTTCGGTATTTTTAGAATTGTAGTGAAAGCCAGTAGTAGCTGCTTTAGAAATGCAAATGAGAATTGCATCGCCAGGAGGCAGATGTTGTGAGAAGAAAAGCATGATGTGTAGCCTGATCCCCTGCCAGAGGTGACAGTTGTGATTTTCTCTTTTCTGAGAGTGAGGTAGTGGAAAACCTCTTTAGGACTAGTAAAGTTATCCTTTGATCTCTGTCTCCCACTCCTTGAGTTTATAGAGATTTGGGACAGTTATACATACAGCTCTCAGTCATCCTACTGTCAAGTGTAGATTTCCATATTCTTTCCAGAACAGGCTACAACACAGAACAAAGACAGATATAAAAAGGGAATGAGGAAAATGAAATAATGCAACAGGTAAGAGACGCGGGAATTGACAGTTTGGATTTAGGATACCAGAACAAAACACAAGGAAAAGTGGTGATCCACAGAAATTATTGGTCTTCAGCCAAGAAAAAAATGAAGTATTGAAATTACTTATTTCTTCCAGAATAGACAATGAAGAAACCTGTACAAAACTGCTTGCTAGCTGATCTTGCACAGCTCTACCTGAAGGACACAAACATCTGTGCACTAACTGGAGCCTATAGTGTGTTTCCTGCGTACACTGATGACTGACACTGTTGAACATGAAATTATCTGTGTTTTAAAATACTGGCAATTTAGATACAAATTAATTCTGTTGAAGAGACAGGGAGAAAATGCGGAGAAGTTTAGTTGCAGGGTTGACTGTTAATGAACATTTCTTGGATTTTTCTGTTATCATCTGCTTTGAGACATTTAAATATGCAGCAATATCCTTTTTCCCATTCTGATTCAACCTCACTTAAACTTCTGTTTTAAAGGAAAAGAAAAGGGAGAGTCACAATAAAGAAGATATCTAGACATTTATTAAAAACAAATAAATTTAAAGGTAATTTGGGACAAGGAGCCCCCCCAAAATTTCTCCCTTAAGCAATGCTAGTGCCACCAATTGCAGTGATGCTGATAAGAAACTGACCAGAGGGTCTGAGTCATCCTCTAAACTTAGTGACCCTCTCAGACCCACTGAGATGAGACAAATTTCCTCCTGACTATAAGCCCCTGACCTTTCTAATCTTTGAACTTCCACTATAGAAAATTTAAATTGCAAATTCTGTCTCTGGCCTTTGATGTGTAAATCTAGACAAGGCAGAATGCCATTCTAAAGGATGCCAGCCCTCCTCTGCTAGGTGATCAGCAGAGATTAGCAATGCCTCCTCCCAACGCTGGGAGCAGGTAGAGGCCTAGCTTTGTTGGGCACAAGTTAGGAAACTGAGATGGCCTGACTGCATCTATTACCTTGCCCCTGCTGGCTTGCTGAACTGTACCGCAATGTATGTTTCAGTGGAGTTGAGTTCAATCTATCTCCTCTGCTGCAGTGATGTTGCATGAAGTCTTCACTGCCTTTTGAATTGGTGTAGTGTGATTTTTCTTTTAGAAAATCTTTCTTTTTAAAAGTGCTTTTAGCCAGGTGCGGTGGAGTGGTGCACACCTGTAATCCCAGCACTCTATAGGCTGAGGTAGGAGAATCGATGAGAGCTCGAAGCCAGCCTGGGCTACATAGAAAGTTTAAGGCCAGCCTGAACTACATAGGGAGACCCTGTCTCAAAAAGACAAAAATAAATAAATAAATAAAATAAAAACCTTTTTAGAATATAGAGGTATATGTGAAAAAGACAAACCTCTGCATCATGGAGGGGCAGCTTATGCTGGATTTCATTAGAAGAGAAAAATGGAGGTGATGAAGTTTAGACCTTGTTTGACAAAAAAATGTTATCTGTCATTCATTTTATTTTAACGTCAACATCTACAAGGTGCTTACCATGGGTGTGGTACTGTAAAAAATATCTGAATTAACTTATGTAATGCTCCCAGCAGCTCTCTGAAATAGGTACTCTTGTTAATTCCATTTTACAGATGAAGAAAGTAAGTAAGTAGAAGTTTTAGGAGTTCACCCAAGGTCTTACAGCTATAAAGGCAAAGCGCCTGGACTTGAATTCCAGCACCTTAACCAGGGCACTTTTTTATGTTGGTTAACTTTATCCTAAATGTTGTTTGTGGTTTAATAAATCCCATAATAAAACAGGCACAATACCAAGGATGGTTTTCTATTACCTGATTTTTAGGAAGACTACTATTTATAAAAGGAAGGTTTACATACTACCACACTGATTTTGATTTCTAAAGTATCTAATGAGGATATTTAGTGAAATTTTTCTTCTTGTTAACATCATGTGTTGAAGAATCCGATGTCCGACATATATTCTAAGATTTAAATTGAATTCTATAAACCTTTATGGACTACCTACTATGAGACAGAGACCACAAAGTTGGATGTGGGTAACAAAAGTACTGTGGACAAAGACATAGGCTCATAAACAAGTAATTATAATTATGACATGATGAATTTTGTCATAAAGAAATGTACAATATCACAGGCTAGAGTTGACTGACCAGCCTAAGGCTAACTATGGGAGTCTGGGGACATTCTGAGGGGAAGGGATAATTGAATTGAGCTTTCAAAAATAAATATGGAAGGCCACTGGACTCAGTAAATGTGGTCCAGTAGAAAAACAGAACCTTGAAAAGCTGGACGTTCTAACAGATTTAGATAGTTACCTTTTAAAAGCACAGGTCGATTGAGCTCACAAAACAAAGTATTTGATGTTACTGGCCTACAATGACTCTTTTCTTTATAGCGGAATTATCTAAACATGAATCACTATAAGTATATCAAAATTTGAAACCTACTCTTCTGTGGGTTTAAAATTTTAAACTATTTTTTTCTACTTTGAACATTTGATTAATGCAGTTTGTGTACATAATAATCACATCCCTTGTGGGAGTTGGCACATGTCTAATAATGCATTTTAATTCCCTTTTTATTCTCAAGGTTTGTTCTAAAGTTTGAAGGCAAAATGTGTTGCTTTTGGAAAGAGTTTGAGAATCAATGCATTATGCTTATGCAAGTATAATAAATTATAGAAATGGGTAAGATTTTGTAAGCAACAACAACCTTCTATAAGACCACCGAAATTTAAGGCAATGGGTAGATGACTACATATAAGATAAAGCACATATAACAAATTATTAATTGTAAAATCTACATATGTGGATATATGGATGTTCTTTATACAAGTCTTTCAAACTCTTTTTATGTTTGAAATATTTCACAATAAATTATTGAGACATAGGGCAGGGATGTAGCTCAAGGGCACAGTGCCTGCCTGGCAAGAGCAAGGTCCTAAGTTCAATTTCTGGTACAAAATAAAAAAATTATTGAGACATAAAAATGGCACACCACGTCTGCCTTGGAAGGCTGGAAATTATCACGACACATAGTTCACCAATGCAGCTCTTGCTTTGGTGCAGAGCTGCTTGTTTTTCCGTATCTAGAATTAAAAGTCAAGGTGGTTGACTCAGATGTAAACTAATCTAACCCATTAACCATAGTTATGGTTCAGGTGGGAGCGGGTACATAAAGATAGCCTATTAAGATGTAAGTAGAACTTGACATCTTCAGGGAGTGTGATCATCCTCACTCTATTGAGAGAACTTTCTGAAGCCATCTGTTTCTTCTCTGGGGTTATGGAAGAAGTCTGTGCTGAGAGGAATTGTTTGAAGCCATTTTATGACAATGCTGGGAGCCTGGCAGAAGGTCCTTATTGCTGCCAGTGTGGAGCTGCTGAATCAAATCGCTAAGATTGAACATCCAGACAAACCCATTAAACATACAAATGAACCCTCCTGCAATGTAGTCCACTGAGGATTTCTTTGAATATATTTTACAGAGTGTACATGTGAAATAAACACCACATTCATAGTAAAAAGACCAAATAATGTACTGAAAATTTATGAGAAAACATAAATACATATGTATATGTGTTAGTCATCTTTCTGTCACTGACAAAATACTCCAGACCAACAACTTAAAGGAGTAACTTGGCTCTGGTGTTTTGCGGCCTCTAAGGGCCAGGGGACCCCGGCAGGAAGGGAGTGGTAGAGCAGACCTCCACTCTCATGGTGGCTGGGGTGGGGGAGTTGAAGGATCCAGGGCAAAGTAGACCCTCCTCAGGCGCCCCCAGTCACCTCTTTCAACCCCAGCTCCTAAAGGTTCTACTGCCTCCCAAAAGCCCCTGCACCTGGGGACCAAGCTGTCAACACAGAAACCTTTGAGGGACATTGCAGAGCCACATTCTAACTGCATCCCAATCCAATTCAAAAAGTGTCTCCATCTCTGAGAAACATCTGTACTGAAAGTGAATATCCAAACAGCTGTTATTATCAGCAAGCACTTTTTACGCTGAAAGCATTATACTCTTACGTTTTTGGAATTCTTCCAGAAATGTCTTTAGACAAATATCAATAATGATGAAAACAGACTAGGCAAAAGCCTTCTATTTTAGATGATTACAGAGCTTTGCTGTATAGCCACATGTGCACACACAGGTATGCACATAATGCAGTAACACCCAATGTGCATACAGATATGCACGTGACACAGGCATGTATTAATTCATGATTAGGCCATTTTGGTTGATTTGTTTGCTTTTTGTCTATTTGAGACAAGGTCTCGCTATGCAGTTCAGGCTGGCCTTGAGCTCACACTGTAGCCTAGGCTGGCATCGAAGTTACAATGATCCTCCTGCCTCAGCCTCTTGAGTGCTGGGTTTATAGGCGTGTACCACCACACCCAGCTGATTAGGCCATTTTGTCACTGTGTAAATGCTGTAGTGTTTGCTCAGTGTGCTTACTCAGACCCAGACCTAGACGGTGTCTCCACAACATGTGTAGGCCACATTATGGACTTAAACATCACAGTGGTCACGTGGGCAGTGAGATAGCCTCTTTTCTCTAGAGTCATGATGAATACATCAGAAGACTAAAATGAGCCCAAGAGAAAATAATCCAATCAAGAGAGATAAACATAAGATATATGAGGCTGCGTCTGACCTCAATGGTACATGATTTTACAGGAAACTTTTGTTTCTTCAGTAACTAGAAGGAAGACTTTTTAAAACAATGTTAAAGCACACAAGAGGACACTCAAAGCAGTGAGCATCGGTTGTCATCCTCAGCCTAATTCAACCGGTGTACTTTTGACTATCTGTGCAATCAGATTGTTTACAAAAGTATCACAACACATGTGTAAGTGATATATTCCACTATGGCACGACAGTGGCTACAAGAGTACTAGTTGGTAGGAATTTTCCATCTTTATTTGAAATCTTATGGGATTACTGTCATATATACAATCTGTCATTGACTAAAATGTCATTATGTGGTACATAACTCTGTGTGTGTGCATTTTTTATGTATGTAAAATTAATGTGCTTTGGCAGCCTTAGTAAAGGTATACCACAGGCAACACAGGGTGAGAACAAACAGAAAGTTATTTTCTCATCCGGAGGCAAAGGTTCAGGCTCAGAATATCATAAGTTGGCTTTTGGTGAAACCTGCTTGCAGGAAGCTGTCTTGTCCCTGAGTCTGCACATAGCTTTTCCTCTGTACATGCACAGCAAAAAGATTGCTGGTGCCTCTTCTTCTTAAAAGGGCACAAGTCTTGTTGGAGTGGGAACTCACCCACATGACCTAATTTGACATTAATTATATCCTTAAAGGCCCTGGCTCCAAACATATTCATAATGGGGGTTAGGATTTCAACATATAAAGTTTGTTGGAATGCAGTTCAGCCTAAACATATATATTTGTGGATACAGAAGTGTACAAACACACATTTGTATTTCGAACCTTAACCTTTCTAAATGTTTAACCTTAGAAGTGAAACACTGCAAAAGATAAGTGAATTCTGGAAATGCTCATCCCTCCATCCACCTGTTTTCCCACCTAATTCTCATTCCATGTCCTTACCAGGAACATAACTAAAACGCACTTAGAAAGCGATCATTGCCTCAGAGTTGCCAGACATAATAAGAAAAAATTTAGGTGGAGTTAAAATTTTTGTTTTTGACAGACAAATGTTGTATTGGGTATACATGTACTAACAAATTCAAATGTAACTGAGGAGGCTGTAACCTGGCAACTCTAATCATAGACTGAGGATTTTTGTTGCTTCTTGTTGAAAAGGGTGTGATATTACCTTTGGGACCAGGAGTAAGTGAAGTTTTTGATCTTGCATAACCCTCTGCACCATATGTCTTAGCTGTTTATCGTTGAGACTGCTGCTGAGAATAAGGCATGACATTCTTATTTCATGTTTAATTTCATCAATGTCAGCTGATGTTTTTGGTGTGGCTTCAGATGGATGGCTGTGTGACAGGACGTGAACACCATGCAAGATAAGACACAGGTTCTGCTTTTAATAGCTATCACTTTACAGAAACGTCCTGACAGTAACACATGCTCAGTGCAGAACTCTCTGAGGGCCATATCAGTGTGTTGCAATGGCAGCTGATGTATTTGCATTTTCAGTAAAGATAGTGATATAATTGAATTCCGTCCTCTCCCTCCAACAATGATATGCAGAAGTCCTAACTCTGGGACATCAGAAGGTAGCCTTGTCTGTGGTCCTTGCAGATGTGATTAGTTACCTTGAGATCAGGTTATAGTGCCGGAAGATAGGTCCCAATCTGATGTGACTGATATCCACATAGGAAGACAGCCGTGTGAAGGCAGAGCCCTGCTGGAAGAACCTTGTGTGATCATAGAGGCAGAACATGGAATTAGGCAGTTTTGAGCTAAGAAATGCCCTAAATTTCTAGCCAATCACCACAAGCTAGGAACAGGAAGGAAGGTTGCCATGCTTTTGGAGGAAATAAGGTTGCACTGACAACTAGCTCTAGGACTGTTGGACTGGGGAGTACAACACAGTAAATTCTTCTTGGTTTAAGCTATGCAATCTGTAGCACTTCATTACAGCAGCCCTAGACAAGTAACAAATATGGTTAAAATAATTCATTACTATTATCAGCAGAACGATAGAATAGAGCCACCATGGCTGAGGAATGTTTAAGGGACATCTGGGGACCTATTTGGGGGGAAAAGTCTAATCCTGACACGACATCCTAATCATTTAGAACTTCTTAAAATCATGATCATCCAGAGAAGGAACAAAAATTCATTTCATTGATGACTATTTCATTTAACAGCAACTAGGCCAATGAGAAGTGTGAGAAGCTTTTTATTGTCATATCAGATTCACATGGTCAAATTTAATGTACTTCTTGTCAGCTTTAAACACTGGAAATATCAATAAAATGTCAAATTATATTTGACTTCAAACCCAAGTGGTTATAAAAGTGCAATACAAATTTACAATCATTTAGTCTTCCCCTTTTCCCACAATAAAATCCTGTTTTATTCTTTATGGGAAGCTAAAGTTATTTTGCTCAAAGCTGGTAATTTATTAGAGCTTACGTCAGATTTGAAGTGTGTTTCTTTTAGAAATCAATGTTAAGCCCGGAACTAGGACCAAACTTTTTAATTATGGCTTTGAAGTAATGTAATTGTGGTTTTTAATGCCTCGTACATCTGCTTGAAGGATTATATGAGTTTGTTCGTAGTTTTGAAGCAATAAAATTAAATTTTTGGACAATGAGCTAGCAAAAGGAGTCCTATAATGCTAATTAGAGTGTACAACATAATATCTCCTAATGCACTTTGTGATCTATCTTACACAATGAACAGGCTGTCCAGGGTGTCTGCAGGAGCTGCATCAAAGGAAATTTTTGTCAGCCTTCTGCTCCAATACCTTAATTCTTCCCTTCCTTTTCCTGGGTTCTCCGTATCAAGACAACTTATTCTGTCTTGGAAAGATTCAGTGGCACATAGCTGGTGCTGCTCACTGCTGTTTGTGTATAAAGATTTGAGGCCAACCCTGTTTTACAGATTTGGGTTTCTAGCACGGGATTTTGGTGGTCAGAAACTTCTGTCATTCTGGTCAAGGGAACACAGGTGAATGGGAAGTACTTGCCACTGACAGTGAAGAACAAGCACCAAACTTCAGCAGCAGGACAGGGAGTGCGCTGGGGAGTGCAGATAACAGAGACCTCCTGGGAGCTTGTATTTTGGTGCCTCTTCTTGGACTGTCTTAGAAAACATTTCTACACTATTCCAGAGTACTCAGAGGTCTGTAATCATAAATGACTCAGACTAAAAGCCTAAAGATGGAGCCAGAATTTCCCTTTTCTATACTCTTTCCTCAGTTCATATCTTTACTTGTTTCTTTTATTTCAATTTGATAGTTATGTGGCCTATTTAGGTCCCTCTAAAGACAAATATTTATTTATTCCCTTTCTCTAGAAAAGTAACTAATAAATTTGAAGATACTCATTCTCTACCTAGTATACTATTTTTATTTTTTGTTAGTATTCTCTGTTCTTCAATTAGGTTTCTTTGTTTTTGTGATGCTGACGATATACAATTAGCTATTTTCCAAAAATTATTTTAAGGAGAAAAAAATAGAACAGACTTTCAAAACAGTCTAATAGGAGAGTAACAATAATTAATGCAGTGCACATTGTTATCTTCATAGTAATTACTCAGAGTGCAAGACACAGACGTAAAATATTGCCCAAGCAATATTACCACAAACCTTTCTTTTCAATGAACTAAGAGAAACTGTATAACTATCTTAATGGAAGGAAGGGAAAAGGGAAAAAAGTACACACACACATATATATATATATATATATGTGTGTACATACACACACACAGATAGTTAAGATAGTTACAATTAGTTCTTTTACTAGCAGTTTACAGAACTATGATGAACATTGTATATGACTTAGGTTGATCTGAATAAAAACTAAATATCCAACTTGAAAATGGAGTTTATAAAATTATCTTTCCAGTTGTGATCTTTAATTGAACTCAGTAATTTGATTCTGAGCAAACTTCATTATAGTCTGCTCTCCATCACCTATGATCCTCAGGAATGTTTTTGTGTCAGTTAGGAGTCCCAGATGAATGGATGATAAATAGATATGGATGATATAGCTATAGATATAGATATGGATGATATAGCTATAGATGTAGATATAGATATAGGTGATATAGCTATAGATATAGACATAGATGATATAGCTATAAATATAGATATATATGTGGGTAGTATATATTAAGCATTTACTAAGTAGGCTTACAGTGGCCACCATAGAATCATGGGTGGAAAATGCAAAATGACCATCTATGTATCAAACGCCAAAGTCCTAGAGCTTACTGTGGGGTCTGGTTCAAGTCCCTCTTTGAAAGCTGGAGGGTTGACATTGGAAGACTAAAGAGTCTTCACTGCAAGCTGGAAGGGACTGAAGACAAACATTCTAAGGCAATGAGGAAGACCAGTGCTCCTGTGAAGAAGCGAAAGGACAGACTTCCTTCTTCTTTCTCTTTTTGTTGGTGCCTATTTGTTGGTGCCACCCACGTCTCGGGTGGGTCTTCCTCCTCAGTCTGTGGCCAACATGTCCATCATTCACAGGCATGCCCAGAACCGTGCTCTACTTCTCCACTAAGTGTTTTCCACTACATTTAAGTCCACAGTTAACTATCACAGCCCTTAGATCTTTGTGTCTTTCCTCCCCTCAGACACTGGAGCCTCTGCCTCTACCTTCTCTCCTTTGGTTGGTGCCTTCTTTATGAGAAAAGTATAGTGGTTGATTAATTGTGTCAATCTGGCAAGTTTAGAAGCTAAGGTAGCACAGAAGTTCTATACCCTAGGGTGTAGAGGAGCCCCCCCCCCCCGCAGGGAGGCTCCTCACATGGATGGGAAAGGGAAATGAGGAAAGATGGACTGGCTTCTGCTGTTTAGAGGAGCTTGAGTCATTCCCTTTTAGCTTGGATGTCATCTCCTGGCTTCTAGTGCAGAGTTTTTGGCTTTGCGTTAGATCTTTCAGCCTTCTGGCATAGGCTCTCCAGCCTTCCGTCACAGACCCATCAGCCTTCTGATATGGATTTGCACTGCAGTGAGCTCCAGACCTTGGACTTGACCTTTCAGCCTCCAGTGTGCAAACAGACACCCTCTGCACGCTTCCTCATCCAACTCTGTGGCTGACCATTGTAAGCCAATCTTGTAGTTTCTTACACATTTGTATATCTTGTGTTATATCTGTCTCTAGTAAAACCCTGACTGATACAAAAAGAGTCACCATCAGATGAGATTTTTCCCCTTTTTGTGTAGATATTTTATTTTGCTGGTCTCTTGGTTATTTTTTGGAATGTGATTTCAATTGTCAATTGCTTCTGGTTATTCCCTTTCTCATAATGTTAACTACTTCTTTTCTCACTATTCATCAGCCTTCATATTTTGTATCTACTACATACATTTTGTATGACATGTATGATAATTTCTCTCCACACCGTCCTAAATATCTCTTTCTTGGTCTCTGGAACCTGTGAATATATTCCTTTATGAGGCTGGAATAGTCGAGAGTTCATATGCCATTACAGTGGCTAACCACCTCACTTTGAAATCAGGAGGTCACCCTGATTTACCCTTGCGGGCCAAATCAGGTCCACATGGATACTAAAGTAGATGAAGACAGCAGAGAGGTGGTCAGGATGATATGCTGTAAGAAATACTCAGCTCCTTCCCTTAACAAGGGAATCAGCAGCTACGGGGTGTGTACAGCCTCCAATACCTGGAGGAGAAAAGAAAAAGGATCCTGTCTAGCATCCACTAGAGGTGGTGTAGCCCAAAAGACACTGTGATTTTAGTCTGGTGAAACCCACGTCAGGGGTCTGACCTACAGAGTATGACCTCACAGCTGAAGCTCAACCAAGATTCAGCGGTGAAAACAGAAACCCCTAGAGTTGCTTTGGACGGAGTTTCATATGCTGATTTGGTCACACAGATGACAGAAGGCCCTGAGGAGACACACAGGGGAGGGCAAGGCAACCCAGAAGGCCAGAGTGGCAAGAAAGAGCAATCCCCCGCCCATATCCTGATGAGCACGATCCCTTCCCGACCTCTTTGTCTTCTTTGCATATGATAAGGCCATAAAACTAAACATCCAAAATACAGCTCATGCTCTTTCTCCAACCTCATCCATTGGTAAGTGGAATCACCAACCCTCTGTGGCTCCATCTGAAATCCCTGGTGTCACCATCAGTACTTTGCTTGTCTCTCTCCTTCACTCACATCCAATAGACTACTGTTTCCATTTCCCTTGTAAGTGTTTTCTAAGTCTGCATGATTTTCTTGATCTTCACACCCATTAACCTTGTACAAACCACTATCACTTCTCATTGTACCATGAAAAAAATGAATTGTTTTCTATTCTGTTGCTGAAGGACTACTTCTGAGATGCTAATCTGAGAATGGATGCAGTCTGCAGAAGGAAGATACAAAGGAAACACATCTTAACAGGACCTAAAAGCTTTGTGTGTTCCAGTCTTATTCCAATGGCCTTTCAAGCCCTACTCACCCTTCATAACATCACATGAATACAACCTTCCCAGCTGTGTGTTCTTCCCCCATCCTGTCCCTATTTCCCATTCTCTGGAATGTTTTTTTGGTCTTCTCTGTGACTTCATCCATCCTGTCCCAGGACAGCATGCTGTACTTCTTTAAGTAAATTTCGGAGAAGAGTCCAGTCCTCTGTAGGCTCCCTCTTCTGTCCCTTGGGAATGTGGCTGTTGGCAGAAGCCAACTGTGGGCTCTGCTGTCTCCATGCAGTCTCTAGACCTACAGTGTGAAAAAAAATGCTATTCAGTGTGATTTTTAAAACATGTTCAGCATTTTGTTTACTTCTATCTTTCAAATGCAATTTCAAGAGTTTTTATTTACTGTGTTTTTTAAATGTGCAACACCTTACCCTAGTTCCTTTTCCGTTGTCATCCTTTGTAAGCTCTGAGAGCCTCCATAAGATCCTTCCCTCCATACCACTGGTCACAGAGATACTAATATCATCGTTTGTGTACCATCTATGAATGATCTATTTTCCCTACAAAAGCTGCCTGCTGTTAAGGGAGAAAATATGTCCTTTTCACCACTGTATATCTCATGCCAGCATGGAGCCTGACCCAGAATGGTTATTAGAAAAGGACTGCTGATGGATAACATGGAAAAATTTCTCCCTTTTAGAGGAGGAATGACCTTAAAAAGGTCACCATTTCAGACAGATAATGTCCCAAAAGTAACACTCATGATCTGAGGCACAGAATAAAATTGGTATCCTGCTTTTTTACAAAAAAAAAAAGAATAGAAAGGCATTATTTTATGAAAAATAATAATGGATTTGATTTGTAATGTGGCAGCAAGAAAGGCCATGAGAAAAAAACAAAGCGGAGGAGATCTCCTCATGTAAAATCTCAGAAAGTGAAACCAGATTTTAGTCTAGGTTTACATCCTCTCCCATTTCAGAATTTGATTTACTGATCCTAATGGTTAGAAAGGATGTATTCAGTCCATAAACACATTCAGGTGACTCTAATATGTAGTAAGTGTTGGGGAGTATTCTCAGGGATGTAAGTCACAGTTTCGTAGTCCTCATGGAGTTGACAGTCTCAGCAAACAGCTGAGAGCAGGTGGTGTGCTCTAAATGCTGAGCCTTGCAGCTGTAAATGTTTATTTCTCTTATAAATTACTCTTCCTGGTCTTTCCCGGGCTTTCTTAGTCTCTATTCCTACAGTTCAGTGTGTGCCCTTTGCTAACATTTGGGGCAGCACAGAAGAGAAACTAACTCATCACCTAGAGACCCTCGGAGTCCCACTAGAATTTGCCCACGTTCTTAAAGGAGATTCTTTCCAGGAAAATCAGGCACATTGGTGATATGCTATAATGAGCCTGGACTCAAGTCAGAATTCTGTTCTGAGCAGTAATTTGACTTTGATAAGCTCTCAATTTTCAGTTTCTGTTTTTGCAGCACTAAGAAGAAAGCAATTAAAAGTGATACCACAATATTTTTTCTGACATTTTTAAAGCAAATCTTATTTTAGAAAAGCTTTTGGTGTGCACAGAATACTATAGCAGAGAAGTCCCTTATATCCCTACAGTCAATACCCTTTTTAACTAATATCTACTATGAAGTTTTACAATGAACCAGTACTGATCATCATTAAATGGTATACTAGTATTACACATGGTGCACATATATGCATACACACATATACAATTATTAACTAAAATCCTCACTTGACTCAGAATTTCATAATTGTTACCTCATTGTTTTCTTTATTTTAGGATTCAGAGTACATTGCATCCAGTCATCATGTCTCCTTAGCACCTCTTGACTATGGGGGTGCTTGTTTTTTGTTTCTAGAGAGGAAGAAGATGGTGCTAGTAGCTTTCCCAATCTGTCTTCTCTCCTTCCTTTAGAGAGAAGTGTATGAGAATGTGTCATACAGTAAACCATTGTTTCTCCAGACTCCCTTGCAGCTAGGTGTTTCCGTATGGCTTCCTTGTGGACAATGGAAGCAAGTAAAAGATTCTGGGTGGAGCTTCTCCGAAAACCTTTCAAATGATCAGTATTTGCTGAGATGTCTTTTTCCTTTTACTTTATCCCCCTGTTCTTGCTTGGAGAGTGAGATACTGAGATGAATCATGTACTGAGATGAATCCAATATCATTTAAAAATATGATGGCATTTTCTGTTTATTTAAATCATGGAAATGAACTTTGTTATTTATAGACATAAAACAAATTTATTTATATCACCATGTGTTTT
The DNA here is from genome assembly GCF_000276665.1 of Chinchilla lanigera. Taxonomy (NCBI): domain Eukaryota; kingdom Metazoa; phylum Chordata; class Mammalia; order Rodentia; family Chinchillidae; genus Chinchilla; species Chinchilla lanigera. The sequence continues at coordinate 5,152,202 of NW_004955485.1, read as the reverse complement.
TCCAGCAGCTTTAGTGAGCTGTGATTCGCATATCATACATCTGATCTTTCCAAACCATAGAAACCAGTAGCTTTTAGTGGGTTCACAGTTTGTGTAGTCATCACAGCAATCAATTTTAGAACATTGTTGTGACCCCTTAGAAGAGCCCTGTCCCTCTTAACAGTCACTCCATATTCCCCCAACTACCCCACCATCACTGCCCTGAAAGATGACTCATCTCCCTCCTGTCTCTATTTTGAACTTGTCATATAAGTGGAATTATGCAATATGTGGCTTTTGTGTCTAGTTTCTTTCTTGTAGTGTATTTCTAAGACTCACCTATGTTATACCAGGTGGCAGGACATCATTTCCTATTATGACTGAATTTTATTTCATTGTGTGGATAAACCATATTTTATTTCCCCACTCATCAGTTAGTGTACATGTGTTACGGCAAATAATGCTGCTGTAAACATGTGTGCACACTTTCTTTACCAGATGCTAGCAGAAGCATCCCATATCTTGAGAACAGGAGAATGAAAGCCTTCCATTAAAGCCAGAAGCATGGGAGATAAGAACATAATGATAATTTCAAGATTCTAGAGCTCTCATGGACTTCTCTTCTCATATTTGGGGAGAGTCCCTTTTTTGTCTAAAGAATATCTGAAAAGATTTCTGTTTTATGCTGCTGAAGAGAGCCCTCGCAGATACCAAGATTAAATAGGATGTCATTGAGAACAGGTTTTCATGTCCAGTTCAGAGCAAGTTTCCAACTGCACCCAAAGGAGGTGTGTGCTGACTCTTCGGCTATTACCGAGACTTCCTTCACAGGGCATCATCACCAGTAAGTCCCATGTCTGTTTTCTCTCTTCTATATTACTTTTGTATTCTTGACTTACCTGCAAACTCCTGGAGTGTAAAATACCACTTATAATATCCTTTTATTGTGCCTCTAGAGCACCTTGCAGAGCTCCGGGCCAGAGTAGCCCTCAGGAAATCTGGACTTGATTCTACTTTAAGTAAAAATGTGGTATTTTCTTAGTAAAGATCCGTTCTCTGAAATTGACATTCACCAACACTTGGATAAAGACAGTTGCCCTACAGGACCAAATCAATAAATCTCTGGTAGCAATTTCGGAACTATGGCCTCCTATCTGTTGAAAACTGAGCCCAATTGTCACAAATGCCCTGAACAGATAACAGCATACACCTGAGTGCTGCATCTGAGTCAACCAACCAGTTTGCTGTCTTCTGAGGACTAACAAAAAGATTAACTAGCAATAAAATTAACAGCAAAGATTGAATAACATCAATCTTTTTTTGTCCTTTAAAAAGAATAGCAAAAAAGAATAATAGCAAAATACCAACATCACAGACAAAAACAAAGCAAAGCAAAAACATTAAAAATGATACAGGGTTTCAAAACAAAATGATAGGATTTAATAGTGGTTATTATATTATGCATTGTTATCTTCAATGAAGTTGCTCAGATTACCAGATGTAAGAATGCAAGGCTGATCAAACCATTAAAGGGAATAAAACATTAAAAAACATTAAAGATGATACAGAATTTCACTAGACAAGATGGAAGGAATTCAAAAATGGTTGTTATATTACAGATTGTTGTCTTCATATCAGTTGCTCAGATTACCAGATACATGCATGCAACATTGGTCAAAATAAAAAAAATTAAGCATTAATTGTTCCTTCCAGTAAACCACCAGACATCAGCAGTACAGTTATCCTCTCTCTCTCTCTCTCTCTCTCTCTCTCTCTAGCCTTCCTTCCTTTCCTTCTTCTTCTTTCCTTCATCTCAGTTGTTCTTTCCTTTGAGCAATTCCTTTACCTTTCACAATATCTATTGTATCTTTTGGGTTGTATTTACTCTTTCAGGTTCTTACACTAGGGAGACAATATGATGTTTACACATGTGAGTCTGATTTATTTCACTTATGAGTATATTCTCTAGTTACATCCATTTCCTGTAAGAGCCTCGAGTTTATCTTTTTTATAGCTAGGTAATACTCCATTGTATAAAAATACCACATCTTTTTTATCCATTCCTCTGTTGATGGGCATATGAGTTGTTTTAAGTCTTAGCTATGAACATTGTGCTGCTATAAACATGGGTGCACATATATCACTGTGATATGATGATAGAGATGATAGAGAAAACATTCCTAAAATTCATCTGGAACCAGAAGAGACCTAGAATAGCAAAAGCAATCCTAGGCAACAAAGGAAAGGGAGGAGGCATCACGATCCCTGACTTGAAATTAGAGGACAAAGCTACTGTGATAAAATCATCATGGTGCTGACAAAAACAGACCTGAGGATCAATGGAATAAAAACTGGAAAATGCAGCCACAACCACAAACACACTTAGCCACCTTATCTTTGACAAAGGGGCCAAATATGCTCACTGGAAGAAAGATAACCTCTTCAATAAATGGTGCTGGAAAAACTGGCTTTCCACATGCCAGAGACTAAAACTAGATCCATGTCTATCACCATGCACTAAATTAAAGTCAAAATGAATCAAAGATCTAAATATTAAAACAGAAACACTAAATCTAGTGAAAGAGAAAGTAGGTGAAATCTTGAAGACATAGGGGTAGGCAGAGAATTCATGAACAAAAACCAAACTGCACAGGAAATCCTTCAAAGAATCAACAACTGGGATCTCATTGTATTGAAAAGTATTTGAACATCAAAAGAAATCATCAACAGAGTAAAAAGAAAACCCATGAATCAGAAAAAATTTTCTCCAACTGACCCTCATACAAAAGACTTCTATCAAGAATACATAAAGAATTTTTAAAAATTGGCCTCCCCAAATTCAATGACCCAGTCCAAAAACAGGCATCTGGGATGAATACACACTTCTCAGATGAAGAAATGCGAATGGCAAATAAATGTATAAGAAAATGTTCAATATCATTAGTCATTCAAAAAATACAAATTGAAACAACACTGAGATTCCATCTTACTCCAGGAAGAGTGGTTATCATTAATAAATCAACCAATAACAAACGCTGGAGGGGCTGTGGAGAAAAAGGAACCCTTCTCTACTGTTGGTGGGAGTGTAGATTGGTGAAACCACTGTGGAAATCAGTGTGGAGATTTTCACAAAACTAGGGTTAGAAGTCCCACTTAATCCAGCTATTCCCCTTCTGGGATTTTCCAAGAAGAACAAATAACATCAATCTTTAACACTTTTGTACATTTAATGATGTGAACCATAGGTCTTGAAGAACATCTAATACACTGCATTTGAAAACTGAAGAAAGAGATTTGTTTTTATAAGCTGATGGGACTGTTCTAGATCTTAATTTTGGGATGGTGATAGGACTGCAGGCCTTTGTTAAAACTCATATTTTTTATTTTACTGTGTGTAAACAACAGTGAGTGAAACTCACCTTCCACCCCTAAAACAAAATGAAATAGAAATTGTTTGTTTACACCTATGCATAATTTATCAATTAAGGAACAAAAATAAATAGGTATGAAATTTTGGAGAAGTTTGTTTTCAAATTATAAATCAAAACCAACTAGAACATTTTGAAATTAATCAGTAAGTTGTGAACATCATTTAAAAAATAAAATGTTGGAATTTTATACATACCATAAGAATATTACTGTTTTTCTGGAACTTGTCAGGTATGTACTTGTATTTGTAGATACAAGATACATTGTATCCTTTATCCTACACAGATATGAACAATGTACCCTACACATATGTAGGGTACATTGTTTAACTGTGTGTATATGTACAGGACTGTAGTGTAAATACAATCTGATCAACAATCTGTTTTCTCAGGACTTTCCTGATTTTAGCACAAAATTTCCCACTTCCTGGGGAACCTCTCATTCCCATGCAAAGTCTAATTTTTATTGAGAGCAGTTTTGTTTTTGTTTTTGAAAATGAGGGCTTAGAATATAGTTCAGGGCTTGTCTCGCATCTGAGAGGCCTCAGGTTCAATTGCTCATACACAACAGTGTAAAAAACATTAACCAAGAAATTATCATGTCTTTCTACTTTTGCCTTAGGACAAGTCAGCATATGTCCAAAACCGCTTTTGTAGGGCTTTGGGTTTCTGCAGCTTAGCTTATCAGTTTATACCCTTGGCATTTACATGCTCATCTTTTCTACCTGACAGCTTGAGAGTAGGGGCTGAGTCTCAATTCTGGAATTTTTTGACATAGCTCGGTGAATATTCCGTATACACCTGCTTTGTACGCAGTGCTTTGCCAGTGTAAGTTTGAATACCTCATAAAAATTCACTTTATTTTTATTAACCAGATAATGCTTTATCTTAGTGATAAAAAAATGGGTTTTCATCTTTTATTCTACATATTTTCAGAAAAAAAGTTTCAAAGGTTTCAAGTGAGAGCTTGGTCTGACTCATATTTTCCATTCTTCTTCATTTCACTATTTCAACCACATCTTCACTCCTCAAAAGGTGTGACAACCTGAATCCCTAAATAAATTTTGGTCACTGGCTCCTGCTGAGCAAGGGTCTGCTGTTGGCCCCAGCTTTGTGATTGGGCCCATGTTTGCGCTGTAGCTCCTCATGTATAAGATGGGTATAGTTATCCCATGGACCTCTTAGGGTTCTTAGGAAGATTAGTGGAGGTACTGCATCTAATGCCTTTAGACAGTGCCTAGAATGTAATTAAGTTCTAAACAATTATTTCTTAAAGTGCAATGCCATAGTGAGAGTTGATGAGAGTAGGGGAGGTGGAAAAAGGACATGATTTCAGAATATATTTTGGAGAGAACACAGGCAGGCTGTGGTGAAGGGTAGAATGTAGAGAGATGAGACGGAGGGTAAAGGGAGTTGTACTGTTATCTGCTAAGGCATAACAAATTGCTCCCCGATTTAGCAGCTCAAAAAATATTCATTGTCTCATACTTTTTACAGTTCAGGAATTTGGATGCTTGTCTGTGTCACAGTGAAAACATAAACTGAAGCTTAACTTCCCGCAGGTTTTAGTGGGACCGGTGAATCTGATTCCAAGATGGTGCACTCGCATGGCTGCTGGTGGGAGGCCTCATATGTCTCCACACAGGCGTCTCCACAGGCTTGCTTGAGTACCCTGATGGCTTGGTAGTTGCTTTTCCCCAAAAAGAGTAACGAAGAGGAAAGATCAAAACAAGCTAGATACCACAGTGTCTTTTACAAAGCAGCCCAAAAGTCACATACTGTCACTGTGGAGGACCACCTGGGTGGTTTCTCCTTGAAAGAGGAGCAGTTGCCTCCACTTCTGCTGAGCCTGACCCTATTTCCATGTGTTGACATGTACAGAGCTGGCTAGGACCCTTTCCTTATCCCTTCAATTAGTTTTAAGCAATGCATATTGGTCTGGCCTAGCCAGTGCTGATGGTAATCTTTGAAGACGGCAAGCATATTTCCCCAGAACTCCCCGCACCCTCCGCTGCCTGCTGTTCCCACCAGTGAGCTGGGATGAGGCAGGCTATGTGAGCCAATGCTCCATGCTGTTGGCTGGGATGAGCCTGGGGAAAGGGGCTATGACCTCCTGGGGCTTGAAAGATTACACAGAAGAGCTGAAGCACTGACCCCAAAACGTTAGATACTATCGCAATTGTACTATGAAGATTATCTTTCTGCAGATCCTTCTCTCTGCATTTGCAGAAGTGATTTCAGGCCTCCTACCCAGCCTAGCTCATGGCACTCACCGACTTCCTATGGTTCTCAGTCACTCATCCTGAAGCCACTCCCTTCCTCACCAATGAATAAAACCTGGTTTGGCCCTGGGTTGAAGTCTTTGTTCCAGATGGTCATCACTGTGGCTGGACTTAGGACCCCTGGGCTCCCCATAACTACAAACATGCCTTAGTGTCTTTATTCTTGCCATGGGTTGCCCTGGAAGTGGTAGATTGGAATTAACTTGCTAGAATTCCAATAACTTTCCCCTGGGATTACAAATACAAACTTCCTGGGCCGTAAGAAGGACTGGAAAGGGCTCTCTATATGTCACTTTTGCCATATTCTGTGCATCTGAAAGGAATCACTAAATCAAGTCTTACTCAAGAAGATGGAAGTTAGGCGAACAGTTTGAAGATTGCAAAAGAAAAAAACTAATACATTTTCAAGTTAGCATAGGTAATGTTCAGGGTTCAAGTGTGTGTATTGAAACCACTACATTTACAGACCCACTTCATCAACATTCCAGTAAGAATTTTTTAAAATGTATGATTTTGGATAAAATAAGTAAATACCAGCACAGCTGAACGAGGGTTAGAAGATTAGATGTGTATGAGCTGAAGTGGCCAAGGGAGATTTAAATTTGAGCGAGTGTTTGAAAGATGAGTGGCATTCAGTAGGGAGATACACAATGGTAACCTAGCAGTCACTCAGCACAAGCAAGGGTATGGAGACTCATCAGTGCAGGGGCTCCCTGAAGCCTCAAATTTGATTTGAGGGTAACAGAACAGAAGTCAGTGAGAGCTGGGAGCCTCCTCATGAAGAACCTTAAGTAATTTCAAGCTAAAGAGCTCACATTTAATTCAGCAGCTGAGAATTTATGATGTTTTCAGAGGGAACGAGAACGGGTGACCGCAGTGTGACACTTCACCAAGCTGACCCAGCCGACTCAGTTTTCCGCTGTGAGCCTGTATTCCAAAGGCAAATTCAGGGCTCCTGGAACTCAGTGGTACTGAGGCACCTAAATATTTTGTGGACTGAAGGGACTGATTGTGAATCAAATTATTCATCAGGTTCGGAGGATTTATTGAAGAATCCTGAAGGAAAAATCTCCTGTCACCAAAACAAGATTTAAACTGCTTAAGTGCACATAAGTCAAGCAGAAATTATGGTAATTGGATTTAAACCCGCTTCCCTCCCTGCATACTGTAAATAAAAGAAGACAGTTTAAACAAAGGAGCAAGATGTAAATACAAGAGTGAGATCAAAGCAAATCTGGAATTTAATTCTACACAGAGAAAACAAAATCCAAGATATATGACCAGCAGTTTGTAATGCATTTTACGGCACTAAAACCTGGCAGCTTAAAATATGGTTTGCTCAACATGTCTATAGAGTTTGCAAAACAATTTAGAATTTATCCTTTTCGGTGTTTCCCAATTATCTTGCATTTAATGAAGTCATTTGCTAATTCTTCATGAAATATGCACAATGACAAGCATATTTGCATACAAATGAGCTACGCACCCATAACCCTGCATTTCTCTTTATCATTTAAGCCACCCATACTCATGGTGTATGTATGGTATTTTTTGGTAGTAATATAATTACTTTTGCAACCTGACAAACTAAATGAAATAAAGACAAATGATCATATTGTATTCCTAGATTTAGTGTGGTGACAGAAAATTACCTGGGGCATCACTATCCTTTCAAGTCATTCCAATAAAAAATAATTTGAGATAAGTCTTCAAGTACACAGAGTTTAGAGTTTTTGACTGAGGACATAAGGATGCTGGAAGATTTGAAGAGATGCTGAGGCTGACAGACATGCAGAGTGGGGAAACAAGCAAGGAAAACAAGCTGGGAAATGGTAGGGAGCTAACACAAACGTTACTAATCTATCATTTTTAATTAAGACAGTGAAGGACATGCAGAACGAATGTTTGCCAAGTCATTTCGTAGATGAGGACTGGTCAACTATCCTCAAATAGATATTTTTTTTCTCTCCTAAGTTCATGCTCATTTAGCATACATTCACAACACAACAGATATTGGCTTTAATGAAGTGAAAATTAGTTCTTGGGGTGGAGTGTTTTCCTTGTCAGTATGGACAGATATACATATAGCACCTATACACACAGTACCTAAAGAGACACACAGTGTATCTGTAATTTTAAAATTTCATAGAGGTTTACTTAGGTATACAGTATCTAAAGGGCTCTTTGTGTGTTTTAATTAGGTACACAATATCTGAAGGGCTTCTTGTGTGTATGTATGTGGCTAGTAGGGTCATAATGAAAAGTAGGAGTTGATAAGCATGGATGCATGTGATGGTCTTCCAAGTTTTATGTAGGAATCCACTAGAATTTAAATTCCCTGAGCACAAGGGCATTTTTCTGCATTCTTTCTTTCACCGTCATATCCTTAGTGTCCACAACCTACAGAGCAGGCATTTATTGACTAGCATTAAATAAATGAATGCTTTTGTTTTGCAGCCCAGACAGCGAGGGTCATGATGATATTGGTCGACTACCCATTACTCTTACCAGCCAAAGGGAAAAGTCCAGTACATGGTCAAATCCCTTATTGGCCAATTTTTTAGCTTTCTTTCTAGTCCTATATCATATCAACAATCACCTGAGGTGGCTTAAGTCCTTCACCTCGACAACCTTCCTTCCAGATTTTGTCCTTTCTTCCAGATTTCCTCTCCTGCAGCCTAGGCAACTCCAGCTCATCTTTTACTCCTCCCTCCCAGTAACTCGGGCTTCTGCAACTGCTTTTGCTTTTTCACAGCGTTAAACACAGGGATGACGCAGCATGCCTGTTTACGCCTTACTAATATTGCCTGTTTTCCCACTGGACAGTAAACTCCAGTGCATCCGTGTGACTCATGAATCTATTCCCAGCAAAGTCCACTCTGCTTGGTATTGTGCTCAATGAATATTTCTGGGGAACAAAAACATTAATTCTGAAAATTCTGGGATTCAATGGATGCCAGTGTCTAAGGTGTGTAATCAACCTGAAGGAAGAGCTCTACTAACAACTTCGGGTAACATAAGAAACAGTTATTTTCTACCATTAGTCCCTCCTGAGTCACTGCAAAGAGAGAACTCATTAATCAATGAGTAGTAATTGAGAAATTACCCTGTGCTCAGTGCTGTACTAGGAGATATATTTAGTCAGTGTTTTAGAGTCTAGCCATTAGACGTACTCAGTGGAAATTGACTATTTAGCATTTGTTGTAGTGAGTGTTTCAGTTTAGAAGAGGACTGTGAGATTTGACCTTTGTGATGAAGTGTTTCCGTAGGTGTACAAAAGTCATCTCAGAAAGTTTAGAACAAAACACACTCTTGTTGAGCATGGTGTGACTGAAACATTGACATGCATCCCACTTGTATTCTGAGTTAAACACTGATAATTCTCTGATGTTGATATTATTTATTATTGACTCACTTTAAAGATAAAGATCCTCAGTACAGAATGATGCTGAGACCTGGTTACGCTCTGTGTAGCACACACAATCCTTTTAGGTAATGCTATGGTCTGAATATCTGTGTCCTTCCAAAATCTTTTTTTTTTTTTTTTTTTTTTTTTTTTTTGTTTTTTTTGGTTTTTCTCGGGTACCGAGAACCGAACTCACGACCTTGCGCTTGCCAGGCAGGCGCTTTTGCCGCTGAGCTAAATCCCCAGCCCCTTTCCAAAATCTTATATCAAAAGTTAATCATCACTCTGATGCTGTAAGTGGGAGGAGGCGGTCTTTGGGGAGAGGTTAATTAGGTCTTAAAGGCACAGCCTTCAGGAATGGCATTGATCTACGCATGAAAGACACCCGCAGAGCTGCCTTGTGCTTTCTACCACATAAAGTCACGAAAGGTGCCATCTATAAAGAGGAAGTGAGCCTTATATCTGTAAACACGGACTCTGTAGACTCCACAATCTTGGATTCTCAGCCTTCATAACTTTGAGAAATGATTTTTTGTTGTTTATAAGCTACCTCGTTTGTGCTGTTATAGAAGACCCAATGAGCTAAGGTAGCATTCATAGCTAAATAATTACATAAGTGAGCCAATGGAACACTTTTTTTCTTCTATAGATCAACATGAGAGACACGCAAAACTAAACTAGATTGAGGTCCAGGAAACATTTTCTGAGAAAGTCTGAATAATGTGAATAATAAATGTTCTAACCTCTTTGAGCCCCGTGGTTCCTGTTGGAAGTATTCAGCTCTATAGCAACCATCCATGAACCCTGAACTAACTAGCACGGCTATGTAGACATGAAAGTATTTGTGGACACCAAATTTGAATATCATATAATTTCATTTGTCAAAAATATTCTTCATTTGTTTTCATTTGCTCATTCTTTAATTCTGTTTTCACCAATATGTGTCTGCAATGCATAATAATTATATTCGTGTGGAGAGCCGGCACATAACATATCACATTTCTTTTTATTTTCCCTACCCTATTTTCTCCTGCACCCTCCTTTCCTTGATTTCTTTCTCATTTGCAAAATATCTTTTTAAAAACATGAAAGTCAGTTTAAAAAAAAAAAAAAAAAACAGGGGCTGGGGATTTAGCTCAGCGGCAAAAGCACCTGCCTGGCAAGCACAAGGTCATGAGTTCAGTTCCCGGTACCGGAGAAAAACCACAAAAAAAAAAAAAAAAAAAAAAAAAAAAGTCAGTTTAAGGTCATGAACTACACCAGCATAAGCAGTGGACAGTTTCGACCCATGGACCACAGTTTGCCAACTCCTATCTGGTGTAAGAATGGCAGTATTAGTTGTGATAACTAGTACTTATTGACCCTGTGTTGTGTCCCAAGTACTACGCACTAAGTAAAAGAGTTTAATACTGACGTCTCTTCTCAGGTAGAGTGTGGTAAGATTATTCCCATTTGCTCAAGATCACACAGCTAAATAAGATGGAGGAATTCTGACACAAGTCCAGGCCTTTATAAGCCGAACTGTAAGCTTATAACACGTGAATGAAATCTTCTTCATATGAATAAGTATAAATTCACATCGCACTCATGACCCAGAATAGAAGCTCAGAAGAGAGTAAGCAGACGGTTGTCAGAGCAGAAGATGGAAGATCTGAATTTAACTCGGGCCTTGACAAGATTAAGAAGGCTTTTTATGCACATTACAAGCAACTGAGTGTGTGGTGTGGAACTGCATAAAGTGAGAAATAAAAATAACTTAGTTTTCCTACAATGGTTGATTATTTTTAGTAGCACATGTGTATTGCACCGAATAGTATGTTTCACTTTGGCAGAACTGTACCTGCATATAACATATTTTGATCATTTTCGCTCCTCATTACTCTGATTCCGATTCCCTCCCCTTCCCCCAATGCCTTCTGTCTTCTGTACCAATCTCCCTTCTACTTTCATGTCAGCTTTTCTCAAAAATATTTTAAGATTCCACACATAAAAGAAAACATGGGATATTTGAATTTCTGATTGGCTTACTCTACCTAACAAGGTAATATGCAGTTCTATCCATTTTGTTTCACATGACAAGATTTCATTCATTTTGATTGTTAATATTCATATATATTATATATGTAACATATATATCACGTATTTTATTCATACATCCATTCAGAGCTATGTACGTTGTTCCCATAGATCAGCTGTTGTGACTTCTGCAATAAACATGGGTACTTAGGTATCTCTGTATTGTGCTGACTTTAAATCTTTTGCAATATAAGTAGGGATGGCACAGCTGGATTTAATGGTAGCCCTATTTTCAGTTTTTTGAGAAACCTCCGTACTGATTTCCGTAGTGGCTACACTAGTTTACATTCTCAGAAGAGTGCAGAAGGATTGTTTTTGGCCCACATTCTTGCCAGCATTTATTCCTGTTGTGTTCTTCATGACAGCCATTCCAACTGAGGTGAAATAAGAATATCAACGCAGTTTTGATTTGCATTTCCCTAATAGATAAAGAAGCTGAACATTTTTTTCATATTATTACTGGCTTTTTAGATACCCTCTTTTGAGCAGTGCCTGTTCAGTTCATTTGCCTCTTGATTGATTGGGTTATTTGGGTTGATTTTTTTCTTTTGGCATTAAGATTTTGCATACTTAATATATTCTGAATATTAATCTTCTATCTTAGGAGTAACTGGAAAACATTTTCTCCCATCTTTACTCTGTTAATTATTTTCCTTGCTGTGCAGGAGCCTTTTAATTTTATGTAATTCCATTTGTTGATTCTTAATATCATTTCCTGTGCCAGTACAGCCCTAGTCAGAAAATTATTTCCTGTACCTGACTTAAAGTGTTTTCTGCTAGCAATTTTAAAGTTTCAGTCTTTGATTCGTTTGTGTTGATTTATTTACCGTATTTTTTCTAGTATACGCTTGCAGTACAAAGTGATTACATTCATCATGGGGAGTGGTACATACATCTAACATATCTTACTTCTTTTTTTAACCCCTTTCCTCCTGCCTCTCCTTCCCTACCCTCCATAGTTTAGACCCCTTCACTTTAAAATTCTGTATGTATTTGTAATATGTAATGGTCATTTTCCTAATGAAGAGATGGATACATGTACACAAAGCCTCCCAATTCACTTCGTTTTCATTAATCCCATCACCCCCCCCATTCCCCTTCCTCCATCTCTTGGTCCCCTTCTCATAAGGAAAATATCTATCTTGCTATTTCCTATCATCTATCATCTATTTTGTGCTTTATATTTTGCATTTTTCATATCAAAGTGACCATGTGATGTTTAAATTTGAATGTCTAATTTATTTCACTTACCATTATGGTCTCAAGAGTTCTTCGTTTTCCTACAAATGACTTAAATTTACCATTTTGATGACAGAATAGCACTCCATTGAGTTGATTAGTGTACAGGATGTCTCAGTTACTCTTCTCATTGCTGAGACAATGAGAAAACACTCAAAGTTAAAGGAAGAAAGCTTGATTTTGCTCACAGTTTTTGAGGTTTCAGTTCATAGTTGGATGGCTGCAAGGCAGTGTGGCTTGACAGAGGGGCAGCATGGAGAAAAAGTTCATGGCAGAAAGAAGGCAGCAAGACAGCAGCAAGCAAAAAGCGATAAACAGCAACCCTCTTTCTGTCCTTTATATCCTGTCCTTGTGGGTACTACTCACACCTTAATATTAACATCTCACCATGAATCTATCCCAGCTTCACACACTGTAGATCCAGCTACCTCTGAAAACTCCACCTATCACTGCACAAGGCTTTGGGAGGACATTTAGATACAAGCCGTAATAGTAAGAGATAAGGATGTGGTCTTGATGCTCTGCATATGGATATCTTGTTATCCCTGGATCATTTGTTAAAGAGGCTGTCTTCTTCCTTTTTTATGACCTATACTTTGTTTATTCTCATATATGTCCAAAGATAATTTCTAACGTAGCATAATATGGATAAAGCTCAGCAGTTCAACTTGGCTTTCAGGATATTTTAAAAAATTGTTTGTAAATTAAGTTTATCGGTACAACTGAGATATAAATAATGATCACATGCATCATAGCTAACTTGTATGTATACATTATATATCTTCATGCTTCTTTTTTTCCCATTCCTGACCACCCCCTTCAACCCCTCTGCCCATCTTTATAGACAAAGCTTTGTTTGCATTTTATTCTTTTTTCTCATTCTTTTCTTTTCACTTCCTTCCTGCCCCTTCTTAATCCCTTTTCCTTTTGAGCAATTTCTTCGTATTTTATAATATCTATTATACTTTTTGGTTCTTATTTGCAATTTCAACTTCTCACACCAGAGAAGTAATGTGATATTTAAACATGTGTGTATGATTTATTTCACTTAAGAATATGGTATCAAAGGCCATCCATTTAGGTATAAGTGTCTCAGTTTTAAACTTCTTTATGGCTGAGTGGTACTCCATTATATTAAAAACCACATTTTTTAATCCATTTGTTGGTTGATGGGCATTTGAGTTCTTTCCAAGATTTAGCTATTACAAACTATGCTGCTGTGAACATGGGTTGATATATATACCACTGTGGTATGATGGTTTTAATTCTTTCGGGAAGACACCAACCAGGGGAATAGCTAGATCAAATAGAATCTCTAGTCCCAGTTTTTTGAGGAATCTCTATAATAATTTCCACAGTCTACACTCCCAACAACAGTGCAGAAGAGTTCCTTTTTCTCCACAGTCCTCCCAGCTTTTGTCACTCATTGATTTCTTGACAACAGCCATTCTTTCTGGAGTGAGATGGAATCACATGATTCTTTTAATCGGCACCTCTTGAATGAGCAGTGATGCTGAACATATTTCATATATTTATTTGCTATTGTGCTTCTGGGAAAGTCTGTTCATTCCAAATGCCCATTTTTGCATTGGTCTTTAAATTTAAAAGGTCTGATTTGTTTCACTTCTTTATACATTCTAGATATTAGCCCTTTGTCTGAAGAATGACTGACTAAAATTTTTTCCTACTCTGCAGGTTATCTTTTCAATTGGTTGATGATTTCTTTGATGTGCAAGAACTTTTTAATAAGATGAGATCTCAGTTGTTGATTCTTTGTAATATTTCCTGTGCAATCAGGGTTTTGTTCATGAAGTCTTTGAGGGCACCTCTGTTCTCAAGAGTTCTACCTATTCTCTCTTCTAGCAGATTTAGAGTTTCTGTTTTAATATTTATATCTTTGATCCAATTTAATTTTACTTTAGTGCATGATGAGAGACATGGATCTATCTAGTTTTAGTCTTTGGCATGTCAAAAGCCATTTTTTCCAGCACCATTTATTAAAGAGGCTATCTTCCATTCAGTGAATGTGTTTGGCAGCTTTGTGAAAGATGAGGTGGCTGAGTGTATGTGGAGTTGTTTCTGCATCTTCCAGTCTGTTCCATTGATTCTCAGGTCTGGTTTCTTTTCCTTTTGTTAGTTCCAGGCTGGTTTTTTTTTTTTATTTTAAAGAAAGAAAAGCAATAGCAAAATACCAACAACATAGAAAAAAAGCAAAAATTGTAAAAAATGATACAGGGTTTCAGAACAAAATGATAGGAATTAACAGTAGTTGTTATATTACACATTATTAACTTTAATGACATTGCTCAGATTACCAGATGTAAGAAGGCAAGATTGATCAAACCATTAAAGAGAATAAAACAAAACAAAACAAAAAAACTTTAGAAATGATATAGAGTTTCACTAGACAAACTGGTAGGAATTCACCAATGGTTGTTGTATTAAATATTGTTGTCTTCAAATTAGTTCTTCTGATTATCAGATGTAAGCATACAAAATTGGTCAGAAAGAAAAAAAATTTATGCATTAACTGTTCCTTTCAATAAACCATTAGATATCAGCAGTACAGTTTCTCCAGCTAT
>NW_004955485.1:5042991-5136835 GCF_000276665.1 Chinchilla lanigera | reverse complement strand
TTTCCATGAGGTATGCTAATGGCATTTTAACTGACTGCATTAAATCTGTACAACAGTTTTTGGATATGGCCATTTTTCCTATGTTCATTCTTCCTACTCAAGAGCAAAGGAGAAAGAAAACAATAATAAAGCTGGGAAACGAAGCAATTAAATTACCATCATTTGCAGAAGACACCATACTCTATGTAGAAGACCCCAAAAACTTCACTAAAAGGTTTTAATAAGCAGATTCCATCACCTAGCTGCAAACAAAGTCAGCACTCAAAAATCTATAGCATTCCTGTACATAAATAACAAACTCATTGAGAGAAAAATTAGGGACACTATACCTTCCAAAATAGCATCAAAGAAAATGAAATACTTAAGGATCAATCAAACAAAGGCAGTAAATATCTCTACACTGAAAAAATAAGATTGAAGAGGACATCAGAAAATGGAAAGAGGCCGTCTTCTATCCAATCTATTTTTGGTCCCTTTGTCAAGAATCAGATGACTGTAGTTACTTGGACTTGTTTCTGTGCTTCTATTACATTCAACTGGTCAGTTTTATGATTTGTACCCAGGGGTCTCCTCCTGTCTTAGTTACTTTTCTCTCATTGCTGAGACAAAACACCTCAAACCCAAATTTAAGGAAGGAAAGGCTTATTTAGCTCACAGTTGGAAGAGGTTTCAGTCAATGATCAGCTGGCTCCAAGGCAGGGTGGCATGGCACAGGGGCAACGTTTCGAGGTAGCATAAGACAGAAAAAGCAGCAAGAGCAAAAGAGGGAGAAAGCAAGCCACATTTCTTCTCTTACATTGTACACCTGCTGTCCACTCACACCATCTTCATGCTCTCCTCTTCCACAAGCTTAGGTTGTTTACAAAGTAAAGATCCTAGCCCGCTGCTGAGTCCCTTAAACTTCTGGACTTCTTAAGTTGATACAATGTGTTACTGATTACAATCCACCCCTTGTCAACATGGCCACCAGACACTTTTCTTTGAACCGGTTTCCAGATATAAAGACATGCTTATTCTTGTCATTTCACAACTTGGACATTGTAATACAGGTTTAACAGTCTTCAAGAACCAATATTAAGTTTATCAACATTATATTACATTACAATCATAAAATTATGCTCCTATTGCCCCAAAGACTCATGCACATCCCTTTATGCAAAAGGCATTCAGCCCATCAGCAAGAATTGCCAAAGACTTAACCATTTTGGCATTGATGAAAAGTCCAAGTCCCAACTCTCATCTGAGATTTAAGGCAAGCTCTTTAGTTGCAAACCCCTGTACAAATGAGAAGTTAGACACTTCCAGCATTCAACAGCACAAAATAAACATTTTAATTCCAAAAGTTACAAATGGGGGGATACAAAAGATTGGGACAAAAGCAAGTCCAAAATCCAGCAGGGCAAACATTTAGTCCAGTAGTTCCATGTCCAGCACTTGAAGCAATCTTTGGCAAGTTGTGCACTCCAAAGGGCTTGGATGGCTCTCCGTGTATGACACTTCTGCTAGTTACAGCTCCCATGGCTTCTCTCTTAGGCCTACTTTGTCCCTCCTTGCAGCTTTTCTTAGACAATCCACGTTTCTGGCTCTTTCAAACTTGTGGAGTCTCCACTGCACATTTGGCTTCACATTCCCAGCTTCATCTATTGCCCTGTCATGGGCACACTGCCTGGCCTCCCAGGCCTTCTTAAATCAGGGTGAGAGCTGCTTAATGCCATAACTCTTCCATTCTGTGTGCACCTAAAACCAGCACCACGTGGATGCTGCCAAGGTCTGATGCCAGCTGGAGCAGTAGTCAGATTTTCCTCTCTCTTGGCCATAGCGGTGAAGTGCCTGGATCACTGGGCCCTCTGAATCCGATTCAGAGGAACAAATTTTCTATGCTGCCGCCATTTTGAAAAATGGTGCTCTGCAGCTTTCTCCTCAAAGCAAAGTCTTTCACTTTTGCGGTTTTGAAGTTGCAAAGTGTGGAGACTTGCTGCTTCTTGTGATGCCCTCAGGCCATCTTTTTGATTCTCTTGTTCCTCCTCAACAAGCAAGGTCTCCTCAGGTCTATCTTTGCAGTACACAGCTTTACTGGAGCTTCCCTCTGGCCACAGTCACAATGTTTTCAATCATTCTGCTGGGCTCTTTGCTTTTGATTCTCAACATAAATCTGGCTAAAAGCCCCCACCAATAGCCATGCCACCACCTCAACATTTGACTGCTTGAAATTTCTGCCATATTAATTAATCCACCCCCCTTAATCTCAGTCTCAGGCAAAGTCTCTGGATATGAGGAAAATGCAGACAAACTTTCTGCCAAGCAATAACACACATTAACTGTAGTCCACCACCCAATGCAGTCCCTCTTCCCAGCAGATATCTCCCGAACCTGGTCTTTTCCAGCAGGATTTCTATCAGCCTGCTGGTCTTCTGAATCTCTCATACAGAACAGTGTAAGGTGTTCCAGTTTTGCACTCCCAAACTTTGGAAAGGTTTGGAGAGCAAGGTGACATTTCTGAACCTTTCCGAAGTCTTCCCACAAGCCATTCCCAAAGGCTCTTGAACCACATGGTCAGTTACAGTCACAACAAGGATCCCACTTCTCTGGTACAAAACTCTGCCTTGGTTACATTTTTCTCGATGTTGTGACAAAAAACCCGACATTGAAAATTAAGGAAGTAAAGGTATATTTAGCTCACAATTTGAAGAGGATTCAGCCTACAACTCCCTGACTCCAAGACAGAGTGGCATGGCACAGGGGCAGCACTTCAAGGTGATAGAAGACACAAAAAGCAGCAAGGCAAAAAGGCAGAAAGCAAGCCTCTTTTTTTCTCTTTTACTGTACACTGGCTATCCGTCCACACCATCTCCGTGTTCTCCTCTTCCACAAGCTCAGGATGTTTACAAATTAAGACTCTGGCCCCTTGCTGAGCCCCTCAATTAATCTTCTAGACTTCTCAGATTGATGCAATGCATCAACCATTATACCTCCAAAGCCTCATGTGTTCATAGGTGGAGCTTTTGGGAGGTAGTTGGATGCAGTGTGTACGAGTATAGATTATGTGTGTGACAACTGGATCAATCCACCAATTGGATTAACATAATTGGGTGTGGCCAAATGGATTTACTGAGGAGAGATGAACCAACCTGGGTGTGAGTGACAGCAACCAGTAGAATTGTAGCCTAAATGGAGTAAAAAGGGAAAGAGAGGCTTGCTGCTGCTGCTTCCTGCCTACTTTGCCATGGACTGTTTCTCCTTTGCCATGCTTCCCTGCCTTGGAGCCAACCAACTCTGGACTGAAACCTCTAAAAACTATGAGCTAAAATATACCTTTCCCCTTCTAATTTGTTGGCGTTGGATATTTTGTACTAGCAATGAAAAAGTAACTATGACAGTTACTTTCAATGACAGTACTGTGCTCATTTTGTTACTATAGCTTTATAGTATACTTAAGTGAAGTATTGCAATACCTCAAGTATGGTTGCTCTCTGCTCAGGTTTGCTTTGACTATTCCGGATTTTTATCAAATCTCGACTGTTTTACATATGTTCTCCCTTGTATTCATATAATGCCTGTATCCTCAAGGTAATACACTTGTTATCATAAAGCCTTCACATGTTTAATTCTTCTAGTTTTGACAAATGTGCTATGGGAATGTAGGATGCTGACACTGGGAGAACTCTTCTCACTGTGGAATTTTTCCTCTGAATAAAATATTGTTAGAAAATAAAAAGTTTACTTCAAAAATGTTTTGAAATTCAGTTATTTTTCAAAGGTGAATTTGAGGAGCTTATCCGTTCAAACTACTTCACAATTCAAATAATTTTTTGTTTTTTCTGTACATGTCCTGTGGTTAATCTGAGTATCTGAGTTTCCCACAGCTAGCCCTGATTCGTTTCCAAAGGTGGGAACCTCAGAGTGGCTTAGAAGTGAACATCTAGGATGTAACACCCCATCTGCTCCTGCTGTCACTCTGAAACTTTCTGACATCAGATCCACAGCTTGGCAGCCTTTGAAGTTGGATCGATGATATAAACAACAATTTTGAGTGGCAACTTAATCAAGTTAAAACTCAAACAACTGTACTTCAGAGGCACAGAAGCATATGTTGGAGATCTACTGAGAATCAAAGGATGAACCTGAAAGAACTTATTATTTTAAAAGAGGCTTCCTAGAGGTCTTCTCTCCAAAGGGCTTCTTTTCCATTAGAGAAGATTGATGACAAATCAGCAGAAGCAAAGCCCTTTCTCTTTGAGCCAGGTGAGTTCAATGCCAGTAAGATATTAGAATGCAGCTTTGAAAATATCTCCTTCTACTGCACGTATCAGAGTTCCTTCAGTACTGTAAACAGATAGAGTCAATCAATATTATTTAACCATACCTAGAATATACTATGCAATGCTTGATAATATTGTAAAGAAAATCTATTGTCTGGAATCTCTAATGCAAGTAAAGAAATAAGCCATGTTTGCATTGGCTATCATATGCACCTATGTTTATGTTAATTATTCTGAAACAAGAATATGTCTTAAAATCAACAGTGTCTTACAATTGATCTCTGCCTTAGCTAACTTTTCTGTCAGGGAAAAACTCCATTGTTTCCTGTAGATCCCCTGGCGGCATTACGCACCTGAGTTGAGTTGAAGTTAGATTTGGTTTTTGGGCTGCACTGCCAAACTACATGCAGATTTTAAACCTGTGTGCATATATACTTGATGAAAAATATAGCCAATGGAGGTTTTTGTTTTTCTTCTGTCTAGATGATGTCAAGTTTTGGGTGAGTATGTTTCCTTAAGATCCCTTTGTGTACAGTAGGTTTATTTCTAACTTATGCATTCAAGAAGTATAGAGCCTTTGGGTATTGTGACATTAAGTAACATTTGCCCTCTAAGCTCACCATTTTTGGCAGTTTCTGTTTTCTTCCTGAAATAAATAAATAAATAAACAAACAAATAAACTGCTCTTTTTATAATAAATATTTTCTTTTCAGTGAAATACAAAAACTTGTTGGGCATGAATGCTTACTTTTACTAGCCACTAGGATACAGCTTCACATACATCCAATCATCGAATTCTCCCTGGAAATTCTCACTGTTCTCCTGGAACAGTATGAGCACTATTATTTGCTTTGTCTTCAGTTTTCCTGGAAGAAGACAATTCATTATGTGTGCACATATGTTTTCACTAATGTGTATGCATTGTTGTTTCTTAACAAGCAACTTGGATTTGGTTGGTTACAACACAAATTCTTGCTCTGTGATTACAGAGCTAACCTAATCAGAAAGCTTTCACCTCAGAGGCAAGTATTCTAACATTTTTATTTTCCATATTCCAGTGAAAAGCAAATGCTTCACTTATTAGCAATTTCAGACATAGTATTCATTGATGAAATTGTAAGCTTGCTAAATAGCACAACAAATGTTAGAACTGGAGTTTGATTAATACCATAAAAATTTCAATATATACAATAGCTTAAATAGAGTAATTCTCCTCTGCCTTACAGAATAGTATACATGAGCCTGGTAGGGCTGCTCTAAATTTGGGGCTGGCATCTGAGACCTTATCACACCATTGGTGCGGAGAATTTCTAACTGCATGATGCCACTCATAAAGAGGTCAGTATCCTACCATGAAATACTGCTTTTTCTTTTTCCCATGAACATTTCATTCAAGGTATAGCTGTAACATTGAAAAGAGAGGAAGGTGGATTTTGTGTTTAAGTAAAGTTGTTTTTCTCATTTTCTATGGGATATTTAGTGCACAACACTATATGCTGCAGAATTTCCTCTGGGCTTGCTCCATATTCACCAGAGAGACTGTTGCTGTCCAGAGGGCCAGCACATTTGCTTGTTCAGTTCGTATACTGGTTATGAGCTTCAGGACATTAGAACATATGGAAGCTAAACCCACTTTATTTTCCAAGAGTCCTCCATCAGCCAGGGTTTCAGAAGCTCCAAGAGATTGCTTATTTCAACTTTATATATTCAAAAGAGGGTTCTTTTTCCTGATACTTCCAGAGATGTTAGTGTAAGCAGATGGAGTTCCTGACTCTCAGCTGTCTCAAATTTCATAAAGGACTACCTTTATCTAATAAAATTAACAATATTTTGTAGGTGATGCAATAGGAAGGCATAAATATTTACTTATTTTACAGGAAAGGAGAGAATTAGAAAAGATGTTCCCAAGATCTTGTGCCCTTAGACCATAATCCATTATCACCTTAATTTGAATCTGTGGGCAGGCTGCTACTGGGAAACTGTCATCAAACCATCATGAAGACTTTCAAGGTGGAACAAGATTTTGACATTACTCAATTAGTCCATAACCATTGCCTTATTGTCATGGGCATGTTTTGCTTTTTTGCAGTAGCTGTATTCCCGGAGTATATGTGTACACTGGATTTCTATAAATTGAACCTGGTTTTGCTCACTCGCTTACAGAAGTTCCAAGGATGACATCTTAATTTTACAGGTTCTCAAAAGATAGCCTAACTTATGTTCAGTCTATGGTCTATATCTCACTTCTTTATTAAAGAGCTCATAGTCTTTACTTTGCAATCAAGGGAGCCTGTGAAACACTTAAGGAATCTCTGTGTATTTAAATTAGTGAAATAATATAAATCGATTATGCCAATGTGCAAAGTTTTCCTCTTCAACAAACCACTAAATATTCCTGATAGATTAGCCAGTGATGATACAAATGGCAATGTGTGTGCTTACATGGAATTCTGATCTCAAGTATGGCAAAAAGGTTCAGAGATACAGGTTACTGCACCAGGCTTATTTTTAGGGAAAAGTCTAGCATTGTAAACATCTGCAGCCTGAAAAGGGCAAACTTCCAGAGATGCTGAATATAACATAGTGGAATTAAAAGGTGCCTTGTGGAACAAACAGTCCAACACCACCCTAAGCAGGATTTTGTCCCTTCATATTATTGCTAAGATGATTAATTTGGAGGCTAATGAAATTTGGAGGGAGATGAGGAAAATAGTAGAACTTTTTAATTTTAATTTTAATTTCCTTGCAATACCGGGGATTAAATCCAGGGCCTTTGCCCTGAGCTACAACCCCAGCTCTTTTTCTTTTCTTTTTTTTTTTACTTTGAGGCAGGGTCTTGCTAAGTCACTACTAGTTTGCACAGGTTGGGACTGAACTTGTGATTCTCCTGCATGAGCCACTTGGAATGCTGGTGTTACAGGAGTGTGTCACCAGGCTTGGATGAAATTTTACATTTTAAAATGTTTCCACTGTAGACTGAGTTGTGCTCCCCCCACTTCCTGTGTTGAAGTTCTAATTCTCAGTGTGATGACCTTTGGAAGTGGGGCATTTGGGAGGCAGCTAGGTTTAGATAAGTTGATGAGGGTGGGGCCCTTGTGTAGGGTTAGCGCCATCATCATAAGAGATGCCAAGTGCATGAACTATAAGGAAAGGTTATATGGGCATGCACAGAGGGTAGTTATCTGCAAACCAGAAGGGTCCTTGTTCACTGGTGAATCGGCAGCACTTTGATCTTGGTCCTTTGGGTTTCTGTAATTGTGAACCACACATTTCTGTTGTTTAAGCCACCAGACCTATGATATACTTTTATGGATATCTTAGACGGAATAATACGGTTGCCTAAACAAGACTAGGTGACACAGCTCGACTTGTCTTTCAGTGACTTCGATGAAGTGCATGTGGGGTGCTGAGCACATAGACGCTTGGTAAGGGCTAAGTGCAATGATTTTCTTTGGCACTCCCAGAGAATGTGATAAAATCTCACGCTTCGTCTCTGTCACAGGTGGAAAAGCATAGTGGGTTCTGGCACCAGACTGTGTGGGAGTCAGTCAGGCTCCACCACATACTATGTGTACAACCGTGAGTTTGAGGTTATTGTCTCATCTGTAAAATGGGAATGAAAGAGAACATTAACTTCATAGCCTTTGGAGAATTGAACAATGAAGATAACTCAAGGCACTTAGCCAAATGGCATGAAGACAGTAAGTACACGCCAAAGATACCATTTATCCTCATCATCAGTGTCATCATAATCAGCTAAGGGAAGTGGAGGACACACTCTGAGGACACATTTCACCCCCAGCCCGTATGCTAATATAATATTATGTAGCTATGGTCATAAAAGGACCATATCTTCCCAACTATTGGCATCACAGCAATTTGCACTAGGCTCGCATAAGGAAACATTTGCAACTGCTTTAGTTTAACAGGAAATAAAAATTATCTCCAGGCTTATGAAGAGACCTTGTGAATATAAGTTCTACTGTATTTTTTCTGATACCTATTTGCAAATTTTATTGATTCTGATGGGAAAGATTCATACTCATCTGTGGAATGATGATTATACACGGAGGACACAGTGAGCCTAGATTTTAGAAGCAGAGACTAGGTGAGTCAGTGCCGAATTGAAGAGGGTTCAGCTCAGGCTCAGAGCAAGGAATGCCGCTAAGCTGCACTACTTGAATTGCTCAGTACACATAGGCAGTCCCCTACGACGTGAATGTAACACATCTTTCCTCCCTTTGTCATGTGCTACAGGAAAACTGCATCAATTCACGCTTCCTTCTTGGGAAGTTACCGTCATTTGCTTTAGCCGAGATCAGACTTACTTTTGAGTCTCAGTAGGAAGAAAAGTTTTGCTGAGTACATTAGTATGAAGGAGATTATTTTAACATAACAATGTATGGTCTCTTAAAATAAATCAATGTTAGTGGTATACATATTGTGATTTATAACTAGTTATTGAGTTAAATGCTCTTGTGTATAATTAGCTCATATCTGCTTTTGAAAGTAGTACATTTAATTAAGATTTATTTTTTAGGTATTATTTAGGACCACACACACAAATTCTTATTGATGAAGCTATTGCTTAGGTTCAGACTTTTTATGCAATAGTGAATTTCAGTAAATATTTATTACATGAAGCATCTGATGATGCCTCATATTCATATCAAAAAGTACATGCGTTTTCTAAAAATCTTTTTCTTTTATGCCATTATGTATACTATTCTTTAACTTCATCACTATTCTTTTTCTTGCAAAAACCACAGTGTAATCAGCAAAATGATTGACTTCTGGTCAACAATTTTTTGTAAGGACATTTCCTAGTTTCTCCTAGAAAATAATTTGACTGCTAAACTGTATTTAAGAACAAAAAAAGATGAAATATATTCAGTAATATTTTAAGAAAGGAACAGTAAATGGAATGCAGTATAATTTTGATTGTTATTTAACCACTAAGATAACTGTTACAACCAAGTCATAATTTGAAAAGATGTCTGGCTGGGCCTGATGGCACATTCCTATAAACCTATCACTTGGTAGGCTGAGGCAGGAGGCTCACAGCAAGTTTGAGGAGAGCCTGGGCTATCTAGAGAGTTCACAACTGGCATGAATTGCATAATGAGACCCTGTCACAAAAGAAAGAAAAGAAAAGATATCTGATAGAAGTAGGAGAACAGCTAAATAGACAATAGTCTCTATGCTATAACTAAAGGCACATTTCTACTGACTCTCAAGGGAACACTGTAAAGGAGCATGCTAGGATTGTTTGAGTGCAAGATTTATTGCAAATTCTTTCCTTGAATTTGCTTTTTTTTTTCCTTCATTGCACTTTTATTTTAAAGAGAATGAAAAAATAACAAAATAACAAGAAAGACAAAAACAAAATGGTACAAAAACAATAAAAACCATATCTAATTTTAAAACAAAATGAAAGGAATTAACAATGGTTATTATATTACACGTTGTTATCTTCAACAAAGTTGCTCAGATTACCAGATGTAAGAATACAAGACTTATCAAACAATTAGAGAGAATAAAAGTAGTAAGAAAAACATTAAAAATGATACAGAGCTTTGCTTAACAAGATGGTAGGAATTCAACAATGGCTGTTATACTGCATATTGTTGTCTTCAAATTAGTTGCTTTGATTACTAGTTATAAGCATGCAAAATTGCTCAAGAAAATAAATTAAGCATTAACTGTTCCTTTGAATAAACCACTACACATCAGCAGTACAATTGTCCCAGCTATCCTTGTACACACACACACACACACACACACACACACACACACACATATGTTTCCCTTCCTTATTTCTTTCTTTTCTCCTTTCCTTCATCCCAAGTGTTCCTTCCTTTGAGCAATTTCTTTCCCTTTCACAGTTTCCATTGTACCTTTGGGTTCTATTTACTGTTTCAAGTTCTTACACTAGGGAGAAAATATGATGTTTACATATGTGGGTGTGACTTATTTCACTTATGAGTATGGTTTCTAATTGCACCTATTTACCTATAAAAGCCTCAAGTTTACCAATTTTATTGCTGAGTCATACTCCACTGCATCTTTTTTATCCATTCCTCCATTGATGGGCATTTGGTTTGTTTCCAAGATTTAGCTATGACAAATTATACTCCTTTTTAAAGTATTTAAAATAAAAGAAGTGAAGGGAAATGAATAGTGTAATACAATTTTTACTTTAGAATTAGTATTTTTTTCTTTTTCTTCCCTTCTTTCAGTCCTCTCCTTTCTCTCCTTCTCCCTCCTTTTTTCACTTTCTTTCTTTCTTTCTTTCTTTCTTTCTTTCTTTCTTTCTCTCTCTCTCTCTCTCTCTCTCTCTCTCTTTCTTTCTTTCTTTCTTTCTTTCTTTCTTTCTTTCTTTCTTTCTTTCTTTCTTGTTCTTTTGCTTTCTTCCTTTCTTGCTTATCCCCATGCTCAAGCTTATGAAAGGCAGGATACCCTGGAGATGTGTTCCAGTCATCAAAAGTTAGAGTGGATAATAGGTCATACTTTCCTGACACTATCTGGATTCACTGTGCACAAGACATTCTTCTCTGAGTTCTACACGTATTTATCTATTTAATGTTTACAGTAACCTCCTGAGGTAAATACATTACTTGCATTTGAGAAAAAGAGGAAGCTAGGAAAAAAAAGAGCTCTGTAATTTACCATATAGATTTAAACTCAAATGGCTTCACAACAGTTGTTGGAAAAAACTATGGTAGGTCTTTAGGGCAGTGGAATCCTGACTAGTCCACATACTTACATGGTGGCTCCTAGAAGCCTTCTTTACAAAACAGGAATCATCCCAGCTGGGGACAGTTAGCCTCAGGAAGGAACATGAACCAATCTAGTCAATTTGATTTCTTTCCTAGGACTCTGCAGTTGAAGCTGAGCATGCTGAGGCTTTCTATGAGAGGCTGGGTTAGTAGGGGTAGATCTCTGTGTGAGTCTGTTGGTAGTGTGTTTTAAATTTCTATTTGATTTCAAAGTGACTTGGAGACAGGGGAAATGATCTGAAAGGAGTGTGAGATGAACAAAGCAGATGTACCTGTAGAGTCAAAGAAAAAACAACCATGCATCCAATCACACAAGAGAAAAAAGGTCCTGCTGACCACACTGAAGGCTTTGCTCCAAGCTCCCTCTGGAGGTTCATTATACCACTCATTCATATTCAAACTTTTTCTCTGTCTGCTTATGGTGATTTTCCATTGCTGACATCCAAAATAAACCTAATCATATTTAATATTGGTAAATGCCTGTACAACATCTAAATAATGTAATCTTACAGCAATACAATACAGTATCAAGTAGAAACAGGTTAGGAATGTTACATGAGTGATAAACACATGGTGTAAAAGGGCAATGCTAAAGTAATGAGCTCCATGGTCTTTGCAAATTCTAAATGAACTTCAAGTTAGTTCATCATTTCTGGCCAAAAGATGCTATTCTGTTCATATTTCTGATTATATTTGTGATACATGACCCAAAGTGCACTAAATCCAAGATTTCTCTTATACCAACCTAATCCTTACTCTTAATTTTAACAATCTGCTAAAGGCCATAGAGCATACAGCATGCTAAACACTTGAAAATTCCGATGTTTTATAAACCTTTTGTTTTAAATTTTTCTGTAGTGCTCATTTTATAAACTAGAGCTTTTTTTTTTAAAGGGATAGACAAAAGTTTTGATTTTAAAGGAATAACTATTTTCTCATCACTGTACTGAAGAGGTGCATTCTAGTCATCTCTAAGGGTGTCTCCAGTGCTCCTTACAAAATACTCAAAAACTAAATGGCATGTTTATTACCAGTTAACTGTAAGGCAGTAAGTGTGAAATTTTTAGTCAGAGGAAATCTAGCAGCAGCATGGAAGATATAATGCAGTGCAGGCAGATGCAACATAGAGAGCTCGGGAAATATCTCATTTCCATTTAGCAGAAGCATAGAAATTTACAAGTTGGCAGTCTCCTGTGGACCATCAATCCAGTTGTCCAGCCACAGACATGAGCTCCCCCTCCACGGGCTCCACAGAGGTGGCCATCTTCCATTGTCCATGGCTGTCTGGGTTGCAAGGCTAGCAGCTCAAAGGCTGGACAGTTCATTCTTGAGCTTTCTTCTGTGTCTCACATAAATCCTGATATTCATGCTAAATTAACTTTTTACTATAAAAGAGAATTAAATTATCTTCTATTTAAGAGCCATTAATATTTGAGTAGCCTTTTATTTGAAAATCCCTCATTTCTCTGACATGACTTTGTGTGGTAGTTTCCAGAAAGACTATAGGCACAGAATTGGCCCACTTGGTTTTGTACAACCTTGGTTCATTTGCAGGGCTCATGTAACAAGTAGATGCAAAGCATATAAAATACTTAGCATAGCACCTTAGTCATAGCACATATTTTAAAATGCAAACTAGAGTTATTATCACTTCATCTCCACACATCACACTTTTGGAGTCAAACTGCTTAGTCTATATCCTGAATTTTGTATTTAGAGGAAGAAAAATTTAGCGTGCACTTCTTCACAATTGAGAGCTGTCTGTAAAGAACTATCGGGGCTGGGGATTTAGCTCAGCGGCAAAAGCGCCTGCCTGGCAAGCGCAAGGTTGTGAGTTCAGTTCCCGGTACCGGAGAAAAACCAAAACAAAACAAAACAAAACAAAACAAAACAAAACAAAAACCTATCACCTAGCTATCTTCAAGTGGGGTGAAATACTGTTTATCATAGTTCTTTTGCTAAGCTTTGATGGGAACTTGCCCAGTGGCATCTTCTCTGAATTTTTTTGTGTGGGAGAGGGGTGAAGAAAGGTTCAACACATATATTTAATAAACAATCATACATACACAATATAAACATCACTTCCAAGGATTTACTAACAATTCTATAGAAGGTTTTTCCCACTATTTGTGAACAATTTAAGCTCTTCCCTAGAATGTTCTTTAGTGGGCAGAATGTATAGAATGGGAATGACAAGCTCCCTTCTCTTGGTAGAGAAGCATACTTCAACTAAAACATTGAAAAGGGAAAGTGGCTTCTGTGTCTTGTACTTAACCAAATAATTCTTGTCTAAATCCTCCCTTCTTTAATAAACCAAAAACTTCTAAGGCTAGTGTCATTGAAAAAAAGACACTATCACATAATTTTAGGCTACTTTGGCAATATTTGATAAATCATCAATATATGTAAAAGAACTCTGTTTTATTAACTACTTAGCATATTATCTGAGAGATGATAGAATAATTTCATGGGAATAGGAGAAAGTTGAGGAAGGTAGAAATATAGGATGCTGCTATGGAAGATACATATGACATTTTTGGTAGATGAATGGTGTGTTCCTGTGAGTCTGTGTTCAGATGCTATGAATGTAGCATAACATAAATTGCTAGACAAGATATCTCCATGCGGAACATAGAGGGAGGTGAAGTTATTTCATAAAAAGAGGGAGGCAACCAAGGCACTTTTGTGAGTGGCTTCCTTCAAATAGTGCTGCAGGCCACTAGTCTCTTACCTTAATTATTACAATTACAATCTTCCATTGCACTCTCCTAGTATTGGTAAGCTTTCTCATTGCTGAGAAAACAACACTCAACATCAACAATTAAAGGAGAAAAAGTCAGATTTGGCTCACCGATTGGGGAGATGTAGTACATAACTAGTTGGCTCTGAGGGAGAAATATTATAGAAGGGCATGGTAGACCTAAGCTACTTAGTCCATGATAAACAAGAAGCAGAAGAGGGGATGGTTCCAGAGAGGAGAGGGTGAGGAACCAGACATAGACCCTAAGGTGACACTTCCATGACCCACCTGGATATACCCAAGAGCATGTTTTTACAATCTGGTAGGCTCTTCTTCAGCCAATCACATTGATATACCATGATTAAAGAGCACAACCCACCCTCTCTTATCAACGTGACGCCCAAATACATCTCCTTAAATCATACTTAATCTCCAAATAAACCAAACAGCAAGTTAATAATTCTTTCTACCATGACACAACAGTCTTGTGTATACCAAAATGCAAGAAATCTGTACCCAAATTCTCATCAGTGTTAGCACTTTTGAAAGTCAAAGTCAAAGTCTATCTGAGACTGAAAGGAAGCTATAGTCTTTAGCTATACACCTTTGTAGAAATCAAAACCAAGGGGCTGGGGATTTAGCTCACCGGCAAAAGCGCCTGCCTGGCAAGCGCAAGGTCATGAGTTCGGTTCCTGGTACCAGAGAAAAACAAAAACAAACAAACAAACAAATAAAAATCAAAACCAAGTTACATAACTACAAGACACAATACCACAGGGTAAACATTGATGTTCTAAAAGAGAAGAACAGACAGAGAGAAAAATAGACCAAAGCCAAATTGAAGCTTATCAGCACAAATATTAAATCCCATAAATCCATTACCCGACATCCAGGGCACATGGTGGTGAAATACCAGTTTTGAAAGACTTAGGCCATCCCACCCTATGGTTCTGTCAGTTGCAGCCTACACAGCCTCTCTGTTGGGCTGGATCTGATCACTGCCTACAGCTTTCTTCAGCAGATGTTCCACATTTCTGGCATCTCTAACTTCCTGTGGTCACCACTACACCTTCAGCTTCATTCCTACAACTGCCCTCTTGGCAGCACCTTGCTTGTCTTCCCAGGCCTTTGAAATCTGGGGGCAACTGGTCTGGACCCTGCAACTCTTGCATTATGCATGCTGGTAAAAAAAGCATAATGTGGCTGACCCCAGGGTCTGCTGTCAGTGGAGGCACTGACCAAGCCTTTGGACCATGGTTGCAGAGGACTCTGAGTGC
Organism: Chinchilla lanigera; assembly: GCF_000276665.1. Classification (NCBI taxonomy): domain Eukaryota; kingdom Metazoa; phylum Chordata; class Mammalia; order Rodentia; family Chinchillidae; genus Chinchilla; species Chinchilla lanigera. Next base: position 5,121,780 of record NW_004955485.1, on the reverse strand, counting down.
CTGGATGACTGAGCATGGTGAAATGAACCCCAGGGAATGAATTCCCTAGGAGGCCCTTCTTGAGCAGGGGCCCAGGGGATGACTTTTCCCTTGAAAGCCTTATTTTTTTGCACCTTTGATCCTGTGATGATGATGTCTTGCTTATTCTTGAGATGCCTTTAAGAAATCTATTTTTATTGGTACCTGTACAAAATATTTTGTTTCTTTATGCCACCGATCTCACCAGAGACTACACCACTTTTGGCCCCAACATGACACAGGTTTACTTCTGCGCCAAAATTTAAAATTTTCTGAGCTTTCTCACCCAGATTCTCACAACAAATTGGTATAAAAGCATATGGTAAACCACAGTATATCACAGCCTAAATATTGGACTGCCTTGAAATTTCATCCACCAGATCTATTAGTCCATAACTTTTAATCTGCCTCCCACAAATTCTCAGAATAATTGGCAACATCTAGACACATTTAATGTCAGAATATAATGCACATGGCTTCTCACCCAGTTGTCAGTGAAGTTCTTATTCCCTGCCAAATCCTCCTGAGATGTCTCTACTCTCTGCATTGTGGTCTTCTGAACTCTGACCAGAATCACTCACAGGCTCTGCTTACAGCACTCTGGATTTTCTCCAGACCACTCTTCCAAAAATATCTCACAAGCCAGTTAAAAAGGTTTCTAAACTACCTGATGAGTTACAGTCACTACACTGGTACTGATTTCTGTGTTAGTCAGCCTTCCCACCACTGAAACACAGCACCTGACACCCACAGTTAAAGAACAAGACCTGGATTTGGCTCACAGTTTCAATGAATTCAGTGGCAAAATGTCATGGTAGAGCAAAGACACTTCCTCCAGTGCAGCCAGAGAGCAGAACAGGGGAACAGTTCCAGACAGGACGGAGTCACGGCACCCAAAATCAAACCTCCGAGACCAATCTAGACCTGTCCAAAAGTGGGCTTCATTAATCTCCCAGGCATTTCTTAGTCCAATCATTTGATCATTAAACTTCTTACTATTAGTCCACATTTCTCTTCCTGTGATTGAAGAGGAAAAAAACAACTTTAAGAACTGCAACTATATTACTATATACATTAAGGGTGATAGATAAGACTCTTCATGTAAAATGACTCCAGTGACACAGTGAGTTACTGGAAAAGCTATCACTGCTTTTGCTTTTGTTAATATACTTGTCACTCAAACAATATACCTTTATCGTCTCTGTAGAATAGATCTTCCAATAAGCCGAATTTAAAGGCCTGGGGATATACCAACACTCTGCTGGCCTCAAGAGTGAAACGTTTGATGAAAGAACATATAATTACAAAGGAAAAGGCATGAAGATTTGATATGAGTGGAGATGCTAGGACTTTTAGAGCATTCTTTGTGGCTTTTCGGGGAGCAGTTTATAACTGAGATTTAGGTCACTATCCTTCCACTTGCTCATAGCTTGACAAAAGTGGCCAGTGAATTCCACCCAAAATAGAAAGGCAAGTGTGGGATTTGAGGAGGGTACTGAATGTGGGAAATGACTAGAAATATAGCAGGCCATTGTTTCTGCTCTTCCTTCCACTCTGGGGTCAGAATGAAAGCAATAGTATGCAGGATTCTATAAGCAGAGCTGGATGTACTGTTATCTAGTCTTCAAAATACATTCCAGACCAATTGCCTGGATCCCACAAGTGAGCGGTGGTGATTCAATATATATGTAAAGTTCCAATTCAGTCCAGCAAGCCCTTGGAGCATGGTGATGTGGGCTCAATCTTGATGCCATATTTCTCTTGGAAAGTACATTTGATAATGATCCTGCACAATATATGACACAGATCAATGATACTATAGACAAAACTCTGGGGATATCATAGATACCATGGATTAGTGAAATTTGCAGTAATAAGAAGTATTAAATCCCTGTTATTAAGATTTACCAAGTTTTTAACTACATTTTTTTGCTTTTTTGGGGATAGTAAATTGAACTCAGAACCTCACTCATACCAGGTAGGCACTGTGCCACTGAGCTATGTCCCTCGCCTACATTTTTTTCTTAGTAAAGAAAGTAAGATGTTTGTAGGTTTTTCTACTCCTACAATCCATGATAATTTTTATAAATATTAAATAAATGACCTTGAACAAATTTTATTCTCACTTTTCACAATTATTTTCTGTTTTAGATGTAATCAGGGATGATGGTGTTTCAGTTACTTTTCTCTTTTTGCTGGGACAAAATATCTGATGCCCAGAATTAAGGAAGGAAAAGTTTATTTAGCTCAGAGTTTGTAGATGTTTCAGTCCATACTCAGCTGGCTCCAAGGCAGCATGCCATGGCACAAGGGCAATAATTCAAGGTGGCATAAGACAGCAAAAGGAGCAACAGCACAAGGGTGCAGGGGGGGGTGCAGGAGCAAGCCTCTTTTCCTCCCTTATATTGTATGCAGGCTCTTCACGTTAGGGTGGGTCCTTTACACCCACACCAATTCATGCCCTCCTCTTGTATAGGGTCAGGATGTTTACAAAGTAAGGAACCTGGTGCTCTGATCAGTTCCTGAGTTAAGCTTCTAAATTGCTCAAGTCAACACAATGTAGCAACCATAACAATCCACCCCTTGTCAACTTGGCAACCTGACACATTTCTTCAAACATTTTCTGGATACAAACACATGCTTAAATTACTTCTAACATGTTATAATTATCCTGCATACAAAAGGAAACACACAAACTCCTTCACCAAAATAGAAGTTAAGTTTTCTGTGGGTGATGCTTACACTTATCGTTTCATAACTTGACATTATACCACAGGTTTAGCAAGCCTTAGGAACCAGTATTAAGTCTATGAATGTTATATTCCATTAGAACCATAACATTCCAACCCCCAAAGACTCATGCACATCCTTTTATGCAAAAGGCATTTAGCCATCTGCAAGAGTTGCCAAAGTCCTAACAGTTTCAACACTGCTCAAAAGTCCAAGTCCCAAGTCTCCTCTGAGAATTAAGGCAAACTTAGTTGTAAGACCCTGTACAAATGAAAAGTTAGACACTTCCAGCATTCAATGGCACAAAATAAACTTTTATTTCCAAAAGTTACAAACAGGAGAATACAAAGGACTGTGACCAAAACAAGTCCAAAATCCAGCAGGGAAAACATAAAGTCCTGTAATTCTATGTCCAGCATCTGAAGAAATCTGTGGGAAATTGTAAGTACTAAAGGGTTTGAGTGACTCTACCCCTATGGCACTTCTGGTGTTTATAACTCCCATGACATTTCTCTTAGCCCCTGTTTGCTCCCTCCTTGTAGTTTTCCTTATATGAGCCAAGTTCCTGGCTTTTCCAAGCTTCTGGGGTCTCCACTGCACCTTTGGCTTCACCCTCACAGCTTCACCCACTGTCCTCTTAGGGGCACACTGCCTGGCCCCCCAGGTCTGCTGAAACCAGGGTGGAAGCTTTCTTAAACCCATAACTCTTGCATTTTGCATGCACCTAAAACCAACACCACATGGGTGATGCCAAGGTCTGCTGCCAGCAAGAGCAGCAGCCAGGCTTTACTCTCTCTTGGCTGTAGGGGTCAAGTGCTTGGATCACTGGGCACTCTGAATCTGATTCTGAGGAAGAAATTTTCTATGCTGCCGCCACTCTGAAACATGGTGCTCTGCAGCTTTCTCCTCAAAGCAATGCCTTTCACTTTTGCAGTTTTGAGGCTGCTTCTTGTGATGCCCTCAAGCCATCTTTCAAGACATCTCAAGACATCTCCCCTGTCCCTTCTAAGCAACTGAGATCTCTACCATTCTGTCTTTGTAATCCACAGCTTTCCTGGAGCATTTTTCTGGTGGAACTCACATTTTAAAATCACCCTACTGGGCTTTTTGCTCTGGATTTGCAAAATAAATCCAGCTAAAAGCTCCCAACAATAGCCATGTTACCACCTCAACATTCGACTGCTTGAAATTTCTTCTGCCACATTAATTAGTTCACCTCCCTTAATCTCAGTCTCAGACAAAGTCTCTGGACATGAGAAAAATGCAGACAAACTTTCTGCCAAGCTATAACATACATCATATGGACACCAACAGCCAGTGCAGTCCTTCCCAACAGAAACTTCCCAAGCTTGGTCTTTACCTGCAGGATTTTTATCAGCCTTTTGGTCTTCTGAGCGCTGACCAGAATCTCCCATACAGAACAGCGTAGAGTGTTCAAACCTTTGAAAAGATTTGGAGAGCAAGGTGACATTTCTGAACCTTTCCAAACACTTCCCACAAGCCATTCACAAAGTCTCTTGAACCACATGGTCAGGTATAGTCACAGAAATGACCCCACTTTTCTGGTACCAAATTCTGCCTTGACTACTTTTCTCTCATTGTGGAGACAAAATACTTGATACCTAAAATTAAGGAAAGAAAGGTTTATTTAGCTCACAGCTTGTGGTGGTTTCAGTCCATACTCAGCTGGCTCCAAGGAAAAGTGCCATGGCACAGGGGCAAGAGCTCAAGGTGGCAGAAGACAGCAAAAGCAGCAAGAGCACCAGGTGGGAGATGAAGCCAGCCTCTTTTCCTCCTTTATATTGTATGCAGGTTTTGCACCTTAAGGTGGGTTCTTTATGCCCACATCATATCCGTGCCATCCTCTTGCATAGGCTCAGGTTATTTATAAAGTGAGGGCCCTGACCCCCTGATGAGTCCTTTAGTTAAATTTCTAAACGTCTCAAGTTGATACAATGTATCAACCACAATAGGTGTATAGAACTGCCAACCTGCCATCCACCTTCTAACTTCTAGGATTCTGATATTCCTACATTTCCAAATAAGTCTGATGCTTTCCACATATCTCAAAGCGTGGGCACTATTTCTTCTTGCTGTCTCATAAATGCAAGGAGCAGCTTACTAAATATAATCCCTCAAAAGCCCAAAAGCAATACCGCCACTTTGGAAAAAAATGTTTCCCCAGGAAGCTATTTAATTTGATGGTTATTATTTGTTTGTCAAAGCCCTAGTGTTTATACAGATTAATTAAAAACAATTGCTCCAGCTGCTGAGTAGTACTGCTCCTTTCCATGAAAAAAAAAATCTGCAATCTCAAATTCATCAACCTGCATCTGATCCCATTCAAAAGTCTTTAACCTTACTCTGTGAGGCGATATATCTCAACCAGGCTCAGATTTGTGTCGGTAGATGGGAAAATTGAATCCTTGCACCTAGATCTTTTATTGTTGAGATCTCATGGCAAAAAGCTGTTAGGGATGGCCTGCAAAATTGATATTTCTAAATTGGAGACCTTATATTAGACTTAAATTAGATAACAGGAAGTAAAGCTGAGCTGCTAAATCTTAAACTCATTTAAAGCAGCATCTTCTGGCAAATACTTTTAAGTGTTTTGCTGTTTTGATTATCAAGAGTCCTTATGTGTTATAGATTAGCAGATGCTATCATTTCTCAATAAGTAGTTAATAAGAAATAAATAGCTATTTGATGAAATAAACCTAATTTATTTTAGTTTGTGAAATCTGCTGAGTCCAAGTACTGTTACCTGCAGTCAAGTTTTCCTTATCTAAAATAATCTCCATATAATGGAAAGTCTCACAGTAAAGAGCTGAACTGATTCACAGCTGAAATATTAAAAATTGGCATCCAGCGTACACAGACCTGCTCAAGCAGAGGGTGAAGAAAGGGAGGAAGATATTGTGCATCTATATATCAAATTGAAAATGCATTTTAACATCCCTAAAGTGCTCCTCTATTGCACAGATGAACTGAAAAAACTCCAGACAAAACTATTTGTCTCGACACTTCTAGATTCTCATAAAAGTCCATGTTTGAATTTCAAGGAAGGTTAAATGTTTTGGTAATGAAAGGACACATGTTTTTGTTTTTTTTGTTTTTGTTTTGGTTTTGGTTTTTCTCCGGTACCGGGAACCGAACTCACGACCTTGCGCTTGCCAGGCAGGCGCTTTTGCCGCTGAGCTAAATCCCCAGCCCCAGGACACATGATTTTGAATCCCCTCTGTTTTCACTACTGTTGACAGTGGTCCTGTTCTTCACTGAACCTGTGGTGTGATTGGGAAGAAACTTATGCAAACTGTATTATTTATTTATTCTAAGGTTGGTTTACATTTTATTTTATTTATTTTTTCCAGCTTGTTTAGTAAGCTATTTTAACTTAGTGCTTTTTCCCATTGGCTTGCTTTGGTCTCTCAAATAAATGTCCCAATGACTATTCTGCTCATAAAGCCACAGAGACTAACCAACTACACTGTGTCTGCCTGGCTCACTCCTCAAGGTTATTATTTACACCAAGACCTCAGCTGTGCTGCAGGGACACTGCGAAACAGAGAGGTGCCCCCATACACCACCTCTTTTTTTTTTTTTTTTTCCTCTGGTACCGGGAACCGAACTCACGACCTTGCGCTTGCCAGGCAGGCACTTTCGCCGCTGAGCTAAATCCCCAGCCCCTACACCACCTCTTTTAATTCCTGTCTTTTTGAGCTCTGTTTTTCCTGCCAGATGCCAGTTTTTTCAGTGTTACACCGTCCATGGTCTACTCTTTACTACGAGGCTTTTCCTCTGAGTTTTCTTTGTTGCAGCTCTCTGTCATTCTATGTGTGGAACTCATTAGGAAGCAAATAGCAAGAAAACTGACTTTGGTTAGAAATTATATGTAAGCAAATTGCAGAAAGAGCCCTTGCCTGCTCTGGTTATCGCCTCCCTTCTAAGGAATGTGCTGGTGAACCCTCTGCGTCCTCTCCACTGGAGGAGGCACCCTGGGGACTTTCACCTCCTCAACAAGGGATCTCAGGGCTCACTCTGCTGCGGCAGCATCCATTATGCTTTTCAGTAGCAAGATGCAAACAAGCAGCACATGCCACTGTGCTCCCCAGAACAGGCAGGCCTTCCAGTCCTACATATGCACATTCTCATCCTACGTGGGGATGCGGCAGGAGGGGAAAGACCACAACCAAGGGGTTGGTACAAAGCAACACTTTAAAATAGAAATGTGAAGTGAACTGATTTTGTTTTAAGAGGCTCCCTTTTAACTCGGGCTCCTGTTTATCTCAAGGGTCACCTCCCTCACACACCTTGCACAGCAGAGGGCCCAGTAACAAGTATTTGACCAGTTCAAGAGGCAAGTATTTCACTCAGAGCAGCTTCTCGCAAGAAAATCATGAAAGTGCATCAGTCCTGACAGTTGCACAGACACCCCGAGGGCTGTGCTGCTGAATCCAAACTCCAGTGAGCCTGCTGGCTTGCCGGAGGCCTGCGAGGCACCCGTTTAAAGGAGATGAGCCTGGAGTTTCAGATAATGATGAGGAGGGCAGGGAGGGGAAGACAGCAGCAGCGGAGGTGAACAGCAACCTCAAACCTGAAGTGATGGGATGACATTCTAGGAGTCCTAATTCAAGGAGAACATGCAGACACCTCAACCCCAAAAGTCCCAAGAACCATTGATAGAACCAAGTCATCAATTACGAGAGTTAGCCAATCTGTCTGCGGGAAGTTCAAAGGGGTTCTGTTTCCCAGAGCACCACTGGACCTGCAATCCTCTTGTTGCACTCACCTTCCCAAGAAATACCACAGTTCATCTTCACCCAGGGGATCTAGTGTGAAGAAACAACACTTGTGTGATAAAGAAGAAAATGTACTAATATGAATCAAAGATTTAGACCACCTGAAATATCATTCCTTTCCAAACTTTAACTGTGTAATCTGCTCAGGCTTTATAAGACTGTCTGAAACCGGGTAGGAGAATACTAGTCACTGTGTCCCCAACACTTTTTGGTATCGGCATAAGAGTTGTGGCTAACAGGAAGGGCTCTTTACTGGCGATACAAACTAAGAGTGTGTGCAGTGCCAAAGATGGAATGCCCTGGGACAATGGAGTACAGGGCTTTCCAAGTCCCCTGGAGGAGGACGACAGTCTCCAAATGTGGGGTCTTTCACACCCTACTTAAGAACCTTCTCTTTTTTTTTTAAGTTTTGGGATACCGGGGATCGAACTCATGACCTTGCATTTGCCAGGCAGGTGCTTATGCCACTGAGCTATATCCCTAGCCCTTACTAGAACCTTCTCAACCAGTAGTTGAGTAGCAATGGAACCTAGAAGCAAGCGATGCCACACTTAATTATTAATTTTATTATAATTGTTACAACCACTTTATTTCATATGTGTACGGGTGTAATCTTCATGCATGTATTACCTGTTTCAGTCCTTTCATAGCCCTATGAAACAGCATAAATTCGGACGTAATATTAAAAGAGGCAAGATGGTTTGTCTTCCGTGTTACAGAGCAGCACTACATAGGGTCATGAATTTTGTTGCCATCCTAACTTAACTGTGAGTCTTGATTCTCTCGCTTATGAACTATGTGATCCTCATCACGTGACTTATGAGCCTTACTCTTCCGTGTCATGTCTACCTGTGGAATTTTGTGGGAGCTTAAAACATATCTGTAATTTTAGGTGGATTAGATACAGTGTGTAGCAGAAGATTAGACAGAGAAAATACTCAGTGAGTTTCAGCCAAATAAAATTAAGCATGTGGTATTATTTCAACTGAAAGGTTAATCAGCAAAGATCCACAGAAATTAGAGAATTTATACAAAGCACACAGTTACAAGATGGCAGAACAAGACTAGAATCTAGGATTCCCAACTGTCTAGGATTCTTTCTACATTATGACAAATTCCCTCTACCTCAGAGAATATCAAGTCACATGTGGCCAATGAAACCATTACTCTGTAAAAAAGTCAGAGCAGAAGAATTTGCTCTTCTGAATTCTTTCCAACTTAGCTTTCATAATTCAAGAGTATTTAGGATTATTTTTTATTACTGAAAAAAATCAAACCAAAGTGCTTTGGCTACGTTAAGGGTAAAAGGCTGCACCCTTAATTCTAGGGACCGTAACTTGTAGGTTATTTGTCAGGGAGAAGGGGAGAGAGACCTTTTCTGAGTTTTCTTTTATTTTTTAATTTTTTTTGGTTTTTTGGTTTTTCTCTGGTACCAGGAACCAAACTCATGACCTTGCGCTTGCCAGGCAGGCGCTTTGCCGCTGAGCTAAATCCCCAGCCCCCCTTTTCTGAGTTTTCAGTGTTCTGTGATTAGAGCTCACAAGATCCTCAGCCCTGAGCCCTGCCTGAGCTGCAGTCTCTGGAGAGTGGCATGGGGTGGTGCAGGTCACACTATAGGTAGAAAATTTTAATCACTTTCCTCCAAAGTAAGATGACACATTTATCCACAGATACTCATTTATTTTCTCAACTTTGAGAAATGTAGTGAAAACATCCATGCAGTCCTGGGAAAACAAAACAGGACAGAACATTACTTACAAAAACAAAAAACAGAAACTCTCCACAAGAAAAATAATACAAAATCTCTTTACTCTGCTTTCTCTGATTTGATTGGGCGGCATCAGGGTTGAATAGGTTGTGGTTGTGAATATTTTATCAGATTTTTGACAAGACATCCATCTCATCATAGAATGGGATGAGATCTTAAATCACTTTAGACAGTTTTGCTTCTTAATTAGACAGAAATAGACACTACCCATTGGAAGACCTGGCTTATACTTGGCTGCCGACATGGCTGAGACCACTGAGAAGCTGAATCTGATCCAATGAATTCTCTTGATAGTTTACTATCTCTTCAGTTGTGTTAGGAAATTGAGTACTGACACAGCACACTGATAGTAATTTTAAATGAAGCTCCAGCAAGGCATAGCACTGCTTGTAGCTTGACTCAAGAATCTGGCTTAAAATGAAATTGCACTGGTATAGACACACATTGTCAGTCTATACACACCATAAGGTCAGCATAATCCATTCCTTCATTACAATCAAAGTTTCTGAAGCCATCCAACTTCCTCAAGTAATTATCAGTCACTAAGTTCTTTGTTGCTCTTCAACATTATAATGAAACCTAAAATTTTTGTCATGGAAGCAATGGAGAATAGTTAATTACTAATTATTTGTTAGTTGATACAAAAGAGCTAGTTTCATAATGGTTAGCAATTAAAAATTCAACATCTGATCTGCCTCATCCAACAGTTGGGCTAGAGAAAGATGTACACAGTCCTGAAATATTGAGTCAGTAAGCGTAGCATACTGGCTACTCTATTTTCCTGAAAATGTGCTTCAAATTGGATTGGGAGGAGGAGATGGAAGTAGAGGGCTTTTGGGAACATAATACTTTAGAGTTTAGATGAAACAATATGAAATCAATCAGCAAGGTAAAATTAATCAAGCATACTAGCCAAAAGTGGAGAGGTATTAAGTACCTTGAGAAAAATGAAGTATCTCACTGCCTTATATAAATACATTAAAAGAAGGAAATAAAGAGTATCCCATGATTTTAGCTAAACAGGATGATCTGATAAACAACATGCTTTTGTAAGTATTTCATTTTATCTGTTCTCAAAACTATAGTTCAAAAGTAAGATAAACAAGAATGGGAAAGGGAACAATAGTAGATAAGAGATATGAACTGAGTTTTAAAAGATGAAAAGCAGTAACTCATTTAGGACGGGTCATTTAGAGAGCAATAAGGACTGATTTGCTTGATCCCTTAGAGCCCCAGGTAACTTGCTTCCTGATGGTCCCATGAATCACAGAATATAGGTATTAGGTATGAGACAGACACATATGAGCTGGCTTCAGACACATTCTTGCTAGAATACAGATGTTCATTCTTTTCTGGAGATGCGGAAGCAAGCAGAGCAAGGGAAAATGCATCTGTCAGGATGGGCTTCATGGGTAACCAATGGTAAAAGATGTCACACACACAAGGCGTTATCCATGTTTCCTACTCTGCTATAGTAATCTTAAAATTCTTAACAATTTTGCAGAAGAAAGTCCACATTTTTATTTTGTACCCAGACATTATGCAGCTGTCCTGGTACTCCTGTTTGATGAGTGACGTTGAGGTATCACAGAGAAAATAGAAGTATTAGAGAAAGTATGAAAGTGGATCCTAACTTACCCACTCTTCTTACTGTGACGTGTTTCTGGAGTAAGACTGGTGAGATACATTACCCATCTCTTCTACGCAAAATGTAAGACACAACCAAGCAACAGACTACAAGAAATTTCTTAAGGCAATAGAATAACTCTGAAGAATATAGAGAATACCATTTAAAGACTTATGTAATATGATCCCAGCTTAGGATCTAAGCAGTTTACTCTGAAGGCCCAAGTCAGGAAGAACTTCCCTTGTATCTGGAATTCCTAACAGCTGTTTAACACATGCTCTATCAAGCATTATCAGATGGCCAAAGAGTGCCTCAACAAGTAGAGCAAAGACCAAAACCAAGTTCAGGAATATTGACTCACCCCAGGAAGTCAGAGAAAATTTTAAAAAGAAAGTCCACTGCTCATTCCCAAAATTAGGACAAGATGCTATAGTCATGAAGTGAAAACAGAATACCATTGAAGGGGGAGGGAGAAAGCCCAGGTAAAAATGAGCTCTTATAATCTAAAAATATGATAGCCAGAAAAAAGATAATCACTACTGTGGGATAGTAAGGAGAATGAAGAGTAGCTTCTGGAAAGAAAGGACAAATAAGCACAGGGAATTATCAACGCAGCCTAAAGGAGGATCTTAGGGGATGTATCAGCCTGGTTGAGAGGAGGAGAAGTATCTGCCTGTGATATATATATCATATCAGACCATCTCATCATACAACATGCGCAGCTGAGAAACTGAATAGAGTCTACAGTGGACCAGGAATAAGACTAGAGGCCCATTTGCTAGGCAGTGTATGCCAGGAAACTATAGCTGCACCTTCAAGGTACTGACAAAGAAATGATTTCAAACTTAAATTCCTTACCCTACTAACCATCACTATTGCTTCATGGTACAACTGATACATTTGCATAAATGAAAAGGCTTGAAATGTGCTTCCAGCCACCCTTTCCTGGAAGGTACTAGTTAGTATACTTGGCAAACCAAAGGAAAAATACTGCAGCTTAGGGTGCAGGGACAGGAGCTCCCAGGGAGCTGAGGTGTGTGGGAACCCCATATCCACTGCTTTGTTCAGGAGAGCAAGCAGTTCATACTGGAGCAGCTGAAGTACTGCATCAAGAGTGTCTACCAGGGAAAAAGAAATTAGAACTGACTGTGTATTTGGAAATATTTTAGCATTTGGGCAACAATTTTATAGGCATTGGACTACTCAGAATATTTAGGAAAAAATCAAATTAATAAAAAGAAAACCCTAGTAATAGGATATACAAAATTAAGATGTGTGTGTGTGTGTGTGTGTGTGTGTGTGTGTGTGTGTATTTTTATCCAAAGGAAAACCAAATTCATATATGAGTAAAAATGAAATCAAACACATCCTGGCTCTACGGTAGAGCAAGCATATATTTATATTGATATAAAACCCAAGAACTGGTGAATTTAATCTCAAGGATGTTATACTAAGGTTGGGCATATTTCAGCAGTGGTGGTGTCAGAAAAGATAAAAATTATATGGAGTATATATGGACTAGAGCTTTAAAATCCTTTAATATTTTAGCAGAAGTAAACACATAATTAAAAAAAGAAAACAGCACAATAAGATATTATTTGTAAAGATGGAAGAGTTTGGCAGAGTAGACTGCTTAAATTATAATTTTTGGTATAGGTAGATAAATGTCACTTTGATTTAAGAACGAATATTAACTTTAGACAAGATAAGTGATAGCAAAGGGTTAGTTTCACTCACTGGAGTTCATGTAACATTAACAAAGAAATAGTTGATTGTGGGTAAGATTTCATTAAGACTTTGAAAATGTATAAGTTATCATTTTCTTCTGCTGGGTGGTATTCAAATAGTCCTAAAAGATGGTACAGCATCGATAGTGAGGGTGTACTGTATCCAGAGATACCACTGCGGTGTTCTCTGCTTCCCATGGTTGACCCTCATTACTGCGAAGAGACTGAACAGAATTGAAGCTCTTCTTCGTATGTTTTACCCTTTTTACTGTCCTCATGGCTAATGGCTTCTCTGTCCCAGTGGATGCAAAATGAAGGCTTCGAAAATGCTAAAAATATTCAAAAGACTTTCTCAGGAAGGGTCAACTCAAAGCAAGAGTTGCAGCAATGCGAAAATTGAATACATTAAGTCTGAAGGGTAAATTTAAAGAAGAAAGATGTTCTTGTCCACAAACTCCCTTCAGGTCCGTATTTACATCTTGTGTTATAGTAACAGGGGGGAGAGGGGGGACTGATTAAGATACTGCCCCTCATATGGTGCTAGACGCTGTAACCCTGAAAGTGATGACAGAAACAGGTTCATTTGTGTGGAATAATGTTCCACACATGTTGCTAAGTGGAAATACTCAAAATAAACCCAGTACACTTCAACACTGCATGTGTAATATGTTGATTCCTATACGAGGTTATCCTGACAGAAAATGATTACTTTTGTTTTGTTTTTTTTTTGTTTTTTGTTTTTTTTTTTGGTTTTTCTCCGGTACCAGGAACCGAACTCATGACCTTGCGCTTGCCACGCAGGCGCTTTTGCCGCTGAGCTAAATCCCCAGCCCCTAAAATGATTACTTTTGGATACTGGCTCTGAGCCTGAAATCCTCATGAAAGACTGGATTTGTTTTTTAATCATTTGTATGCTTATAATATTTTTAATTTTTATATTGGACAAATAATAAGTTTTAGAAAGTTAATAACAACCAATATATTATATTAGTTCAATAACCAATACATTACATTCATTCAACTGATCAGCATTTCCACATCTTAGTTTTGGGACATTCAACCTGAATTTAGTCATCTATTTGTTTGTGGGTTGTTTTTTTTTTTTTTTTTTTGGTACCAGGAATCGAACTCAGGACCTTGCCCTTGCCAGGCAGGCACTTGTACCACTGAGCTATATCACTGGCCTAAATTCAGAGATCTGAAAATAGGATATTTACCTCTAAGTAAATAAATATTGTAAGAATAAAAAACATGAGATTTGAGCCAGGAGTTCTAACCTCATTTTTTTACAAAAAACTAGGGCTATTGCCTGTTAAAAAAATTTTATACTCAGTTATTTAATCTGGAAAATGGAAGTAACAATGATCTTTCCTCCTATAATGCAGTGTGGTAAATGAATAAAATCAGGTGGAAGCAAAGACGATCGCCCATGATCTCAGCATTTAGACTTTCTGAGAAGGGGATGTGGACGTTCTGTACTTTGTAGAAGCAGGACGTTTCTGAAATCGTTAGTGCCAGTTTTGCCTTTCTGTTTTGTGAGTTTTCCAAAGTTTTTCTTCTAGTTTTGCTTTAAGAAAATTTACAGTAATTTCTCCTCATGGGCTCCAAATGCACCGTAGAGCTCCTAGGAAATAAATCAAAAGTGACATGACTAGAAGAGACGCCTGACAGAGTCAGAAGCTGCCAACAGCGACTTCTGCTCTGCTTCCACTCCGGCAGCTGGCTTTAGAATTAGCTCAGGAAAATTAACATGCTCCACAGAATCCCGGCATTTGTGTTCTTTCACACTACTCAGTCACAGTGAAATCAGATCTGCACAGAAAAGAGCATAAAATTAAACGTGTAATTTAGAATTTTTCAAGGAGACGAGATTCCCTAACATGAACCCTGGTCCTGAAGGCAGGGTCTTAGGGCTGGGGAGGGGCTGGAGTGTGCCACAGGGGACAAAGCCTTCTTTCTTTCCTCTGTCCTGGTTTTCAGTTGGATTTATGGTCCTGGAAAGGTCTTTTTTTTTTTTTTCTTTAGGCCCTGGAATTCGAACTCAAGACCTCACATTTGTCAGGCAGACCCTGTGCCACTGAGCTGTATCCCCGGCCCAAAAGTTACATTTTCTGTCGTATTATTTAAATGGGGAAAAGTGAAATAAAATGGAATAGATGATGTATAAAAGGCTTTGTGTTTATTTTTATTTTTATTTCATTTTTATTTTATTAGTGGTAGTATTTTGCATCCCTTTATCTCTCTAATCCATTTGGGGGGAAGTGGGAAGTAGTAATTGCATTGCTGGGAAGAAAATATTTTCATAATGTCTTCTACCTAAAGGGACTCAGAAGATACTTCCTACTTACTTCCCAGCTCAGCGGCACACCGAAGAGGAATATAAACACGCAGCTCATTCTCAAAATACATTCCATGTCTGACTGCCCCTGCATTTCTTGGCCTTTCACATCGTGCCACTTGCAGCCACATGCACTTTAAAATGGTGCTCTGGGATGCGTCAGGGACTTCTAGTAGAAAAATGCAAATAAATGTAGATTTTTGTTATTATCAGCTTCATCAAAGCAAGCGGGCTGAAGCAAGAACATTATTAGAGTTTGATAAGAGTGTACATTCAAATAATTTCCCCAGAGGACAGAGGCAGAACTCATGTCTTCCATTTTCTTTGTAGAGAAGCATCCATTGTTTCATGTGGAATTACCTGCGTCTACCACCTGTCAGTCCTATATTGAAACACCCACCCTCGCTTTTTTCTGTAAAAGAACTGCTCTCTTGATTTCTGAAATGTAATTTCAATACATGGTAGACATGATTCAAGACGTTCAAGCATGAACAGGTAAGGGAAGACATGAATAACATAATAGGGCATTGCAAGAAGAATAGTTTCAGAAAACAGTGTTTATATTACAGAAAAACTAATGGAAACTCGGACTTGCAGTTCTCCAAATAGAATCAGGCGAAAATAAGGCATTTTGAGACCTTCTGTTGAAGTTCTAGGATGTTCCACATTAGTTATCCTTGAACATAGTTTGTTATTTATTTTACCATTTTTTTCCTCAGGAAAATAGAAACGTCTTTGTGAATAAGAGTCTTGGGGTTAAATTCATTATGCTTGGAAGGCCAGAACATTTCTGAGCAGAAAGAACATTTTTCATACACTGTTGCTGACTGAGCAGCTCCCTCTCCACACAAGGGTCCAGGTGGAAGTAGCCATTTGATGGCAGACCAGCACAAGTAACTAGGCTCCTCGCAAACACCTAGCCACTCATTCCAGAAAAAATATCCCCTAATGTGCTGAGATAGAAAAAAAAAAAAATCAGCTAGATAAGAAGTCTCCAAAATTGCTTGCCCAATTTTACAAGACCAAAACTTTCTTAAGTGCTTACTCTTATTCAACAATACCACTAATGAAATGAAATCTGTAATTGTACTTCAAAACACAATGGAGTTTGAAGAGCAGTTCTGTAAGTGGATGGGAAGTTCTGGAATGATTTCTCTGATTTTTTTTTCTGGAAAGTTTGGAAATAGCGTCATCTTAATACTGACTTTTATTAGGCCGGACTGGACTCATCAAGTCATTGTGAAAAGATCACTGGATAGATTGGGAAACCTGAATTCTTATTTTCGCTCTGCAGTAGACTAGCGTGGGGACCAGAGTGATGTTTTATAGGTTCCTAGCACAAAAAGGCAACCTGCTGGTGGCCAAGTTTACTCCCCAGGGCGGCGGTTCTCCTGCCTCAGTCTGCACCAGGGTCGCTTGGAGAGGGTGTGAAAATGGACTGCTGAGCTCCACCCCCAGAATTCCGGATTCAGCGGGTCTGGAGAGGAGGTGAAAATTTGCATTTCCACTGTTCCCTGGAGATGCTCAGGTCGACACTTTTGATTTAGGAATCTCACTTAGAGAACCACTCACCGCCGCGGGGTGAAAGAGCAAACGGGAAGTTGCTGCCCTACAAACTCACTGACCACTTTTTCTGCTCCTGTGCACTCCCAGCTTGCATTGCTGGTCTCTCTCCGAGGCTCCTTCACTGCAGGAGAGTAAGGCAGAGCTGGGAAGGTTCCCTTCTGTCTTCCACTCCTTCTAAGGAAGCCTTCGTCTCTGGGGCCGCCTTACCCTGCTCTGGACCGCTTCTGGGCGAACTAAATCCAAGCGTGCCTTTGCTTTGCCGCTGGCTCTTCGCGCGGCTTACCGCTTCCGGATGTGTTCCTCTTCTTCTGCCTCCTCCTGGAGCAGGCTCAGACCTGCCTGCCCCGGGGCACGCAGTGAGGGGAAGCGCCTTCCTCGGGTAAGGCAGTCCCTCTCCGGGCAATTTCACCAATTTGCGCACTTACAATTTCGAAAAGCACATTTTTCTCAAGCTCTGTGAAACGAAAGGAAAATGCTCAAAAGTAAAGGGCAACTGGGGAGTGGGAAAAGAGAAGGGAAAGAAGGGGAAACTATGTAAGTACGTATAGACAGGATAGCTAACAGTTGTACTACTGTCTTCTATTGCTCTACAGAAAGGAACAGTTAATGATTACTTGTTTGATCAGTCTTGTATGTCTCTGTTTTCTTGAGAAACCACTTTGAAGATATCAATAAGTAATACAGCAACCACGGTTAATGTCCTACAACTTTGTCTGTAACTCTGTTTTGTTTGTATTTTTCTTATACTATTATGTAAATGGATTTCTGTCCCTTAATATGTCTTCCTTCTTTTATTTCTTAAAAAAAAAAAAAGAAAAGGCAAATTTTTTGTGCAGGGAAAAGCAGAAAAGGAAGAAAAAATGTTTCTTGATCGCACTGGAGGAGGAGACCCAGCTTACCACTTTCCCAGACCATCAGGAATTTCCCATCCCCTCCCTGACATCCTCCCTCCCCTCACCATCACCTTAAAAGGCTTTAAGCGTCTTTTGTAAAAAACTAGAATTTTGAATAAACGAATGAACTGGAGGTATACAGACTGCTGACTTCCTTAAGTAGTTCTACTTTAGTGAATTTTGTAATTGTGGAATCTGTGTGACTGCAAGCCCAGCCCCACCTACCTGGCTTTACTCCTACTGCCTCAGTGAACTTCAGCCAAGCTGACTCCTCCTCTGAGCCCCAGATGTCCTGGTAAATGCTTCTCACCGAAGCACTTTACCCTGCACCCCTCATTCTGTGGAACTACTCTTCTGAAGCTTTTCACTTGCTGGCTGCCCTCCCTTCCCAGGAGCCCCACCACTTTGGCACTCTGCTACACGCTGTGGAGGAGATGTCAGCCATTTTGTATTTAATTTTGTTGAGTGTGTTATATTTCTCTCCTCCTACTACAAGGAAACCAAGGGAGCAAGATTCTATCTGGTATATCTTGTATACTTGGAAAGTTTTATAGACTGCCTTTTGGGTAAGTGTTTGATGTAAAATTAGTTGACTTCTTCAAATCCATGCTCTGGATTACTTTTTCCAGGGCACCGAGCATGTGAGGAATGCTATAATACTTTCTCAACCTGCTGCTGTACCTCTTATGTCATTAATAGTCATTGGGCACTTATTATCCCCACCCCCACATGCCCTCCACTTCCTTGAATTTTACAGGAGTTCCAGCCAAATAGCATGAAGACACAGAGCTATACCTGGGGAAGGTGGATTATAACCTGGACCCACCTGACTTCAACAAATGCTCCTTCATACCAACCCGATCCCAGTTCTAGACTTTTGAGGCAGGAAGGACCAATAGAATGCTGTAAAACGTAGCCAAGGTCACACTGTAAACTACTCACTGAAGAGATTTAAGTAAAGAGATGCGTTGTTTCTGAGTACATTATATGCAGACGATAAAACGCAGGAAGCCACCCCTCCACGTTTGTCTTGGTGAATTCCAACCCAAACTTGGGAATCATATACTGTGTTGGCTGTTGTTGTGTTTTCACCCCCAATCAAAGCCTCTCATAGAAGACATGTGAGACGGTGCAAGTTTAGATCTCTTCCATGGCTGATATGAATGTACTTTAAATGAACAGGGATTTTATAATACTGCTGCCTCTGGGTCTGCATGGGAGAAAGTGTCCCGCGCATCCTGCCTGATGCTTTCCTGGGAACAAGGCTTTATGGCTACGTATAAGAAATCCCAACATCCACTTTAACCAACAGCCCTCTAATTCCATGCATTTCATATTTCCATATTTACTGTACACCAATCATGTTTTATGCGGAGTATGAATGTGGAAACTTGATGTTACTGATACATAGTTTGTATGTATTGTGTACTTTCCTCAAGAGGTTCCCCTGCTGAGCGCAAATGTAAGATAAATACAAGGAAATTATACTCTCTGAGAGGCCTCCAGGGTGCCCCGGCTCAGCCCATCAGATTGTCCCCTTCTCTCCACTCGAAGAGATCTCGGCAGAAACCAATAAACCTGATTGCGACCAAATCCCTTTGGAACACTGAACATCCTCTTTTAAGCTTCCTAATCTGGCTTGATTCACAGCCACGTTCCCTTCCAATAGAACCTAGAAGACAGTTCTGGTTCTGCTGCTCTGCAGCCAGGAAGAGCTTGGAATGAGGAGGGATGAGCTCTGTTGCAGAGCTCCGTCTATCCAAAACTGGTGTCAGGAAAGGCCTGGTGTGCAGAGCAGAGGCTCTGCCCTTTGTAATGCATCCAGGCAGAGACCATTAAAGCAATGAGAAGAAAAATATGTTCTGGTCCCAGAGACTTGCAATGAGACAGGAAGACACAAATTCTCTGAGCAGATATCATTTAGCGCGTACGTAAGACAATGATGAAGAATGGATGTTTCATGCAATTTTAACGGTAGGATAGTTTTTCCTAGTCATTTACATGTGAACATTTTGTATCCTTCTACGTTGTGATTTTCTTCAGAATTGAAGTCCATTCTTTTTCTCAGAATATGAATGCTTCTGGAGAACCAAACCGTTGCATCTTTCCCTTTTGTTGAGAATTATTTCTTCTGACAATCCAACAAGAAAGGAGCAGCACTTTTCCAAGTTAAAATGTCCCAAAATAATTTTTAGATGTGGAAAGTGAAACATTTTGGTAGTTGAGCTTGTTCGTTTTAGATTAAAGTGATTGTAATTTTGAAGATGTGGATGATCTCAGTTACTGATAGCTATTTTAAAGATATTAATGTCAATATCTTGGAGATACTTGTCTAAAAGGGTAAAACAGAATCAAGTATTCTCAGTTCACCAAAATCATCACTATTTGAGGCAGAATTAGATGGTCTGTGTGCCGCCAGAATGAGAAGGAGGAGGAGGAGGAGGAGGAGGAGGAGGAGGGTCGCCATATTTCAAGGGTCTGCTCAGTAAGACAAGAATGAATATCGGCTTCTGAGGCCTTCAGGAGTCTCTGGGACTGAGTCTGCACCATGATTTTCCTGCACACAGTTAAGAGGAAGCCACTCTTCTGGAGTGACCTGCGCTGACCTAGCAAGGAAGCACTTGGGGGCTTGATGACCTCTAAGATTGCTGCTGGCACTGGCACAGTTAATCTACTTCCTTATCAGTGTGCCTCTATCACTCTCCACTGACTCATCAATTCTTATGGCAGTGTGTTCTAAGTATCAGACAAGGAAAAGGCAGAAGGAGGCTATCACTGCAGCTCAGTGGTTGTGTTTGCCTAACGTGTACCAACCCTGGGCTCAATCTCCAGTAGCACAAGAAAAGAGAGAAGGGAGGAGGGGAGGGGAGGGGAGAGGAAGGGAGGGGGATGGAATGGAAGGGATGGGAAGGGAGAGAAAGGATAGTGAAGGGAAGGGAAGGAAGAACAATCCAGAAAAAGAGAGGAAAACCTAACGTAAATTGCCTTCTATGTGCTATACGTACTTTACTCCTCCCCGATCCGTACCATCTTGTTATCCATATTACACAGTTGAGAAACAAAAGCTATGAGAAGTTAAGTAGCTGTGTTTGTAAATGGCAGAGGTAGCACAGAAACCAACAGTGTGTGGCTCCACTTCTCTCAGCCTTGGAAGAGAGTACCCAGACATTGGATGGCTGGGGGGAGGGGGGGTAGAGAGAGAGAGAGAGAGAGAGAGAGAGAGAGAGAGAGAGAGAGAAATCAGAGAAGCAAGAAGGATGCCCCAGAGATTATGGAGGATATAGAGCTTTAATTGGTAATGAGGAAGAAAATAGTGCATCCGTAACTGATAGGCCAGGGGCGGTAATGTAGTAAGGGAAATGATATTTCAAACACATGCGTGTGGGGCCTGGGAACGTGAATAAACTTGATAGTTCTTTTGGAGAAGAAACTTCACAGAGAACATAAGGTAAGAGAGATGAGAAAACAGATTGTGTATTTTCACTCATTTTTGTGAGATTTGGAAATGCATCCTTGGAGGTCGGTCCTGTTTTTTCTCAAGGTTTGTGTCACTAAACGAAGTAAAACTTGTGCCCACGTTGGTGGACCATCTTTGGATCATGTCAGGGTGAGAGGTCCCCCTGCAGCGGTAACACTTTGGGAAATCCTATAGAAAACCAGAGTGTTCAATGCACCCACCGGCAGGGAAGGCCTGCAGGATCAAGGAGCTAAAGTAGGGCGCTGGGGGCTGGAACACTGTGAGCTGGAGGGAAAAAGAGTCAAGAGTGTGGGAAAGTAGGCAGGATCTGGCCCATGTTCAGGCTCGTGTGCCATGGAAAGAAGTTTGGTTTTGTAGGGAACGAATGGGGAAGCAGCTCAAGGTCTGAGTTACATGAAAGCAGGGTGTGGGTAGAATAATCTACATTGGCTCTGTGGGGAGAAAAGTGTTTAAAGGGGCATGAAGTTCACTCTGATCAAATTGATTGATTCAGGCCAGTGATCTACACCAGGTGCCCTGCACTAAGGTGGTGGATGTCGGGATGGAGAGCAATGTATGGGGTTTGAGACGAATCTTGCAGATAAGAAGTCTTCTCAGGGTCATGACGAATTGGAATTAGATGTTCACAGCAACATAGAAGGAAAAACCAGGGCAAGGTTTCTGTCTTGAGTAACAAAGGAATTCATCTTTAAATAGATTATGTTCAGGAGTCTAATGAATCACTTAAGAAATGGTCATAAGATAAATATGTCTCAGACTGAAGCTTCATGTTTTCACAGCTGGCCTTGTGCTTAGACCAGAGAAAATACAAGACTTCCAGTAACATGTGAATTTCAGATGAATAATGAAAACCTGTTTTGTGAATAAGTAGTCCCAAATATTGTTTGTTATGTTTTTATTAAAAACTTTGTTGTTAATTCAGCTTGATATCTTGTACGCTGGATGCAGTTCTGAAGATGCATGTGACTGAGGAGAATACAAGTTTAATATCCCGTACATTTATCTGCTACATCTGGCAATGCCAGAGGTAACACTTCAGCAAATCCTATAGAAAACCAGAGTGTGCATTGCACCCACCGGCAGGGAAGGCCAGCAGAATCAAGGAGCTAAAATAGGGTATCCCGTACATTTATCTGCTAAATCTGGCAATGCCCTCTCACTCCCTTCCACACTAGCTAAATGTGTTTCTAAGTCGCCTTTCTTGTCTTCCCCTTTGCCCAAGGGAAGGGGAGGTTTCCCTTCTCCTTGGCAAGCCTGATTCTACTAACTCTGCTGCCTGTGCCAGACTGTGTAATTACAATTATTTTTATTTTCTCTTTGATGCTGTTTGGAAACATTTTACAATAGCATGTCTATGCATCTGGGCATGTGTGTGTGCAAGTTTGTGCATGTGCAGACACTTCCGCTCTCCCCTTTGCCTTATACTGGCTGATCTATAGTTTTACTCACTTCCTATTTGTGCCTCTTTTTTTTCAAGGAAACTTTACAGTGCCTTATTGTCTGTCACATATGAATACAAATGTGTAAAAATCCAGAATTTGAAACCATTTAGCTTGAAAATGAGAACCTGCAGTGTATCATTAACAGAGTTAAAATTCAACTGTCATATTGGGGAAATTGCCATAAATATAAGAGATAAGTGCTTAATGCATGAATACATTAAAAAATTCCTGTAAGTCAGTAAGATAACAAAACAAAAGCCACAAAGAAGTCTTATATCAAGTTGGGCAACTTACAAAAGTGTAAACCCAAGTAGAAAATAAATATGAAAGATGATCACTCTTACAACAAGAGAAATGTAAATTATACCAGTAGTAGGATTGTACTTTTTGTTTGGCAAAACTGAGCAAGTTCTGTATCAAACATTGGCAACTGTGAGGGGCAACTGCAACTCTCACACTATCCTGGTGATTGTAGGTTGCTACTGTAGAGAGCAATTTTCCATAAGCCATTAATATTTTACAGGAGCACAGGCTTCAGTCCAACAATTTGACTTTGAAGTATCTGTATATCTATCTAACAAAGATATATCATATGTGCACAAGACAGCATGCATAACGGAGCTGACAGTAGTCTAAAATTTAGGGTAACTCAAATGTTTACTAATGGGGAAATGGTAAGATCACCAAGAGGAAAATGGATGGAGAGGAGTCACATAAAATTAAGTAGATTTATGTGCTAAAAAGAAAGCTTTCCCAATTAGGGATCACTGAGTCTAAGTATTGCGTACCAAAATGGATTGTGGAGATGAATATATCGTCATAGTATTTGTGTGAAATAAATCAAACCCAACAGAGAAAACAAAAGTACCAAAGAAAATTGTATATTTTTATAGATCCATTCTATACATAAATGCAATTAAAATGAACAGCTTAAAAATAATTATGTCAAGCATATAGAATGCATACTACTGGGGAAAGATGGGAGTTGTAAAGGGTGACCAGGGAAAATTTTAGCTTGCTTTCTGATGTTAGATTTTGTTATCATCATTAAGATCTTCCTATAAATTTAAAGGAAATCATTTTGAAAACAAAAGTCATACCTCTTACGCTAGAATCCCATTTTCTCCACATAGGTATGTGAAAGTCTTCAAGTGCAGGTTGGGATTTATTTTTACTTGCATTTCCATTAATTGTGACTGTATGTATTTTAAATCTATACTTGTAGGAGCACAAAAATTCATTTTTATGTCTTATTAGAAAATTTAAATTTTAGGGACTAGAACATGTCTGTATCATTTTATATTTCTACCCAAAACACTATTGTTTTGGATACTGATATTGCTGTTCATTTTGCTAACAAACTCCATTTTTTACTCAACTTTCCTTGGAATTTCAGCCCTTGTCCTTTTTCTGTCCCAAGACACTAGTCAGGATGCCATGTTACATTTTTTTACTCACCATGTTTGCCCAGGTTCTTCTCAGCTGGAGCAGTTGCTCAGACTTATATTTGTTGATCTTGACAATGTTGAATAATAGATATATGGCAAAATTTCACTGTATTGGAATATGTTTGCGCTTAGTTTCATGATCAGACCAAAGTTTTGTGACTTTTAGAAAAAGAGCACAAAGGTAAATTGTGGTGTTCATCACAGCAAATCAAAAGTGCGAGTATCAACATGATTGTTATTGTCGCACATGCGGACCTTGTTCTTCTGGCTAAGATGGTGTATCCCAAGGGCTCCAGCTGTAAATGGCTGTTCTTCCTATGATTTCTGAAGGAAAGCTGCTATCTATGAACCACACGCAGCTACAGAGTAAGGAATTGTGTGCCCTGTCCTTCTAGGGAGTGCCTACATAAATTACTTGGGATTCTTTCACACAGGAGATCTGTCTCTTCTCCCTATTCATTTATTCTCCCAGTAATTTATTTCTGGTTTTTCTCCGGTACCGGGAACCGAACTCACGACCTTGCGCTTGCCAGGCAGGCGCTTTTGCCGCTGAGCTAAATCCCCAGCCCCAGTAATTTATTTCTAACAGTATGACTTCACAGATATTTGTTTTATACTATCTCAGTATAGTGCTTTAGCATTTATACCCTTCGTGCCACTAAAACAAAACATCTTAGTCCAGTTAATTTGTAAACAACAGAAGTTTATTTCTCTGAGCTCTTTAGGCCAGGAAGTCCAACATCAACTAGCAGACTCAATGTCTACAGAACGTTGACTCTGCTTCCAAGATAATGCCTTCATACTCTGCCCCCACATGGGAGAAGATACAGAAAGCCCAGGCAGGTCTCTTAAGCCTCTTTTTATATGGACATTAATCCCATTTATGACTTAATCACTTTCCAGAGGCTGGCTGCTATGGTTGGC
This sequence comes from Chinchilla lanigera, assembly GCF_000276665.1. Classification (NCBI taxonomy): domain Eukaryota; kingdom Metazoa; phylum Chordata; class Mammalia; order Rodentia; family Chinchillidae; genus Chinchilla; species Chinchilla lanigera. The sequence goes on along the minus strand of NW_004955485.1, from coordinate 5,097,022 downwards.
TGAAACTCTGTTGCTTAGGCAGAAGAGGATATTTTTAGATTAGGTTACAGTTTACTTGCATATCAGACTAGCTTCAGTTCACTGGTTACAGGGGCCCCTTTGGTCCAAACTCATCATTCAAGTATGGACGCTTTTTTAGAACAATGTATTCTGATTCAGTGTAATCATCTATATCTATAGAAGCTTCACCTGAGTTCATACTACAGTATCCCCAACTCAAATCCAGTACCATTGTAGACTTTTTCCCTTTGCTATCTGTAACCTTGCATCCCCATAATAAAAGACTTGCTTCCCTCTACCCTGTATCCATTTACCTAAATATTGGGCTTCATTATTTATATATAACAGTATTATTAACATATATTTATGTGGGAAACAACTTTATAAAAGAGTGTACAAAGATCATATGTAGTTTGGCTTTACAGATGCCAAAAATTCACGGCATCTTTCTGCTCACCCTTATCAGAGGCTGCTTCAGACGTTCACAATATAGGTAAGTGTTTTTGTCCCATTCTGCATTCCATCCCTCAGTCCCTCAACTTCCTACATTATATTTTTAATTCACACACATGAAAGCTCACTCTTCGAGTTGTAAAGTTCTATGAGTTTAGACAAATGCAAAGTGCTATGTGTCTACTTTTACAGAATTACACAGAATAGATTCAACAACTGAAAATATTTCCTGTGTTTCAATTATTCAACTCTTCTTTCTCCTGACCCCAAACCCTGACCACTGTTGATCATTTCACCATTGCTGTAGTTCTGTCTTCTCTGGATAAAATATAATTGGATGCATAGAGTTGCACCACCTATCAGACAGGTGTGGGTCATTTAATAACATGAATTTTAGGCAAATCCATGTCTTTGTTTTTGCTTGATAATTTAAAAAATTGCTGAACATTTTCCACCATATGAATATTCTATAATTTGTTTATTCATGTATTTAGCCACATGTCGGTTTCTTCCAGTTTGAGGTGATTATGAATAAAAGTGTGATAAACATTTGTGTGGGAGTATTTGTATGGACATAATTTTTAGATAAATTGAGTAAATAACCAGGTGTTGATTGCTGAATCATATGATGGGATTATGCTAGCCCTGTATGACGTTTCCAACAAACTGCCTTCCCAAGTCCTGGTTCTGCCACTTTGCTCTCCTAGTATGATGATTGAGAGATCCCGCAGCTTCAAATCTGCACAGCCAACACTGCTGCGTTTACTTTGTCTTTTCTGTTCTAATAGGCATGTAGCGGCTTCACACTTTCAACTGGTAATTCCCTGCTGACAAATAATGTGGATATTCTTTCATATGCATACTTGCCATCTGTCTATTTTCTTATAGCTTCTTTGGTGAAGTGTTTGCTCAGGTCATTTGTCAAGTTTCTACAAGGATTGCTGGCCGTATTACTGAGTTTTAAGAGTTCTTTCTATATTTTGTATGCAAGTTCCTTAACGGATATGTTTAATATTTTTTTTCAACAATTTTGTTTCATAGAGTAGAAATTTTAATGTTAAAAAAGTTCAGCCGGCCCTGGTGGCACACGCCTGTAATCCCAGCACTTGGGAGGCTGAGGTAAGAGGACTGTCATGAGTTCAAGGCCAGCCTGGACTACATAGTGAGTTCAAGATCAGCCTGGACTACACAGCAAGACCTTGTGTCCAAACCAAACCAAACCAAACCAAACCAAACCAAACCAAACCAAACCAAACCAAACTTAAAAGAGTTCACCTCATATATTTTCCTTTGTTAATTATGCATTTGAGGTTAAATTTTTTAATTTACTGTATATGTAGATGTGTGATATATCTTGAGTTACTTTTTGTGAGAGATGTAAATTCTGCGTTTGATTTTTTTTTGCATGTGAATGTTCAATTGTTCCAGCACCAATTTCTGAAAAGACTATCATCTCCCCATTGAACTGTTTTCGTTCCTTTGCAAAAGATCAGTTTATTATGTTTCTTTGGGTCAATATCTATTCTCTCTACTCTGTTTCATTGATCTGTAAAGCTGACCTTTCACCAATACCACACTGTTTTGGTTATTGTCTCAGAATAAACCTGGTAGTTTAAGTCTTATTACTATGTTCTTTTTCAGCATTAGTAGACTATTATAGAAGTTTTATCTTTCCACAGAAGTTTCAAGATTGGTTTCTTGATAGCTACAAAGCAGCTTGCTCATATTTTGACTGAGATTATGTGTGATCTATAGACCAAGTTGTGAAGAACCAACACATTACCATTGCAGAATCTTTCAGTGTATGAACACAGTACATCTTTCCACTTGTTTGGATCTTTAACTTCTTTTATCAGCGATTTGTATTTTCTACAAAGAGGTACTGTACTTCTAAGTATTTTGCTTTTATCTAAATATTTATATGTAGGTATTTTGTTTTCATTTGCATTGTAATAGTATTGCTTTTTACATTTTCAAATTCCAATTATATCTTACTGGTATATGGAGAACGGATGACTTTGGATTTTAATCTCATATTCTACAACTCTGCTGTACTAGCCTAGTTGCAAGTTTTTTGCTTTTGATTGTCTGGGATATTATTTTTCAACAAAAACAGCTTATTTCTACCTGTCTAGTCTATCTAAATTTTTAATTTTTTTTCTCACCTTAACATACTTAATTATATAGGAATGACCAATATAATTATGAGTAGGAAGGTGTGCATGGTGGTGCACACTTGTAATTCCAGCACTCGGGAGGCTGAGGCAAGAGGATCATCATGAGTTTGAGGCCATCCTGGACTATGTAGTGAGTTCAAAGCCAGCCTAAACTTCCTGAACTACTTAAGGAGACCCTGTTTGAAAAACAAAAAGAAAATATGAATAGAAGTGCCTTGTTCCAAGGCTTAGAAAAGCATCCTGCTTCTTACCGTTAAGATGAAGTACCTGCAGGGAGATGGTTCCTATCAAATTCAAAGTTTCCATCTACTCCTCCTTTTCAGGAAGATGTATCATGACTAAAAGTTAAGTTTGGTCTAATGTTTTATATTTTTCAGTTGATGTGATTATATGAAAAATTTTTAGCTTTTTTTATGGTTTACATTGACTAATTTTTCAGTGTTGTCAGTCTTGCATACTTGGGTTGAAACTCTTAGTTGCAGAAAGTAATTCGCTTTATATATTATTGGGTATCATTTGTTAATACTCTGTTGAGGATGTTTGTCTCCAAGATCATGAATGTTATTCATAAAGCAGCAGAACATTTCCTATCCTGAGATGTCCTCATCTATTTTTGGCATTAGCGTAATACCACTGTCACAGTTTATGTTACAAAATATTCCCTCTGCTTCTATTCTCTGGTAGCGGTTATGCACAATTGCTGTAATTTCTTCCTTAGATGCTTGGCAGAGTTGCCAGGCATGCCATGTGGGCTTGATGTTCTCTTTTCTGGGGTGTATACTGGTTTGGAGGTTATTAATTATTTTTGTCTTTTCAGTAGATATAGACTTATTTACAGTATATTACCAATTTTTCCTTGTAGGAATTTCGATAGATTTTGTCTTTGAAGAAATGTCTCTACTTCAAGATACCCAACTTAAAAGCGTAGAAATAGGTTCTTATGTAGATCCCCTCCCTCCATCCCTAGGGCTGGGGATGGAACCCAGGGCCTCCTGCATGCCAGGCAAGAGCTACAGTTACTTGATGGTGTCCTTTTGAGTAAGAAACACCCCAGTAAACTGGGTCAGCTTAGCGCTGGGGGTGTCTGAGGGATTTATTGAACAGAAGACCCATGCTGGTGAGTGGCACCAAGCAGCAGGCTCGTTGCCTGAATGGAGTTAAAGGGACACCCACAAGAAAGGCTGGCTTCTGTTTCTTCGGCCGAGCTCCTCTTCCCGTCGGACAGGGCCTCCCGGCTTCCGGACCCTCGGCCTCATCACACACCCTTTGGCCTCCGGCATGGACTCGCAGGACCCTAGCGAGCTCCAGGCCATCAACCTTTAGCTGGACCCTCGGGTCGCCAGCGTGCACACGGCCCTCCTGAGCTGCATCTGTGACCCTTGCGAGCCCTGACTGACAGCGCCGGTGTTCTGAGGCCGAGCCACACTCCAGCCTGCTTGCTGCTCTCTAAGGTGGGACAGGTACAGCCACCCTTCTTTTCACTTTTGTGATTGGTTATATATCTATATGTATGTTTTCTCTCTCTCTTCTCTTGATTAATCTGACTGGAGGTATCATAATTTTTCTGATCTCTTCAAAGACGCAGGCTTTTGTTTCATCGACTTTCTTTATTGATTTCCTGTTTTTAGTGCCTCTGAAGGGTGCTGTAATTTCAAATACTTCCTTTCCTCCGTCTTCTCTGGGCATGCAGCACTCATCCTTCTGTAACGTCCCAAAGTAAAACTGACATTATGCAATTTGAGGTTTGTCTTCTTTTCTAATCTATGCAATCAATGCTATAATTGCTCTCTAAACATTGCTTTTGTTGCGTCTGATGAATTTTAATAAGTTGTACATTAATTTTCATTTAGTTCAAAGTGTTTTAAATTTCCGTTGAGAGTTAGTTGTGTCTTTAAAAATGCATTGTTTAATCTTAATGTAGTTTTCAGTGTTCTAGTTACCTTTCTGTTATTGATTTTTAGTTTGATTCCCCTGTCATCTGGGAATATATTTTATATTATTTCTATTCTTTTAAATTGACTAAGGTGTGATTTTTTAAAATTAATTTGAAATACTGAGGATTGAACCCAGGGCCTTCTTACTGAACTACATCCCAGAACTTTTTATATTTTATTTTGAGGTAAAATCTTGCTAAATTGCCAAGCTCAAATTTGTGATCCTTCTGCCTCAGCCTCCAGAGCACCTGGGCTTCTAGGTGTGTATCATCACCCTGGCTTCCGTCCTTTTTCAAATAAAGGTTTGCGTACATCTCAGTTAGGTTAAGGTGGTTGACAATGCTGTTCTTGTCAGCTATGTTCTTACTGATTTTCTTCCTGGTGGACCCATGAATTCCTGCAAGTGGTAGGTTGAAGTTCCCAACCATAACAATGGATTTGTCAGTTCTCCTTGCTGACAGGTGTAGCATTTCTGTTCCATGAGTTTTTATGGTGTGTTGCTGGATATACAGCTGTGTAGGATTATTTGTCTTCCATAGAATTTATTTTTTTCTAAAGTGTCCTTTACCCATGGGATTTCACTTAACCTAGAGGGTACTTTGTTTGAAGTTAATAAAGCTTTCTTTAGCTTCATGTTAACATCAGATAGCATTGTCCTTTTAATTAGAGTTCTTTTATCTAAAATGAGATTCTTGTATATTTGGATCTTGTGTTTTGGGGTGTCCATTATGATAACTTCAGTCTTTTACTTAGTATGTTATACAATTAACACTGAAATTGATTAGTGTTGCATCTGGACTAAATACTGTCATGTTTTTTATCTACTGCACTTTTTCTTTTTGTCTCCTTCTTTGCCTTTTTTGTTGTTTAAAGTCTATTGGATGATTTCATTTTTCCTTCTATGTCAGTCTATTCACTCTCCTCCCTTTAAAAATGATTTTAGTTGCTTCCTTGGAGTTTGCAATGTACATTTTAAATTAATTTAATCCACTTTCAAATCACTTTTTGCCACTTCATGGATCAGTTGGATACGTTGTAATAGTTCCACTTATTCCTCTCTTATCCCTTAGGAAGTTGTCATTCATCTTACTTATTCATATGCTACAATCAGCCGGTACCTTGTTACTACTATACTTTAAACAAAAAGTCAACTTTGGATTACTTATAAATTTATAAAAGATGTTTTATTTTCATTCATTTCTCCTTCAATGCTCTTTTATTCCTTATGTTTTTCCAAGCTTCCAGCCTGTATTGTTTTATCTTTCTTGCAGAAAAGCTCACAACAAGTTCCTTCTAATTTAATTTTTCTGAGAGCATTGTATTTCTCTTTAATTTATAAGGTAATTTTTAGTAGATATAGAGTGCTAGATTTTTGGAGGCTTTTATTTTAATTTTTTAAATATCTCAACCCATAATCTTCCTGCTTGTGTCACTGTAAGTCTCAGCCATTTCTATTGCTATGTAAGGGATTTTATTTCCTTTTGCTTCATTCAAGATTTTCTCCTGGTCTTCAGTTGTTTGTGCGTTGAATGCGATACGCCTGGGTGAAGTTCTTTCATACTCATCCTGGTTGTTTTCTGAGATTTCTGGATCTATGGGTTGGTATCTCATTAATTTAAAAACCACCTTATCTCCTGTTACTTCAAACATTCCTTCTGCTTTGTTCTCCATTCTTTACTGCTCCAGTTACACACTTTATGTTTGAAGAATTACGCGCTCTAGGGACACTCTGCTCTTTTTGTTATGATTTCTTTCTCTCCTTGCATTTTGTTTTAGAAATTTTCTTTAAGTTATCTTTATCCTCAGCTCGTTCTCCTCTTGATATTTAATCTATTGATGTGTACAATAAAGAAGTTCTTAATTTTCATTACACTGTTTTTTATCTCCAACAATATCTTTCTATGTAGATCATCTGTTTTTATCTCTCATCTCTTTTGTTCATTACAGCTTGTAACATATTAATCCTATTACTTTTAAATTCATTGCCTGATAGTTCCAAAATCTGTGCCAATTTGAGCCTAGTTCTAAAAGCTAAATTTTAAGACTGTTTCACTCCCCTATGTCTTTTGGCATGACTTATAATTTTTGATTTAAGCCTGGACATGATATTTATGCAACAAAAGCTTTGACTGCCCCTGCAAGGCTCTAACTGTGCAGTTTTATGGTAATCTGGCTTGGAGCTGCACTATGTTTTACGTTTACTGGAGCTGTGGGTGTCAAGAGTCCCTGAACTTCTCTAATATCCCTTTTTTGTCAACTCTGTTTTCTTTGAGCTTGCCCAAAAGTCATGCCCACATGGAATTTGCAGCCTGTAGCTCTTTCAGTTGTGTCCCTTTATTATTATACAGGAGCTTCACTGGTATGTTGGTAGAGTGTGAGGAGAAGTGTTCTGTAATATTATGATTCAACTTCAGTTTTTACTGTGGCTGGGTAGCAGGCCTGGGACCCTTACTTGGGTATTTTAGGTTTTTTTATTTTGTTAACTTTCCACATAGTGAGACAGGAAGGCTGCAGCATATCAGAGTGGGAGAGAAAACCTTCCCTATGGGATTAGCCAGCCTCTGGTAAAATCTTTTAACCTGGGGAGTACGGCCTTTTTCTTCTGGAGAATATTCTGTATATAGGAGAGGCTCTTTCTCAGCTTTTCACCTGGAAAATTTGGTGGGATTCTTGGAAATAAAACTCACAAAATATAGAGGCCTAATAAAATGACAGCTCTCCCAGGAGTTCCCCACTTTGAAGCTAGTCTGTACTCAACCTCCAGCGATTCATCAAAATTGCAAGGCGTTTCTCCCCGCGAGCTTATGGCTCCCATGGCTTACGCTTTAGATAAGCAGATCTTGCCTCTGATGCCCAGGATTGCCTGTTTCTTCAGATTTGGGGTAGGAGTCTCCTCTGTGATACCAGTTTTCTGATGCAGCCAAGAAATGTTACTTTTCATTTGTTCAGTTTTTTTTTTTTTTCTGGTCATAAGGACAGGAACGATGATTCCCAAACTTTACACGGTGGGCTGAGACTGGAAGACTTATGTTTCCATTGGATAATTCTGAGCTTTTAATGCTAACGGGGTACTTTTTGATGGATGCAATGCAATGCTCTCCAGAATATTTAAAATTAAAAGCAAATGGTAAAAATATTAAAATAAATAAAACATATTTTGCATGCACCGAGGAGTTCCTTTTTGTGTTTGTTACTGGTTCTTTTTAAGTGTTTGGTTGTGTCTATCAACAGAATCCACCATCTTTTTTATGTGCATGGCAGGTGAGTGGCACAGCCTGTTTTTGAAGTCCTTGGGAGTATCGCTGGATATGTTACTAAAGAGGCTGGGCCCAGTCCTTTACATTTGTGGCGTGAAGTTTCTGTTTCTGCAGGGGTGGCCTGATCCTCCTTCCCAAGGGCAAATTCCTTGCTCAGCAAAAGTGTGAAAAAAGAAGATTCCAATTAGTCTGCTACTCTAAAAGAATGCAGTTCAGAACCTGATGATTTCCCCAGAATCCTTTGGTTTTCCCTAAAGTTGAGACTACACAACCTCTGGAATTGTGCTTCACTTCCCATTAACTTTTTTCTGTGTGTTTTGGTCTGTGGTCTTCTCCTTTCATCCAGTTCATCATGTTCTTTACAAAACCTCCAAGTGTTACGGGCACATAACGCTCAACTCATTAAATGTCAGATGTGCTGAGTTCCTGGCCTCACAATATCGAGGAATGAAGTTGAGAACCAAAGGAGGAGGTTAGGAGTTCAACTCGGAAAAAGAAGAGCAGCTCCTGGATTTCCAGGAGGGGTTCTTAGTCGGGGGAGCGGGGGCACTGAAGGTCTTTGTTGTGTTTTCTAGGGGGTAGGTACTGGGAATCAAACTCAGGACTTTGCACTTGCCAGGCAGGTGCTGTGCCACTGAGCTATGCATGGCCCCTGACCATTTTATTTTATACAGCAAAGGCACCACTTGAGTACAACATGGGTCAAACTACAGTCCACTTATAGAATTTCAAGTATAGTCATTTAGCCAATACTGATCCCATAGGGAAGTCAATCAGGTAGCACAGGTATGTGGAAAGAACAAAAGTACCCCAGGCAAGGGATGAGAGCGTGGGTCCAGATGTTCCGCTCACTTACCTGTGCATCTGATGCCTAGCTGGGTCCACTGGCTCAAGAGGTGCTAATCACTGCAATCTCCAACTGCCATCTATCTCTGGGGAGGCTCAGGCTTGACTGCTGGTCTCCACCTCGAGACCTGGTCCTCTTTAGATTTGCTTCCAGCCAAACTTGGTGTCTTATGCTCTGCACTGACTCCCACAAGGCCTGATCCTTTTTAAGCTGCCTGTTAATTTCTGCCTAACTTAGTGGTCTCTCATACAACTGCTTTAGTATATGGATTATTTTCCCACTTTTATAAATTGCAAATGATATTTAACACAACTTGGGATCTGCCCAGGTCATGTTTCTTGAACCTGTGTCTCGCACTAAAGTTCTAACTTCAAGAAATTAAAAATGTCATCATATCTCTATCCGGATCAAGAAGCATAGTCTATGCTTAGATCTCGCTTCTATCACATACCCATTAATAAATGTGAATAAATGAAATGTACATAACAGCTCTGCTGCACCCTGTTTGAGGTTATTGTTAATCAGGGCTAACTTCGGCATAGCTAATGTGCCTTAGTTTGGCATTGAATAAATTAGGAGAAGCAAAAAAAAAAAAAAAAGTAAAAATCAGAAAGGAAAGAGGTCTGTAACGCAGCTACAGTTAGGTAAAAAAGGAAGCTCTGCAAATGTTCCTGGTTTCCCTATTCTTCTTGCCCAACACGTTGTGCTTAGGGCCCTAGGCTCACTGGCTGTGACTGCCACAAACATGACAAAATGTTTTCTTTGGGTTTTTTGCTGCCTTCCCTTCTAGGGAACTTCATTTTTAATTCCTCTGGATTAAGGGCAGCTATTTTCAACCTGAATAGACCGGCTACTCCTCTAGCCTCTCTCAATTATCACCGACCAGGGCAAAGAAAGCAAAGCATGTACGTTATGTTGTAGCATGTGCAGGATTTGTCTAATTGGCTGCATCCTGAGTTGGGTTCAGTGGCCTGATGGAGTGACTCTTCTCATCATAATTTGCAGTTTGTGGAAATATAATGGTAAACCTTGTAGAAGCCTCATTTGTGTGTGTGTGTGTGTGTGTGTGTGTTGTCAGGGATGGAACCCAGGGCCTTATTCATGCTAGACAAACACTTTACCACTTAGCTACACTGCAGCCTCCTATTTTTAATTCCTTTCTGGATATCCGTTATAAGAAAATATAAACCTATTCTTCCTTTTAAGTGAAGACTTTTTGAGATGAACTATTCATGTCGTAGTATCAGTGATGTTCCAAAGAAATTTAAGGTAGATTTGGAAGTTTATGTTTGAAACATTTCCTTAAATATTTAACTGTTTGAAAACACTTCAAAATCAAGGAATCAAATTTTTGGAATTATAATTATTATTACTCATAATTTTTCAAGTAAAATATATTTTAACTTCTAAAAACATACGACTTGGAATCAACAGATTAAATGGTATTCCTGGTTCTGCTGAGTCATTTAGAAATGTGGACTAATAGCCTCTCTCTTACTTTTTAATCTATAAAAGCTTGCATTGACTTGTATATTTTCTAAAGTCTATTAGCTCTAACATGATTTTAACTCTTACCTGAAGTTACTATGCTCTACATGTTTGAGGGATTGAAGGCTTAAGATAAATTAAATTTATATTGCCAAATGCTGTCCATTATTAAAGTGGCTGTAATGAGATCCATTTTTCCATATGGAGCAAGAAGAGAGCAGATATCGTCCTCAGAGAGAGCAGCGGCATTGAACTGTGCAGCAGGTTCCGTATTTTGTTAGCCAGTCACTCAAAAAATCTCTTAAAGGCAAATGAAAAGGTCATTGCAAAAGTCAACATTGTTGCTATTCTGTTAAGAAGAATCCACTGAAAATATTTTGAAATAACCACTTCACCTATGGAAAGTTTCCCGAGTAAACTGACAATGTATTTTCACTGGCAAAAGCAACCCATGAACCTGAAAAAAAAATTATCATTTTTTAATTTATCATTTTTGTGCACTTTATTTTACTTTTTTTATTTTGGTTTTTCTCCGGTACTGGGAACCGAACTCACGACCTTGTGCTTGCCAGGCAGGCGCTTTTGCCGCTGAGCTAAATCCCCAGCCCCCCACTTTATTTTACTTAGATGTAGCCAAGGGAGACTTTTTTTGAAGATATAAATAATAACACTGAGGATCTGTTCCGTTCTGAGCTACCACCACTGAAGTTACCAGGTCTTTAAAATTCTTTCCTGTGGTAGAAGATTCCTGAGTCTTTACACAATTTCCTTGGGAACCGTTAAAATGGTCCCTTCGAGAGACTTGGCTGGTCAGCATGGGGGACATTCCTGCCTCTGTAGCTTACTGCATCCGAAGGCCAGCTGAGTGGGGCTATGTCTCCAAACTCTTGTTATGTGGGACTCTGAAGCATCCTGGACTGTGACTCCCTAGGCTGTTCTTGACAGAAGGAAGGCTATTTCATTATTTATCTATTAATGACTTTCCTGTGAGATACATTTAATGTTTTATTTTTATACATCTTTTGGGAACTGAGAATTAATGACTTCATTGTGTAGGGATCCAAAAAAGTTGCTTGATACAACTAATCAACCTGCTCATTAAAAATCATCTTCTAGAACTCCCCTCAGGTATCCTGAATGTCATTTTTCTGGATATGTCTCTTTTGTCTCTCCATTTGTTTATAGCCTTGAACTTATGTCCTGGGCTTGGGTCATTTTCAAACAACCTGAACATCTGTGAATGTCAGATTTTTGTCAGTGAAACTGCATATCACACGTCCTGTCCTCCAGCCCACCCCAGCCGCTGCATCACACAGCAAGTCCCAGCTTTCCAAGCAAAGAGGAAGTTGCTAACCATCCCACAAGCACCAAAACACTGACCCATTTCTGGTAATTTTCGAGCTTCCTATAAAACTTCAGAATTTTTCATGATCTTGGGGAATACCTCAAGTACGTCTTCACACTTTTCGCCTGTATCAGTTCCTGGATGAATTTATATACAACCTTCCCTTTGTTTATTCTCTATTCTCAAGTCCCAATTCAGAAGTCTCATTTTTGTTTTGTGATGACTATAAAGGTGTAAACAGATGACTACATAGATTTATAGATAGATATTTGATATATCACTGGCTATGGCAAGCATTCTTAAGGATATACTAATAAATTGAATTTGAAGATTTGCCCCATTTGCATGCTGTGGCAGATAGAACTATCGAGCCTACAGCCCCCTCTACTGGGTGGATTATCTCAGATTTATTATACATACCTTAAACAAGAGGTCTTAGTTGACATTTGAATCTCTTAAAAATGCCCAAATTACTCCAAATCTCATATCTGTTTTGGCCTATTGGATCACGTGTGGATTAAGCTTCTTAAGTTCATGGATTCTGTGTTTTTCAATAAACTTCATTTTTACCTACTCTGAATATTTGGTAATAGGTCCCCATGTATGTTGACCTTAAGTATATCTTTATTTACCTTTTTCCTCCTCTCAGACATCTGATATTTATAGTTCATGAGCTTCTTTAGAGCCAGAAGCTCATTAATTCATTTTGATTATAATGTATTAGATCACAGTCATGTGTACTATACTAGAATTTACAGACACAGGGAGAGCAATGAGGTATTTTGTTTGATGTATGATTGGCATACAGTTTACATACGCTTTTTGAAAAATAAAAACAAGCATTAAACTTGTAGAGATTATTACAGTTTATTTTCTGAAACTGTTCCATGGTCTCAAGTAGTTCCAATATTTTAAAATACCAAGAGATCCAGTTTTCTAAGAATATCTCAGACATTTAGGTTAACCCAACCTGACCCAAGCTAAGTGTTGAGACCACTTTTCTTCTCCGGTAGCAGTGTGGCTTCTGCCAGCTTTTCTAAGAGGAAGAAATACTGACCATAGTCCTTGTAGGTACACAAGAGATTCCCAAGCAGGAAGCACAGGCATTCTGAGAGGACATCGAGTGGTCATGGTAGGAGACCTTGGTGAATAATGAGATCCAGGGAATACAATATCTTTACTTCTTTCTTGAGAGTATAAATTTCAGAAGGACAAATGAAAATTAATAGAAATGATAATTTTTAGTTGCTTGGGTAATATTCAGCTGGACATATCAAAATTTTAGGCTATATGTGTATATTCAAACACACAATTGTGTATTGAGTTTAAAATGAAGTAGGCAAAGCACACACACACATACCACACACACACACACACACACACACACACACACAGAGGCTGGGCATGGTGTTGCATGCCTATAGTCCCTGCACTCAGGAGGCCAAGGCAGAAGGATCACTGTAGATTCACGGCTCACATGGGCTACAGCAGAATCCCATTTCAAAATACCAAAAGAAAAAGACACAGAGACTGAAATTATTACCAATCATATGGTATCAATTATATCTTTCAGATAATCATTAGCAAAAACTGTCTCGATGATCACTATTAATAATCATTATCCCACTTGATCTTTGTTGATCATTCATTTATTTACCTCTCCTCTCAGCCCTGTTTCTTTGTAGGCAACGGCCATGCTGGAACTTAGTATCGAGTGTTAGAGGCCTTACAGAGACAAACCCAGCTGCTCTAGGTATTGGTGCACACCCTTTGGTTGTGTCACTATGCTGATGGCAGTATATAAGAAAGACAGATTATCCCAGCAATGTTTCCAGAAAAATATGCAAATTACTTAGTTCAAGTAATTATTAGTTCAAAACCAAACTGCATGGTCTACATAAATAGTATTGTATGAAGTCTCTGGAAATCAGCAGATAAATGTCAGTCTCTAGAATAAAAGATAAAATATTACAGATAAATTTTCCCCTCCCCGTGCTACCTCCCTTTCTGCTTGCTTCTTCTTTTCCTCACTTCCTCCCCCATTTGTTTCTTATTATTCTAATACACAGCTATACAAGGCTTGCAGACCTTCTTCAAGACTTTTAATTTGTACCTTGCTTGATTTTAGAATGGGTGTTCCTTAAAACTCCACAGCATGCGTTTGTTTGCTCAGGAGTTGCTAAAAATCAAGAGCCATATCTGAAAGAATAGAGCTGCCTTGTTAATAACCCCCAGGAAACACAGTCAATACAAAGGAACCAAACAGAAGCTATTGTGAAGCCGCCCGTGTAGCCAGCCTTAAACACAAGGTACAAACATCGCTTTAGGAGTTGAGGATTAGTGTGAAAATACGTACTGAATTCAGGCAGAGGTGTTTTAATATTTATTCTTCTGGAAGTCTGTTTTGAATTAGATTTTTCTTAACTTATGGCCACTTCTTCAGAAGCACCTATGAAAGGTATACATTATGCAGTATCAGGAACAAAATACCAAAGTAGGGTCCTGCCGCCCATCTGAATGTGAGGCTCTTTATATAAAGTTCCATTTCCCACTGGCGCAGCTGTTTTTGGTCTTTCAAAGTCAGCTTTTAGGAAGAGACTCAAAGGTAACTGTCAGGAATGTGACAGTCACCTGATGGTTCATCTTTCTGCTTTCTCTTGTATCTGTATTTTAATGAGAGCAATGTTTGGGTAAAAGCATTGGAATGTTTATTCTGGAATTTAAAGCCGTCTTGGAGAGTTTGCAGTGAGTACAGGTGGGTGGCGCTTGAAGTTTTTTTGGCCCTTTTGTTTGGCTTTCTCCTTTTTCTATTGAATACTTATTGTATAGACATTTATCAAGCATGCAGGTATTTAAATTTGAACACTGGCTCAGCTACTAGTTGGAAATATGCAATTGGACAAACTATTTAGCCTATCTCTGAATTTTATTTTGCTCCTCTGTGCTACTGGTAATAATATACTAAGTCACATATAAGATATTTTACCTGGTGCTATTGCTTCATCATGCATAAGAAACATTTATTTTTCAGAGATGAGTTGTGATACTTTTTTCCTTTCTGCAGCCAAAAATAAAACTATGCTACCATCATTCATTCATTCTTCCATCTCCTTTAGCCAGCAACTTGCAGCCTGTATTTTGTTAATTATTCCAGAAAAGAAAGCAAAGTGAATATGTGGAATATTAGCCCCGACTTTAAATAATAGTACTGAGACAACTAACTCTGTACACATTGTGTAAAACCAAGCTGTTGCCCATGAAGTAAAAAAATGAAATCACAGACAAAAAGGAGGAAGGTAAAAGGAAGTGTGTACTAGGAGTATAAGAAAAATAACTCCCACTTGGGAGGTCTCGGGAGGGTTGCTGTGTGGACCTGTTGTCCAGAAACTTTGACGGATAAAATGAGGATGGGAAATTTGCTTCATCATCCAGTGGCCACCTATGACCAGTGGCTTTAAAATGGCCAATTGTTACTCAGCCTCTGTAAAAGAGTAACTCACCGTGCAAAGTTCAAAGCAAACAGCTTTTAAAAGAAAACGAGTTACACTGCATTTTTAAGTTCCTGGAAACATAGTCCTGGGTATAGCAAGAGGGTGTGTTCCACTTCACCGAGGAACTCCTTCCTGTCAAAGTCCCAGCCCCACTGCCTACTCTTGCATTAACTCCTATCAGTGTGGCTGACCACCCGGCCCCACCTTGAACTCTGTCCCTGGCCAAGCACCCATTTGTAAGCTGAACAGCTGAATAGCCTCTTACAGAAATAGAAAAAGCCCTTATAGTTCAAATGTTATTGTTCATTCATCACATTTGTAAACTGTAAGGTAAATAAACATATGATTTAGAGTACTATTTCTAGTGTTATGACAGGAAGAAAAATATAATTGAGAAGTGCATAATAGATAGAGGTAAGGGGATACAACCAGAGAAACACAAACTCAGCAACAGAAAGGCCGCTGTGAAGGTGAGAGAGCGAGGCATGCAGGCAGTGTAGGCTCATATACAGCCTGACAAAATCAAATTCACGCTTCTGGTGGGCAGAGAGAAAACCTGGGGAGAATGTGCCTGATGCTGAAGACAAGGATTGTCTCAGTTGAGGAGCTTTTGAAGAAGGAGGAAGGAAGAACCTTTGTGTTTCCTACTATCTTAGCCTGTTCTGAAGATTAGTTTTGCCACAATTTTTTCATGGTTTCCATAAAGGCAAAACAAAGTGACAGTGATGACTACACATTTCAATTGAGGAACACATTTCTGTCACAGAGCAACCAACAGTTGCCATTCTATACTCCTTCTCCTCCTCTTCCTCCTCCCCTTCTATTTATGATTTTCCTGTGAAACCTAGTTAGGTCACAGTGATGAGGAAGTCTCCTTCAAGAAACCCAGGGCACAGGCAATTCCACAGGGTTGCTCTTTTAGCCCACCTTTGTTAGCAATGATTTGATATTGTCCATGATTCTAAGCCCAAAACTAAGTCTAGGCATCTCATTAATCCATTTTCAAAATAACATTATTTTATTTTATTTTATTTTATTTCCTGGAATTAAACATACAGAGGGCATATCTGTGCTATGTCAATCATCTCCAGCTTCCTTACTGTTTTTTTTCATGACAGGAACATACCAATAAATCATTAGTACTTTGTATTATAGATAACTAAGTCACTGAAATTTCTGTTTTCTAATCTTTAGCAAGCAAAAGAAAAGATAATAAGTTCTTTTTTAGAGAAGTAATTACTTGGTTTGGGATTTAAAGAGTGTGATCTGAAAATATGTTTTGTAAAAAAATTTATTGCAGGAATAGTTGTAGTTATTTGGGAAAAGACATGTTATAATTATCTCCCTCAAAACACCTTCCTTTTGAATGAATACATCCCATCATTCCTGCCACTTTCTGAAGCAGTTCTGGAAACCCCTTTCATGAACGTCTTCAATTGCACTTCCCTGGCCTTGATTTTCTGAATCAATTCAAAGCATTTACTGTTCGTGGCCATACTGATTGTGGGGGAAAGCTAGAGGTCATACAGTGCCAGATGTGGCCAGGAAGGTGGACAAGGAAACACCATAATGTTTTATAAGCTTACCTTTTGTTTGGATGGCATCAGTAACAGCATTCACTATATTTTTGATCACACCCTCATGAAAACACTCATGAAAGAGTACTTTTAGAACTGTGCCAGAAAGCGGCAGTCACAGTGGGATTAGTGGGGTTTAGGCAAGTGAAATTGTGAGGGAGGTGAATGGAAACATCTTTTACTGCAACACATTTTTTAAAAATGTTAAACATTCATTATATGTTTTGATCATCTCTTATATAATTCAACTATTTGCCCACTCAGTAGGGTAGGGTGAGTTACCATTTCAGTGTTGGGACAGGGTATAATCTGTAATGTTGCTGTGCATTTTGTTTTAAGTGATATCAGAAAAGGAACGATTCATTTTGTTAGAGATATATGATTAATTACCTTAATCTCTCTTTCCCTTGGCAATAATAATCAATAATTTGCACCAAATTACAAATTATGTAGTATAGGCAATGAATAGACTCAGAAAGAGAGGGTCTTTGTGTACTGCACAGGGCCTTTGTGGACCCTTGGGCTGTGCGCCCCATCTTAAGAGACCATGACTTTCAGATGGAGGACATTTTCTCCTGTGCCAGGCTCACTGGGTGAAAGCAGTTGCGTTTATTCTGGAACAAGTTCCCCAAATAAATATGCAAACTAAGTGTTACAATTCTATTTATGTTGCTACAGATTAGGACCAGATCGCTGCTACCTTAGCCTCAGTGTGGGTTCACCAGTTGAGATTTAGCTGGGATACACTCTCCTTCATACAAAGTTGCTTGATAAACTTTGGAACTGGAAAGAGAGAAAAACCAACGGTGGCCCATTTTGTCATCTATCTGGTGTCCAAATTTCCTTCATAAAACATTTTATGGAGTCATGGATTTTCCTAGGAAATTAGGAATAAAATTATGCTCTGTTGATCTGACTTTACTTTCTTAACTTGCATTTTCTTTGAATTATCTAACAGTAGCTTGGACATTCATTTAGCTTTGTTTGGTCTTGGCTCCTTCTAGCTTTTCTCTAGGATTCGGAGGACTCAGAGGGAAGATGCTCACATCTTCCCAGTATCTTGCTCCTATTAATGACATAATAAACTCTTGTGAAATAAATGCATGGACATTCAAATGAGTTCTAGACCATAAAATTATACTCACTGAATTCCCTTGTTGAAAATACAGAATACATCCGGGTGACTTTTGTGGAGTCAACCTGTCACTGGATGGTGGGTCCTGGGGGAATTCTTTCCAGATTCTTAGTATCTCAAACAAAGAATTGGACAAGACGTTCAGAGAAGGTGATGTACATTTGTTCAAGGTGGAAAGGATGTACTATGGACTGAGAGTGGGCCAGTGGGCAGACACACAGCAGCGGCAAGCGTAGAAGATACAGGTATTTGGAATTTCTGGACTGGCTTCCCCCATGCAAGTAAGGCACTGAGATGGTTGTCCTATCGACTCACTTGACCAGGTACCAGATTTAAACCACCGGCAAGAAAGACTAGCCTGGCTTCACACCAGATGTAAATGAATTGAAAACAGCGTTTTCCTTTTTGGCTCCATGTACATTACTCAGGAGATACGGAGTCACCTTGCATCCTGTGTTTTGTGTATGTGTGCTGGGTCTCTGTAATCTGACATTTTGCCCCCTCATTTAACTGCTTTGCCCCAGCCCAGTTCCCCTACCTCAAACCAAGATCTCTTGCCTTTTTGATTTGTTTCTTCATTTAATACACATATTTTAGACACCAGGAAAAATGAGAAGGTAGACTGGTAGGTGGCCACCTCTTTGTAATAGGTGAGGCCCGACTGAAAAGGATTTGGGATTAGATAGAACGAGGAATAAAGCCTGCCCTCTGTCCTTCAGCAGCTGCCATCCGGTGAAATATGCAAGGAAGTAAAAAGGGGTTACTAAGCGCAGTTAGTATTCTAACAGAGGCCTGTCTGGGGTATGTTCTGTGCAGAGATGAACAAGTCTGGAGGGTTCAGCAGGTACTGAGAGGAAATGAGAGTTTTAGCCTTGATATTTAAAAGGTAAGCTACCTTGGCAGAGATGGGGATGAGGGGGATGGAAATTAAATGGGCACACAGAGGTACAAGTCCCTGATCCACTTCAGTCCTCCGCCTTATACCATACCAAATAAATGAATGAGTGAATATCTACTTTGCATAGCACATTGGCTACCCAATGATCCTCTGCTGCATACACATCGCCATTAGAGAATTCTTTGCAGGGTGTTTCCCTATTACAGCCATTTGGGGATGTGAGAAATTACACTCAACAGCCCGGAAAACTACCCCCAGAGCTTGCATTAGCATCTGCGCGTCACCTTCCTGTGCTCGCTGCCTATCTTCAGTCACTCTGCCCTGGTTTTAATGCTAATAAAACCCAAGCACTCATCAAAAAGTAAAATATTTATCTTACACACTACAGTAAACAAAGCTATTGAAATGGTGCACCATTTTAATAACCATTGTGCACATGAATTTAATGAGATAACCAATGTCTGTTACCTAGAACATAAAATGTATGGGATGTAATTGGAGCAAATGTGGGAAACAAATTTTCCAGCCCAGAACTCCTCAGAAGGAAGGCTTCCTTATCACAGTGTGATATACTGATGCCTATCATTATACATTTTCTGTTTTAACTGTGCATCAACTGTGCTTCTTGTTAGATTATTTAGCATTGGTTATATCACTGTGTGAAGCATCCTGAGGTAGGTCAAGGTGGCGGGTGATCCAGAGCATAGGGGATCTGTGAATCCTCTGTAATCTTTTTTTCCCCTCTGTATTCTTTTAATGTATGCAGTCAACTATCTGGTACTTTGAAGCCAGGCTGGACATTGAAAATTTTCTTGTTGTTTTTGGTTTTAATCCATACCTGAACAGCTCATCTCATGACTATGGTTCTAAGTGCTCTAGAATGGAACAAAACTGAGGCAGAGCATGGAAAGAGACCTGGACCCTACCGTTTCTGTCCTTGAATTTGAACTTCAGTTTGTGTTCCTTAAATAAGCCGCACAGTTTCAAAACGCCTGTGTCCATCTTGCTCCCTCAGCAAGCTCATCCACAAAAGAACCATCCTAACACCAAAATCCTGGGGGAAAAGAACAAACCGAAGCCCCCTCCTCATTCTCACGGAGGCTTTTTGCTGCTGCTACATTCGGCAGAGACAGTATGTATGCTGAAAGCTGCACTACCGGGCTGGGGATATAGCTCAGTGGCACAAGTGCCTGCCTGGCAAGCACAAGGTTCTGAGTTCAATTCCTGGTACCAAAAAAGAAAAAGAAAGGTGCACTATCTCTTGCACCTAGATAAATCCTGCCTTAGAACAGATGCTTACTAAATATTTATTTGATTAATGGCCTGTCTGAGCTAGACTTTATCCAAATCATGAAGATTTTTAGCTTACGTTTGTGGAAAATCTGCCCTGCATTTGTTCACTAGGCTTAAATCATACACAGAAGCTTAAATGCTGGTGGAGTTCTCCATACACTCCCTGATTTATTAATTTTGATTTGACTCAGGCAGCTAAGCTCTCCCCAGCTCCCCTGGAATGCTGCTGAGCTCCAGGAGAATGATGGTACCCAGGAGAATGATGGCACCCTTGCCTCCTGCTCTGCTGCTGCATTCTTAGTTTTAAGCAGTATTAGTGAGATGGGATGTCATCACCTTCACCATGGTAAGTGAAGGAGCAAAGCCATAGTGTGAGATTTAAGAGTCTTTCTCCCACAATATAATATCAAAAAAACAAATCATAGAAGCAGAGGGGACATTTCCCTCAGAGCAGGTACTCACCAAGGGTATTCTGCCAAGGACACAAAGCACCTGACTGTGGGGCTTGCCTGTGGCCTGGTGATTGAACTCACATGTGGTAAAACCAAGGGAAGAAGGAAAGGAATGAGTCCTGGTGCTGTGGAAAGATTTCTGGAAGAGGAGATGGGGCAGCGCTAGGCTTACAAGGAAAAGAAAGCCTCAGGTCTGCAGAGAGTACCACATGCTCCAGGGCCTAAGTCTGTGAGCAACTGCAGACAGGCACTGTAAGCCCAGTTTTTCCCAGGAAGAGGAGTGGCACACAGCCCCTGCTGCGGAGCAGTCCAATTGCAGATAACTAAGTGAGGTGGAGATTGATAGGCAGTTAGAAAGGGATGGGGCTTGAGACAGAGTTGCAGCAGAGATGAGGAAAACCAGGTCTGTGGTGGAGGGCTGAGTTGATGGAAATGAGGCCCTGATATGGCGACACCGTGGCCCGGCCTGCAGCCTCCCCAGAGATAAACATCCCTCCAAAGCTGTACTATAACTACCTCCATCTGGTTGACAAAGCTCGAGCAACGCAACAAACACAAAGAAACAACACGCAGGGAGACAGAGGGCCAGGACACTCTGACCCACACTTCCAGCTCTTCCAAAAATGACTTTGTTCTTCTCCCTGCTGTGTACCCTTGCTATGTACCTTGATTTTCTATTGATCTAAGTATTAGGGAGGTGAGTGCATTGTAATCCTATAGACTGATTATAGCTTGGCCTGAGGTAACCTGCAATGTGATTTTACTCAACAAAACTCCCTCCTAGACAAAGAACCTCTGTGGTAGCCCACTTTTGGGACCCCTGCTGTCCTGTTTACTTCTCTTTAACAGTATGAGACCAAGCTGGAAGCAGAAAAAAATCAGAGGCCTCCGGTGAACAGTTGGGACTTCACCCAACACAGACCAAGGCTGGGCTGGATTTGCTCCCTGGAGTCCTTTCAGCCGGTCTGAGGGGGACTCTTGGGGTGCACTGTGTGAAATGCTTCAGGATGGATACTCAGAGCCCACTTATTAAATTATTTTTTGTTTCATTTTTTATCTTAAAGAGATTAAAAGAACAGTAACAGAATACAACATGGACAAAAACAAAGCAAAACAAAAATAATAAAAATGATACAGGGTTTCAAAACAAAATGATAGGAAGTAACAGTGGTTGTTATATTATGTATTGTTATCTTCAGCAAAGTTGCTCAGATTACCAGATGTAAGAATGCAAGACTGATTAAACAATGAAAGAGAATAAAAAATAATAATAATAAAAAACACTAGAAACGATGCACAGCTTCACTAAACAAGATGGTAGGAATTCACCAATGTTTGTTATATTGCAGATTGTTGTCTTCAAATTAGTTGTTCAGATTACCAGATATAAGCACGCAAAGTTGGTAAAAAAAAGTTAAGCATTAACTGTTCCTTTCAATAAACCACTAGACATGCTCAAAAGAAGGAACAACCGTGCGAAGGAAAGGAGAAAAAGAAAGAAAAAAGAAGGGAAAAATATATATGTATATATATGTATGTATATATGTATGTATATTGAAGGATAGCTGGGATAATTGTACTGCTTCTGTCAGAGTCCTGTTTGACCAATTTATTCTCTGAGATTGAGTCCTTCTCATTCCTCCCTATTGCTCCCAAAAGACCAGGATCCTAACTTATTTAGGGACAAACAGCAGCAGCTCCATAATATAAGCTTCCCCTATTAATTAGACAAAGCTAGTTTAAGTGCTGAGCACTGAAAGACAACTTGTAGTTTTTTCTTCCTGTGTCTTTCTATGAAGCTCAGAAATGACCATGGCCATCCTGGCCTGCGTCTGGAGACGGATGACTGTATTTTAAGCCCAGTTTTGATGTAAAAAGACAGGTTTCACTCACGCAAAAGTTAGTGATGGGAAAATATCCCTGGTTCCACACCAAAATTCTGAGCTGACGCTAGCATCTGCAGAATTCCTGCAGTCTCATTCACAGCGGAACTGAAAAATGCATATTTTTAAATACATTTTCATATATGTGGTATTGTGTGAAATATTATTAAGCATGTAATATTACCTCACTAGATCTCTTGGACAGTTTAACTATCAGAGAATTTCACAGCATATATAACATTATCAAAATGAATCAATACCTTAACTTCAAGGCTGATTCCTCAATTACTGTAACTACCAGTTGCTAATTGAAATGCTTTTTACACTCTGCTCTTCTTTTACACTGTCCATGCTACGCATCTGAATGCAACCAAGGAGGACAAATAAATTGAGCATGAACAATTAGACTATTCAGCTTTAGGTGATCTAAAGAGAGATGTGAAATAGCATTACCTGGCATCATGGTTTTGGATCTCAGGGCTGAGGCGTGACTCTAGCTTACTGAATCTCTTAGTCCTGCCAGCAGTGGAAGATGAGATTTTAAAAGACCTGAAGCAGTTCTAAAGCATCTGATGTTTTCAAATGGTAATGAAGAGTTTAGCCAAGATGCTTTACATAGCATCTGACGGAGCTATTATCAGCCTGTGCTGTTGCTCTGTGGGGCTGCCTTTTAGAACTGCTTCCTCAAGGCAGAGGGATCTAGCTTTGAATAGTGATTGAAGGATGCTAAGCTCCTGTTACCCCTGGGAGAGGTCTCACTTTGCACTGTAATGCAGGCAAGTGACTGGAGCCAGAGGACCTGTGGGATTAACCAAGGTGGAGGGAGAGAAAAGACCATTCTCCTTTCTCTCCCTTTGGCTTTAGGCTGAGACTGCTTTGCTACCCTCTGAAAAAGAGATAAAATCAGAGCGGCAAAATAACTGAGCTCCAGAGAACAAAGAAATAAACCTGGCAGCTTTCAGTGATCCTCTGAAGCAAAACAAATCAGAGATACTTCACTAATAACTAAGTATGTCAATGGCTTTCACTCAGCCAATATTACCGAGTCAACATTTTACTTACAATATAATCCAGCCCAGGGAAAATGCCTCAATTATGATTAATATACTAGGGATAAAGACTGGTGTTCTTGCTTTTACTCTTCTTAGCAGATTCCTGAGGTAATGAAAGTCCAAAGAAATAAAAGTGTCTGCTGGGCCCAGGTTGATGATATAAACCTCAATGGTAACCAAAGTTGTCCTGATAAATGAATCAGTATAATCAGCATTCTGGAAATCCCCATAGGGATTTTTTTTTCCCTCTGGTACCAGAAATCGAACTCACGATGTCATGCTTGCCAGGCAGGCACTGTGCTGCTGAGCTAAATCCCCAGCCCCCCGTAGAGATTTGAATCACCTAGGGATCTTATTAAAACTCAGATCACCAGGCTGCTGTCCTGGGGAACCTGATCCTTAGCGCGGACCAGTGAATGTGCATTTCTAATATACCTCCAGGGAATACTGAGCAGTTGACTCCACCTTGGGTAGCCTAGGAAGGACACTGGCCTGGGAAGATATTCCTTGAAGAGAAGGCTTGACTTGCTCTAGTTCATTGCAGCCAGTTTCTGTATGTGGATAGAGGCCTGTTGTTGCCCAATCCTCTCAATTTTGGTGAAATCATTACAGACAGCTAACTTAGATCCACATTAAGACATGGATTGGGCCCTCAAAGAGGTCAGCACAAAAAATACAGACATCAAGACTGTGCTTGGAGGCGTGAGATGGAGATCCAATAGCCAGGCCTGCATGCCTCCCTAAGGGATGAACCGCTATTTGAGATTATACTGTAATTGGCACCACCTGGCCAGTAAGTGCAGCTAGGCATCAGATGACCAGGTGGGTGAGCAGAGCACCTGGACCTGTCTCATCCCCAAAATGTCTTCGTTCTTTGCATGCATCCTTGCTGCATGGGTTGTTTTCCTATTGGATCAATAGTGTATCAGTTAAGCAGCTGTGCTTGTAACCCTACAGGTCAGTGTTAGTGATGCTATGGCACATGTGCCACAGTAAGCAGGCAGAGCCCTCTCTGCTGGCATGCAAGCCACATTGCCCCAGCAGTGCCCCGGCGGCTGAGCACTGGGTAACTGTAGTGTTGGCACTTTGTGATAAATCAGTGGGTTTGGCATTGTAGTTTGGACACTCTGTTCCTAAAAGGTTCGCCATCAGTGCCATAGGTTGATTGTAGTTTGTTGTACCACCTTGTGACTTTGGTGTATAAATTATCCCTGACAAAGAGCCTCCATGGCTACCCATTCCTGACCCCTCCTAGAAATCCAGGAGCTCTTCTTCTTCTTATTTACAATAAGACTCTCCTATTTCCCTCCTTTGGTTTGCGACTTCCTTCATTCCTTGATGTTGTGAGTCTACAAACTTGGCAAGTCGGGAGTTAGACTTTTTCTATATCAAAATCTTCCATTGTGAGTAGGTAAAAGATTATTTTCATGTAAAATAAGCTTCATCAGACAAGTAACTGCAGTCAGCAGGCTAGCAGTTTGAGACACTTGGCCTTGTTATGTGTAGCACAAGAGAGAAATGGGCATTTTTTTCAGAAGAGTGTTATGAAAAGTAAATTGTAAAAGAATAAAACTGCTAAATTATAAAAGTATAGAGAACACTGCAAACTCCCCCTCGTCTGATTCTCACTCTGAGGATCTCTAAATGGTTTCTTATAAACCTTGAAATAGGACAAAATGCACAAGATTCCTTCTGAAACATGGCCATTCATAGCATTTGTAAACAAAGAAATTGGGCTTTAGGCCTTTCTTGTGTGTATCTCAATTAATTACCCCAAACTGAGACCCGAGCTCATTATGGGCAAGACTGACTCCACAGGGGATGTTGGCAAATAATGTTTTATTTTGTTTTTCCTGTTGACAGCAAAGCCAATTAGTGCATCTGGGCTGGATCAGGAAAATGCGAGCTGAAATGAGAGTGACATTCAGAAAAGATTTCTTTTCAGGCTTGGTGTCTATAGGAAGCCTCCGCGCAGTGACCTTATGCTGGGAATTCAGCTTTCAGCTGGTGTATGCAGCATTAAAGGTGACAGGGAAAATAAAAGTCTTTCTTCCAAAGATTGTGTGTGCCTTTGGCAAAGGTTATAGATGTGATGTCTTTGAACATCCTTCTTCATGATGGCCTTGTCGCTAGAAATGGGCAGAGCAGAGAAGAAATCTGCAGCAGGCTGAGGCTGTTTTCAGGGTAATGATTGTCAAATCTTGTCCCTCCTGAATGCAGAACAAGTGATGGTTTTATATTTACATCTAAATATCTACTTTGCTTACTGTTTCATCCCTTCCCTCTCTTACCCTGTCATATCCTTGTAGACGTGAGCTAAAGGGGAGAATGTGCATTGAAAAACTAGCCTCACTCTAAAGAGGCACAACTCACTGTAAAGTACTGTTTTGAGGTGAGACGCAGCTCTTTAACTCTTGCAGGTCCTGGACTTCTCCTCTGGTTTCCTTTGTGTTTTATGTGGGATAATAGAAGGAAAAAGTGGAGCGTACTCTGCCCAATCTGCTGTCTCTGTCTGAAGGAATCCAGATGTTCTAAATATGACAGCTCAGAGATTGTCATTAGTTCCAGCAACCATTAACTCACTGTCCGGTGAAGGCTGGGGACTGAAGATAGAGACAAGAATTGCAGCTATATTCAGATTAACAGTCCCAGTCATTGATCTCCTATGTGCCTGCACTGGCTGCTTCAAGCTTCTGGACTGCGCCCAGCGTACTTACCCACATCAGAAACCTCCAGATCAACTCGAACGGCACCATCTCCTGGAAGAGTCCCACGGCTGGGTAAGATGGCAAACTTGTGTAATGAGATCAAAGGTGGAACACACCACACATCAGAATGCGTTCCAATCTTGACAGTCCTGCCAGTAGCCGGTCATATGACCTTGAGCATATTTTGCCACATCTCACCGTAGGTCTGACGTTCTCTCTCCAGCTCCGTATAATTACCAAGCTCATCTGTACTCTACTCTTCTTAGCACAGGGAGGGCCTGGAACAGCTGTACCTCAAGCCCTTTCCCTATATGGCTGCTAATTAGCCATTGCTGTGTTTGTAAGCTTTGAACCCTACTGAGGTACAAGGGATTGTTCTCCAGCGGCAGGTGCAGGCAGAATCCTGGGCATGCATGCATGTTCTGGCAATGTTTCCTAGTGCTTGGGGGGCAGCCTATACAGGTGATGCCAACTGTCAGAACTTTGGTTGCCTTCACCCCATGACTGCTCACATTTGCGGCCGCTTCTGTGTGGACACATTTTATCTCTTACTGGAGCCTCCAGGGATGAGCATGGAAGCACAAGTGTTCTGACTCTGGAGAGGTTGCCCTGATTTTTCTACTTTCTAAGAAAGATCCCAGTTCTGTGCAAGCCTTGAGCTATTTCCTGCTATATGGACAATGGTAGCCTTGACACACTTTCCCCAAACACACATCATCTCTGGCCAGGAACAGTCCATGTCTCAATCTTTCAACAGAGGGTAGTGACGGAAGTGTAGCCTCTGGAGCCAGCCTGACTTGTCTCAAACAGTGTCTGTCCCAGTTAACGGCTGCATGATTTTGGGACAGCTTTCTGCATATGGCTTTTTTTTTTCTAGAGTAAAGAGAATGCGAAGGTAGTTTGAACCAGAGAGTTCTTGAGAAGAACACAGAAGATGTTTATGTGACGTCCTCAGTAGTAGCCTTACATAAGAAGCTCTATTAGGGTAGGCAATATGTATATAAAACTGCTCTCGCTGTTAGGAAACACTTGTCCTATCCTAACAACTTTGCTTATCACTTAGCAAGATGAGGTGTGACCAAGCTACTGTGGTTCTGTCTTACTTCTGCAGAGTCACTTCTAGTGGGGAGGCTATGATCTACTTTTAAAACTCAAAATGGAAGACAAAAAATGTCAGCTGCTTGAGACTTCAGGAGGGAGAGAGACTTTGGGGTGGGTGCCAGAGAGATGAAGGAATGGTGTGTGGAGGAGCTTGCTGTAGAGTGCAAGATCCTCACCATGGCAGAGAGCTGAGGTTCCACAAGGCAGCATAGCAGTTGGTGGAGCAGGGATGGGGAAAGGGGTAAGGACAGCAGAGCTCAGCAGGAGGAACCATATGCATAGAAATAATTGCTAGTTTTTATTATAGGCCTTTAACAGAGGAAATTGAAGACCACACTGAGTTGAAACCAAGTATTTCAGAATAAGAATTACCAAGACCTTGCTGCTGCTGTTGTCTTTCTACTTGCAACTTAACAGTCCAGCTAAACACCTTCAGAGGTCTGAGCTGATGTTCTCTTTTCTTTTTTCCAATGGACAGTTATTCTCTTCCTTATTCTGGCATAAGTCCATATCTGCACTACAGTGCCAGTCTATAAAAAAAGGAACGAACAAGTGGACAGTGGGCCAGTCAAACCCTTCGTGTCCAGAGGTGTAGCAGAAGGGTAACGTGGTGAGGGAGGAGAGTAGCGTGGTGCATACAAACCAGCCCCACTGAAACGTGGCTGTCCAGATGGCATGGTTTAAAACTGAATGCTAATTGGAAACATGTTAAGCACAAAATAATCAGGACTGCAGAATTCTTTACTCATTGAAAATCCAGAGGGCCCCAATTATGTATTGGCACAGTGCCTAGTACAGAGTGAGCACTCAACTATCTACCATCTATCTATCTATCCACCTATTTTTTCTCTATTTATATTTGCAGTTCTGTGGATTGAACCTTTGCATTGAGCTAGATCCCGTATTCACCTACCCACCTTGTTTTTGTTTTTTTGAGATAGGATCTTGCTATGCAAGATCTGGCTGGCCAGAATCTTACTTTGTAGACCAGGCTGGCCTTGAACTCACAGCAATCCTCCTGCCTCAGGCTCCTGAGTGCTGGGATTAGGGATGTGTGCCACCATGTCTGGCATCCTGGCCCTTTTGAAAATTATTTATTTTGACATCTTCATTTTGAGATAGGGTCTTGCTAAACTGCTAAGTTGCCGAGGCTGGGCCTAAGCTTGCAGTCCTCCTTCTCAGCCTCTCAGAGTGCTGGGATTGTGAGCGTTTACTACCATGCCCAGGTTATTCCTTACTGTCACTAATTTACATGCCTTATTTCATAGGTCTCACACCTACTCTATGAAGCCAAAACTGTATCTATCCCTGTTATATAGATGACAAAATGAAAAACAGAGGAAATAGCTTGCTCAACTGGACACAGCTGATAAACAACATGGCCAGTGTTTGAACCTGGAGCACTAAAAATCAGAGTGCAGGACACTGCCACTCTTCTCTGTATTTGAGCTCTGATGGTCCCTGTTCCTTAAGGACTTGCAGCCTTGTGTGAGACAGACATAGAGTGTGTCCTGTGCCTGTGATAAGGGCCACAACATGGATATGTGAAGGGCCTTTCAGAGAGCAAAAGAACAAAACAGTAAGTCTCTGAGCTAGACAAGAGAAGTTTCCCAGAAGCAGTAATAGTAAACTGAACCGTAGGGCTGGATTGTTCTCAGCAGCAGTGGGTATCAGAGAGAAAAGAATGCTAGAAAAAGCTAGAAGGCTTGTGATTTCAGAAGGGAGGGAGATGTGGTCACGTAGCCTGGGTAGCAGGCTCAGTCAGCGTCTATCAAAGCAGAAATGGGCCAGGCCATTTGCATCTGTAACTTTTAATTGTGGAAGGATGAAAGAAAAAATGCACAAAATACATATCTGAAATACCGTTTTTGAAGTTGGGAAAAATAGACATCATAAAAATGCTCAGAAATGTAACATACAAAATACTACTATCTGCTCTTTAAAATTGAAGATGGGTGTACATTCTCAGCAAATCACTAATTGGCAAAGACAGGTGAAGATACTTGCATACATGTAAACTTGCCCACGAGTATGCTGTTGGTACACAGGAAAATCTGGAAGGATTTTACAAAAGTACTAAAAGTGGTTACCTCCCTCCAAGTAATTAAACTTGGGGCATTTGTGTTTCCTTTTTTGTATGGTTTGCATGTTGACAACAAGTATGCATTTCTCCAAGATCAAATATAAGAGAAACATGAACAAAACAATAAACTTGCGAGACCAGGCAACTTAAACGTTAAGTGAAAAAATTACAGAATGGGTCTGCTAATGTGAGGCTCAAAAAGTGGCAAAAGAAGCACGAGGGGCCTAATGTCTTTATTTCTGCATGATGACAGATGCTTCAGTGGCATGGTGCTGTAAGGGAGCAGAGGGGTTCAAGGCTAGGGAAGGTCATACATTCAGGAGATGGCCAGACCACCATCGCAGAGGCTTTAAATTCTTCAGGAAGGTGCTACCCTCCTTGTACCAACTCCCAACACCGAATCACAGGAGGCTGTGGGTGTGTAGATACATTGACTTTCTGTTACAGTTTAGAATAAAAAATGTACCCCCAAGTCTTGTGTGTTCAGAGATGGGCCTTTTAGAGGGTGCCTGGGTCATGGGGAGCCGTATGAATCAGTGGACTCACCCACTGATGAACCCACAGCTAAACGAGCTGTTAGGAAGTGAGGCTTGGTGAGGAGAAGCGGTTCACTGTGGGGTTGGTATGGAAGGGCTCGTCTCCCTCCCCAGCACCTCCTTCATCTCTCATCTCTCGCTTCCCAGCTGCAGCATCCAGCCAACCAGGGACTGAACCTTGAAAACCCATGAGCCAGAATAAACCTCTCCTCCTTGAAGTTGTATCTGTGTCAGGTATGGTGTTCCAGAAACAAAAAAGTGATTAGGACACCTTCACAGCCTTTTGGTATACATACAGGACTCCAGGTGCCAGATCCCTTGATCTGCGAGCTGCTGGCCATGGAATGTGGCTTCTGTTTATCCTAATATGCCACTGAAGTAGTGAGCAGAGAGATGAGTAGGGCCTAGGAACACTGGCTAAAGAGAAAAACTTATGTGTCCATCATTTTGAGAAAAGAGTCAAAGTCAAGAGCTCGTTACAGAACTGACCCAGTCAATTATTAACAGAAAAATAAGAATATTTACAAACAATACAAATAGACACCATTGAACCCCAAGTAGTATGGAAGAGCACACACACACATAAAAAGCTGGCTGTCAGAGATGATTGAGTCCAACTAATCCTACTTGCTTTCCACTGTCCTGCCTGTTCGTGCCATCTGACATCCAGTGTAAGGAATAAGACCATCGACACGAGAGAAATGAAGAGCTGCAGATTCGGTATGTTAGCAGAGCTCACAAAACATGGCGAAGTCGTTTTGGCTTGCCTTGGTCATCCAGGGCAAGTTTTTGCCTTTTCTTTGTAGCAGTTGGTATGTGAAGAATCTTAATCACAATTTATAGCCACTCATATTTTAGCAGAAATCCATTCATGGTTAGCTGGCTTTAAGGCAGGAACCCAAGAAGTTCAGTTCCAACTCCTAGCTTTCTAAGACAGCCCTGAGGTGTTACTCTCACAATGGCCTGACTCCGGTGTCGTGACTGCTCAGGATACTGATTACAGCACTTGAAGCTGTGGTGGTTTAGGAGATGAACTGCTTGCTCTGAGCAGTTGTGGGATTTTTGCTGAGGCTAGTGATGATTTTTCACTGTATGCTGGATCTACCCTGCTCATCTCTGACCTTTCTTACCCAGTCTCCTCCTGGTTTTCTTTAAGGGTGATTCTATCTCTCCCTCCCCATCTCCGAAGCTACGTATCTTCTCATTCCTTTATCCCGCTTTGCTAGGCCCCAGGTTTGTCCACTGTTCCTTCAGCTGCACAGGTGGAGAAATATGGAAAAGTCCCCTGTATCAGGCTGACTGCTGGGGTGCTAAGGTGACCACAGCCTACTACCTGGAGCCTGTGAATGTTACTTCATGACAACCAATGGGGAAGTACAGGTGTGATGAAAGGAAGGATGTTGACACAGGGAGAATTTCTGGGTTAGTGAGTGGAGTCTAAATGTACACACAAGTGTCCTGAAGAAGAGGTAGCAGGAGATGTGATTACAGAAGAGGAAGTAGAAGATGGTACTAGTTAGTTTTCCAGTGCTGGATGCAGGACACTCACAATTTATATGTTAGCAGAAATCCGTCCATGGTTAGCTGGCTTTAAGGCAGGAACACATGTGCGGTGCTTCCAGGTGTAGGGACAGCTAGAGGGAAATGTGGCAGGAGTATAGGTCATGACCTGGGTGACTGACAGCTATAGAAATGACCACAAGCTTACTTTGCATTACGTACTTGCTTTTTGGGAAACTTTTGCATGCATTTATTGTATGACCCTTTACCCCAGGACCCTTACCTCAGCCCAGAAACAGAGGCTAAGACCCTGATTGGCCTTGATTCTACCAATCAGTGCAACAGTTATTTTTAGAAACCAGCTTACCCCTATGAGTAAAGTGGTCCCCTGACCTTTGAGAAGTTTGCACAAGTTCTCCCTGGCTTGTGCCCCACTAGTTGGAAGCTTTGTTCTTGCCTTCACCATATTATAAATAAATATCCACTTTGTAGGACATTCACTTCGACCTTGTCATTCTTCCCCAGACTGGACCTCCCAATTTTTCCACTGGAGGCTTTCAGCTTTGAGCCAGCCTCGCCCCACTTCTTCATTCTTTGCTGGAGTGTGGGCATAAACCCAGAGAAACAGAGTCTTTTCATGGGAGACCCCAGCTCCCCGACCCCTTCCCTGCTGCTCTGTGGGCTGCCATGTAAGCAGCTGTACCAGAGGGAAATGCCTTAGGGACCAGGTATAGACCCAAGGCCATGCCTTCAGGACCCACTGAGATGCCTAGAGGTATGCTCCACCTGCCCCTGGGGATCCCCAAGAAAACTGACTACAGAGATACAAGGACAGAAGCAAGCTGGAGGGATGCAGCCAAGGGCTTGCTGCCGAGGAATGCAGCAGCCTCCCGGACTGAGAAAAGCCAAGAAACCAGATTTTCTCCCACAGCCTCCAGGAGGACCAACACTGCCAACACCTGGATTTGGCCCAGTGAAACTACTTTCAGACTGCCAGCCTCCAAGACTCAAAGGAGGACATGTGTATTGTTTTAAACCACTAGATTCATGGCAATTTTTACAGCAGTATGGAAGAAATGTGCTCCTTGGTGAAACTCTTTCTCCTCTACCCGCATGCAGTTCCAAGCTGCCAGATAACTCCACTGATGCTTCATTCCCGTTCACTACTGATAACACATCTTTATTTTTCCTTATTTTATTTCTTCTATCTTACAGACAAAATATGAGGCTTAAAAAGGAATGTTCTCCCAAAGAGACATCCTTACAAACCAACAGCGTATCTGGTGGAATTCGTTACATCTACCGAACCTGATGGTCTTTCTAATACATTAAACTCTTCCTCTGAATTTGAGCTTTCTTTCCTCCCTTTGTGATGAGCAGGGGGCAGGGCGCCCGTCCCCTCTTGAATGTGTATTTTGCTGCATAAATGTCAATAGAACCATGACTCTCAGAACGATGAGCTGTTGACTTAGAAATGCTCGGAGATGAGACTTCCTGGAACCTTTTAGTGCTGTGCTCCCTATCGATTGTCGTGGTTGGGAACAGAATCGGAGAGACAGAAATATCATCTTAGAAAATTATTGCACTGTGTGACCTCTAAGGTCCCTGGGAACTGAATGAGTAACAGAACCTTTCAGAAGGTTTGGGTCAGTGCCACATTTCAAATCATCTTTATGCAGGCACTTTGGTACTGTTTAAATGGACTTGTTTTCCTCTTTCGAAGCTTTTTGTCTCCATTATAGAATTAGCCTTCTTATTCTCCCTCCCTTGTGTGCATCACCAGGACAATATTCCTGTGGATCTATTATTATAATATTCATGATGATGAAGGAGTCGGACATTATTAAATACTCACTATGGGTGAGCTCCAGTGTTTCGTATTCTTTCATGAACATTACATTTTAATCATCACAATTACACTAGGTCTTAGTACTGTTATTACTGATTAAGATTCTGACACTCAGGCTAGGTTGCTCGCCCAAGGTCATGATGCTGGTCAGTGGCAGAACCAGTAGCTGATCAATGTCATTGGGACACAGTGGCACGTGTCTGTAATCTCAGGACTTCGGAAGGCTGAGGCAAGAGGTTCTCAAGTCCTAGTCCTGCTTAGGCCACTTAATGAGACTCTGTTTACACCCCCCCCCCCCCACATACACACATACACACACACAAAGATTAAAAAGGGACTAGGACATAGCTTAGTGACAAAGTACCCATGACTTTGATCTCTAAGACCACAAACAACAGAACAACAGTAATCATGTTTTCTCTCTGAGGATAATTCCCTTCCATCTACCCCCAGGAAATTGTGTCTTCCAGCCACTATGCTGTGGCTTTATCTCATATGAATCTCTGAATGTTAAGGAACTCTTGTTCCAGTCTTGACCACCAGGAACTTTCAAAGCATCCTAATGCCCCCCATTCTTCTTGGTCCCCAAGCCACAGCTCCTCTGTATCCTCAGAGCAGCTGGTAGAGTGGAGCCATTCCAGAGGATGAAGCCCTGATCTCCCTCTACCCCACCTGTACCGGAAGAACTACAATCAAATTTGACAGCAGCTGGGAGGGAGAGTGAGTGTCACGTGAATAGCACTTAGTGACGTTTGTACCTCTTTTTTTTTTTTAAAAAAAAACAAAATTATCCTTTCTCAAAGCCTTCCAGGAAATAGCCCGGTCTTAGACACGGCACTCCACTCTCTTCCCCCCTCTTTATGAGAGGCTGGGGCTTATCAGACTCAGCAGAACACTGTTTAAAACGGGCACTTGGTGGTTGATGCATAGAAACTGCATTGTGTTCCTCTTAGGAAATTGGCCCTGTCTCAGTGGTTCCCCGAAGTATGATATGAAAAAATGCAAGAAGAAAAAAGAAAGGCTTAGCGGGAAGGACCTTTCTGATGAAGCACAAGGTCACCACCTGGTTTTGCTTGTTCACCAAAGGGGCTTAAAGGTGCCACTGTCCTCTCCAACACGTAGCCACGTTCTTTTAATTGAGCTCCGTGTTCAGTATCAGGGAGGACGAGGGAAAGATGAGAGATAAAACGCTCCCATCCTTTTCCACTGGCTATTACCCGAGTAATGGCACTAATAAATGTGGCCTTAGAAAGAACTGGGGGGAAATCATCATTACTCTTGGAGCCGTGAGAGATGAAGATTCAAAAGGTTATTATAGGTAATAGATTCACATTCTAACATGTGGGGCGATTCTGGGCTTAGATTGGATGCATTTGTTGAGATGGTTTCTGATAGGATTCACGCGCAGGTTGAACAGCAGCCAAGCCTCTGATCTCCGGGTGGGAGCCGGCGGCTTTGTTCGCACAAGGCTGCAGCAATGCGGTCCTGAAGCTGCGTCTCACTCGAAATGATCATTTCTTTCCAAATGTGCTCGGAAAAGCCCAGCTAAGATCAGTTTCTGTGCTTGCCACAGTCTCGGAATAAGAAGAAAAGACGGTGCCAGATGAAGACAAAATGAGCGAATGAAATCTGTCTGGCCCGAAGGAGCGCACTATCCAGAAGCTATTCTGGGAATCTGAAAGCAGCCGCTCTCCAGATCCTGTACCCACACCCCAGCTACAGCTGAAGCATTATGTTTCACTAAAACCTGGCTTTAACAAGCCAGGAGCTTAAGTAAGAAAATTGTTGTCAATTTAAATAATAGTAATAGAAAAATCTTGTCATTCTTACTCCACAAAGGAGCGGTTTAAAATGGCTGTCGCTGCGCTACCCAAAGCATAAATTCCCATGTCTTTAATGCATGCATCAAATTATTATTGCCTCTCTAAGGCTTTTAAACTATAATTGCCTTTCAAGTGAATTCTAAGGGGTTTGGGGGCATGGGGGAAATTTAATATTGCTCTAATGCGTTCTTTTTCCTGCTTTTTTAAAATTAAAAACAATGTTCAGGTAAATTATTAGCTGTAAATCTTTATGTCATTTTTTTTTTTCTGGGGTTAAATAAGAATGCTTCCATGTCCTCTACATTTACAGAGCAGTAACAAGAACGGTTATTGAAGAACCAAGAGCCCCAAGTTCGATTTGCAGCGTCACCTCTGTGTTCAAACCTGAGTGTCACCCTTCACGTCTCTCATAGCTCCCATCCATTCTTCCCACAAACCTAGGCTCTTCTCACCACCTCTACCATTCCTCAACCACGGTCCACAGCACCCTCCTCTTTCCACATAGTGGCCGGAATGCTTTTTTGAAAGCAAACATCCAGTCAGATCACTCGCACGCTTCAGGGTCTCCCATGGCTTCCCAGCCCGCACAGAGATCTCTCTGAAGCTCTGTCCGCAATTCATCCCACTGTCCTTTTCCAGCCCTGTGTTTGGCTGGGTGGACTCCAGCCACAGTAGCTCGCGAGCTCATCCCCAAGAGTATTCCTGGGTGGCTGACCCTGTGGAGTGCCCTTCCCTGAGCCCCTCACTGGCTTGCCCTGGGACATCACCCCCTCTCCGCCACCAATCCCCGCCCTAGCCTGCTTTAGCTTCAGTCACTCCCTCTCTCTACCTTGCACTCTCTTATTTAACTTGTTATCGCTACTCTTTCCTATCAGGATGGAAGTTCTTCCGGAGGAGGTTTTGTTCTTTTTTGTTTCAGTTGCTGTTATTTACTACGGGCTTCCCACCCCGACAACACGCTGGCAAAGAGCAATTGAAGCACGAGGTATCTGCCCCGCCTCTCTTTTGGTACCATATTTACAATCATGGCCTTACATTTTCGTGTTTCTAAAATATCTCCTTGATTTGACGTTCTGGAATTCTGCAACCTTCATATTATTCAGTACTGTGCTTGTGATACCCAGGCAAAAATGGAATTGATAATAACAAAAAAGTCACAAAGTCCTATTTCCAAGAGATGGACATGATCTCTGCTTCGCTATGACCCTCTCTGCTTATTTCTCTGTGCATGTTTCTGCGTGTTTATGATCTTGGGATCCTTCTTTTTCTGGGGATGAGCTGTGGACTGAAAAACGAGAAGGCTTGAACTTGAGTCTCAACTTTGGCACCTTATTATGTGATCTTACATTCTCTGTGCCTCTGTTTCCTTATCTGGAAGTATGAGATAATAATCACTCTGATTTTGTGGATTACTTGGAGAAATAAAATAACACATATAAAGAACTTAGATCCCTGAGTAGGGCATTTTAAAGAACAATCACATTAGCTGCTCTTTTCACTTACATTTGCTATATTCCCTGCCCACATCAAACATGGCCTCCTCCTGCTTCTCCTTTTGTCTGCCCTTGCAGTCCTTCTCTCTCCACGCCTTGGTGATTTGATCTTCATGGAGACTTGCTTCATCTGGTAGGCACTGCCTTTCATGAAACATTCACTAGGGTTAGTGAGTCAATCAGAAATATTGATCAAACTCCTACCAACTAAACACAATTGGCAGGGGAATACCCAGACAGATATAAGTGCTGAATACTTTCCACCATATGCTTTTACACCACCAGGGAACATGCAACACACACACACACACACACACACACACACACACATACGACGATATTGGAGAGGGAATCAAGTATCAGTGGTGTGGCACCACTAATGAATGCTGTGGCACCATTAATGAATGCTGGAGGAACTCTGAGGAGGAATGCGGCTTTGTGATTAAATTCCTTCCACTGATTCAGGCTTCCCTGGCTGTGCATGACCACACCTCTCCCATCTCATCTTTCTCCATTTGCTTTTTCCTCTCTGTAACTTTCATATATGCTTCACATCAGCCACACCAAACTTCTTCTCATTCCTCAAATGCTTCCCCATTCTGTTTATCTCAAAACCAGCATGTATATTCTCTCTCCTGCATATACAAGCATTCACCTATCTATTCTATAGCTAGCTACCTCCACTTTGACCTTCAGAAATCAGCTTGATAACACTTTCTTCAGGATGTTTCCCCTGGTGTCTGCATTTGGGATTCCTCCTACCACCTCTGCACACGTTTTGTTATAACGACTTCCTTTCTTACTAAATCCTCTCCTAGACAGGCCTATGGGAAGTTCGCTGTAACTGTGATTCCCTTCTCCATGCCCAGCACATGAAATAATGCCTGCTGTGAAATTTTGAGTTAGGGGCTGGGGATTTAGCTCAGCGGCACAGTGCCTGCCTGGCAAGTGCAAGGCCGTGAGTTCGATTCCTGGTACTGGAAAAAAAAAAAAAAAAAAAAACAACAACAACAAAAAAATAAAATTTGCGTTAAACACAAGTGTATTAAATAAAGGAGTGGAGTGACCACTGTTTGGGGAGAGTTGTTTATCTTTCTTCAGAAAAATCTATGAAGGGACATAAAGGACATAAGAAAAGATCTTTCTTCTTTAGCAATGGGAAAAACTACTTCTACTAACTGGCTGTATCAGTCAAGGTTTACTAGAGGAACAGATATAATACAAGATAAACAAATGTACAAGAAATTACAAGTTTGGCTTACAATGGTCAGCTACAGAATTGGATGAGGAAGCGTGCAGAGGGTGTCTGCACGCTGGAGGTTGAAGAGCCCAGTCCCAGGCCTGGAGCTCACTGCAGTGTCCATACAAGTCAGTATCAAAAGGCTGATGAGTCTGCGACGGAAGGCTAAAGAATCTACGATGAAGGCCTGAAGGCCGGAGAGCTAACACCCACCCTGGGGTGAATAGTTTGCATATGTAAGGGAGAGGAAAAAGGTGCTTGAGGCCATTCCTCCCCCATTCTGCCCTGGTGTATGCTTGTTGCTTTGGCTGCGTTCTGCCTACATGAGCTGTAGCTCTCTGCCATGTGCCAGTCTGCCTTGTAATCTGCCAAGTATGGACTGAAACTTCCACAAACTGTAAGCGAAATAAACCTTTCCTTCCTTAATTTTGGGCATCAGGTATTTTGTCCCAGCAATGAGAGAAAAGTTTATCTTTCTTCAGAAAAAGAAAGTGAAGACACTGGCAAATCCTTAATTAGAAGGTAGCCCCAA
Source organism: Chinchilla lanigera (assembly GCF_000276665.1). Lineage (NCBI taxonomy): Eukaryota > Metazoa > Chordata > Mammalia > Rodentia > Chinchillidae > Chinchilla > Chinchilla lanigera. Next base: position 5,058,875 of record NW_004955485.1, on the reverse strand, counting down.
TGTTTGGGATTGACATAAAGTTTTTCATATTTGAATTTTTCTTCTCTGCAAATGTCTTTGTCTGAACCTTTCATAGCTGCACACGAGCCCAGCCATGCCAGAAGTCTTGTCTGCTCTTCTGTGGAGCTAGTTAGGGACTGGTCAGCTGTGCCAGGGAGCCATCTTGTCATGCCTCCATGGAAGTACAGATGTGCTGTCATTCCCTTTCCACAGAGCCACTTGGAGAAGAGGAATTTACTGCTTGATTCTTCATCCAAAACATATTTCCACGGAGACTGAGGCATGTCATATAGAGAGTAATGTTGCCCGGCTGCAACCTCATTTGGCTTGACTTTTTACCTAATATTCAGCATCTAGGCTTTACCAAATTTCCCTTAGGGTGCCTTCCAATAGAGATCTTGGACTGAGCTCTAACTTTTATAGTCTCCTTTGTACAATTTCTCACTCTATCATGTTTTCTAGATAATATACTTTTAGTCCTGGATGCCTGTTTGAGGACTAGGTTTGCTTTATTTGACCCTAATCTCTGATTATGTGATCAATCTCAGAGGCTCTCATTTTTGCACTTTTCTGATTCACACTGCAATTATTTTGCTTCCAAAGTCCACACCCTAAAAACTCTGGAGTAATTTTTTGTCCTTCTTTTGTGATTTTAACCCTTCTGGGGGAACAAATTCCATTATAACTCCAGAAAGATATTCTATGTTCCTCAAATCATAGAGTATTGCCAGATGACAATTTCATTTAAACTGTTCCACTGCGTATGTGGGGTGTGTGTGTGTGTGTGTGTGTGTGTGTGTGTGTTTGTATTTAAGCAGCAGGTTAGAAGTATAGAGAGTTATTTGTTACTTTGGGCTGTTGTAATAAATTTTCTATGTCAAACTAAGCCTCAACATAGACTGTGTTGCTTAAACTACAAAGATTTATTTCTAAGTAGTTCTGTGACTGGGAAATTCAAGATCATGGGACTGGTATGTGTAAAGTCTTGTGGAGACCTTCTTTCTGTTTTGCAGATGGCTGTCTTCTCATTGTATCCTCTCATGGCCCATAACAGAGTGAATTCTCATTCTCCTCCTCATTTGATAAGGACATGAACCTCAATCCTGAGGGCCCTCTCATGACTTGGCTCTACTCAAAGGCCTTACATGTAGTGCTATCACACTGTTAATCATGGTTCCGGTGTGTGAAGTTGGGAGCTGCACACATTTAGCTCACGACAGATGACACCCATAAATCAAATTCCAGCAGCATGTTCTACCTAGGTCAATGTTTTTTGATGTTCAAGTAATTCACGATGCTGGGATAGCTTCGTAATCTCTTTTTAGCCTTTTTCAGAAAATGCTACAAAGCTCAAACTTCTTTCCAGATTTTTTAGCTGTGCCCCAATTCTTTTTGGCAGGTACACCTTAGACAAGAGGTTATTCATTCCCTAGGGCTAGTGCTTCCCATTATGCCAGTTAGTACCCCCACTCTGAACATGTGTGTGAGCCCTGGTTCGTGCTGATGCACACGGATGCCGCACCGAGGCCTCCAGTCCAACGCCTGGAAAATGATTACTAGGTTGGGATTGATCCCTGAGACAAAGATGATTCTGTTTAACGTGAAGACTACAAATGGTGCTCAGGGAACTATAGAAAGCTCATGGAAAATCTGCATTTATTAATATTCAGTTTTCTTAAGCTGTGGCTTCTTCAGAGCTCCCTTCTGTCAAGTGTACTGATAATTTTTGGAGATAAAAAAGTAGCTTTAGATAAATAGTCTTTATAAATCAAATGTTCCTGGTGTTGGGACTTACTTATTTTATTTACTTTTTTTGTTGAGACAGGGTCTCACTGTATAGTTCAGCCTGACCTGGAGTTTACTATGTAGCCTAGCCAATTCATGGCAACCCTCCTGCCTTGGCTTCCTGAGTGTTAGGGTTAGAGTCATGTGCCACCACACCCAGTTTAATGTACTTAATTTTAAATTAATTGATTTGGTATATTATTATTTTTATGTGCGGTGCTTCACATGAGCCAACTGCCTCTGACATCAAATGGTGCTGGGACTTTATAATAATAAATCCACTGTGTTCAACTATGTCTTCTGTATCTGAGGTCTTCAAAACTGTCTTTGGCAATTATTCTTGAAGTCTTGAGTTTGCTACTTCAAATCTGATCTCTGCAAAAGGCCAGCTTCTACCTCTTTCCTAGTTCCCACAGGATATGTATCGTAAGTCTCCATTTTGAAATATATATGTGTATGGTAAGCCTCCATTTTGAAGTTAGGCATTGTGATGGATGGAAGGGACCCAGAAGAATAAGGCAGAATCTCTAAAATGGAGGCTAAGTCTATGACTTTAATCTTCCTCAACATATATCTTTTCAGCACTGACCCTGAACTAAGGGAAAGAAATTACCGTTTTTGTTTTTTTTAATATTTTTGTTCAGTAGACATAGAAAACAGGAAGATATATGATTTAGGCACTGTTCTGTTCTACATCCTTGAGATGGAGCAGCAAAATTTACTCAGATTTTAGAGATCAAATTCTAATTGTGAAGAGATCATCTACATTCAGAGCAAATATTTGAACAAGATAATTTGAGATAATGACGAGTATTATGAAGAAAATGAAGTATATGAAGAGAGAGGAAACACTGGGTGTGGGTAAGGCAGGGGTCTTTGAGGACAGCAAGGGCAGATGTTTTACTGCACCTAGAGAGATAGAGGCTTAGAAGTGACACAGCGGTTGGCAAATGAGGTGGGAGGAACACAGAAAGGTTTTATTTCTCTTTTCCATGAAGTTTGAAGCTGTGTTATCGGCAGAGATTGAGGAAGGAGAAAGGGCAAAGTGTGTAAAGAAACAAAACATGTGAACTACTCATTTTTTACGAGTGAAAACATAAGCACTACTAAAGAGAGATTCACAGTGCTTAGAGCCATCTTAAGATTTGACGTCATAAATTAAAAGTGGGATTTTCCTAGTGCTTGGTAGCATCATTGGTTAACACAAATGCGAAACATAACGTCCATAGAGTTGTGGCTGCTTGGAAGGGTGGCTATTACGAGTGCTACAGAATTTCAATCACGGAAAAGAAATGAGGAGAATGGAAGAGAGAGTGGAGTGCATCCAGCTAGATATTCTCAAAGAACTGTTGGTGTGTACTTGATAAAGTAGTCCTCTCTGTGGCAAAGTCCTGCACTTGATTTGATCTCCTATCCATTCGGGATATTTTTCTATCAACAAAACACTAATGTTTCCTCTCAAGTATCTAGTTCACCTACATGTGCAAACGTTACCTCCTGGCACAGTGGGAAATCCATCCTTCATCTTGTTCCCCCAACTCCCCAACAAGTCTCTCTTTTTGTCCTATATTAAATTTCCTTGCCCTCAGCACTACTGACATTTAGGACAAATAATTCTTTATTGTGCATGCTTTCCTGTTGCAGTAATAGGATCCACAGCGTCCTTGTCCTCCATTCACTAGATGTCACCAGCGTGCAGCATGCCCTGCCACTTTGACAACGAATGCACCTTCAGATATTGCTGAAGTTTCCCTGGGAGCAAGACCATCTTCTGTTGTACAATACTCAACATTATTCATTTCCAAGTACTCTCCATTTACTCACTTCTAAATTACTTTTTTTCCTAAATCATCCACTTATTCTTAGTCCTCTTCTCTAAGTTATATATCACTAGTTAATAATAGTTATCTTTCTGTGAATTTAGTCTCCAACCAGATGCAGTGACGATTTGGTTCATCTTCAACATTTTTGTTTTCTACCCAGTTTTTGAAAATCCCTCTTGATGTATTATTTCCATGGGCTTCCATGACAACCTATCTTTGGCTTCTCTTACTTCTAAGATCACTTTCTCTCTCAAATTTCTTCTTCTTTTGATTCCTGGTACCAAAAAGACATGTCTTTTTCTGCATCTCAGATGTAAGGCTCTCTGGACATTCTCTTAAACATACAGCATCTGTCATTTCCTCATGTAATCATTATGATGTGCATGTGTGTGGGGGGAATCTAGGCTCCCTTGAGAGCCTCAGGCTCTCTTCCACATGCAAGAGCTGCATTTCTTCCTGCCTTCCTTGTAGTTATTTTTATATGTTTCTCTGGAATTTGAAAGTTCAAACGCTGGACAGATCAGGTCTCTCATTCTCACCATGTCCTCCAAGAGAATTATTTCTAACAATGCTGTTCCCATGTTTGTGATATTTCAGCACGGAAATGTCCGTGCTCTTTGATTATACTTCTACACTTTCTTCTCCAGTGCTGTTTTACACTGGCGTAATTAACTTATCTATACAATCAGTTCCGTAATTCAATCATTCAGAAGTGTGACGTGGATCATTACTCTGGCTGCTAGTACAGTCTGGCATATAATCATCTCTACTTCTAGTCAGTACCCAAAGTGCTTTTCTGCTAGCTTTCTTGAAGTGCATATATGATTGTGATGCTCCCGTACTCTACTGGTTAATAGTATCCTGTAATCCACTGATAGCCTCCCGCCATTCTCTGTTTAAATGATTTCTAAAGTGTTTGGCCTCTTGTTCCACCCTCTCTTTGCTGGCCCTAAACTGTGCTTCCAGACTGCTTTCCCTTTGTACAGTAAAATGTGACAGTGGCCTCTTTCCCACACGCAGTTCATGTTTCGTTATCTCTCTGCGTTGCTCATGGTTTTCCTTCTTCCCAGATTCATCCGCCTTCCCTTCTCCCTTCCTGTCTAACGCACCTCTCAGCTCTCAAAATTCTCTTGATTTTTCCAGGCACTTTGTCTTGGTATTTTTCTATAGCTTCTTCTCCCATACCACAACAGGAAGTTAGCAAACAGTGTCTACGGGGTTCCTACAGGATGCCAGAAGCTATACAGCCACACACATATATGACTTTAGTAGATATCTTCAATATAAAAATCAATTTTAGTTTCATTTTATACATAAGGAAACATGGCAGAGTGAGATTTAGTAGACTGCTTCACTCAATTTAACTTTTAGGACGAAGAGCTGGGATTCATCCCTAGGTTCACATGTTGCAAAAATCAGCAATTAATCCACACCCATTATCTGGGGGAGAACATGCTCCAAGACCTCTAGTGGATGACTAAAATCACAGGTAGTATCAACCCTATATATTTTATTCATATGTATAAATAGCTCTGAGATTGTTCGCGATTTAGGCTCAGTAAGCTGTTAATGACAACTAGTAATAAAGTAGCACAACTGAAATATTGTACTGCGATACAAATTATGTGGCTGTGGTCTCCTGCTTGAAACATCCAAGACAAACCTTAACACTTAGAGGTCGTGGTTGTCTCTAGGTAGTTGAAACCGTAGAGAGCAAAATCGTGGTCAAAGGTAAACACAGCACAGACATCATTTTAAAGGTGATATTACCTCATCCTCAGTGTTTGCTGATCTCCATCTATGCTTCTTCTGTAGCATTTTGACTTTTAACATTGTACTATGGTTCTATAGGTAGACAATTCTTTTCTTCCTGTGCTCTCAAGAGGTCTTCATTTGAATCGAGTGTTCATCTACCAAAACACCTAACCTAGCACCTCGTAATCTGGTAAAGCTTGCGGAGAGCTTGTCTCTGGTACAAAGATGGAATTTCATTGTACATGTCAGCACTGAGCTGGCCTCGTGTTACTCTCCAGGCTTCCTAAGCAATCCCGTTCCTACTAGAAATACATGGTTCGGCCACAAGGACAGTTTCACATATATGTTGTCTTATACTGATCTTATAGAAAACTTTCTTTAGTTTTCTCCTCACTATTCACACCAAACACAAAGCCCAAAGATACCTTCTAATACATTTTCATATTTCCGAATATCGTCTTCCTTTTCATGTACAGTGATATGGACTGTTGCAGAGGAAGTGGGAGCTCTGGGGGTCCCAAATGACTGGTCTCAGCCACCTGCTCCAGTATGGCAGTCAAAGAGATGCACAGTCATGAAACGCAACAAAGGATCTTGACTCAATGAGGCCATTCTGGGAAGCAGAGTTATGATGCTGTAAAGGAGATTTGGATGGCTTGTGAAGAAGGTAATCCTGGGTAGGTCACGGTCTGGGGATCTGGGTGAAGATTATCTCCAGAATGGTTCTGCCATCACTTTAGGGGGCAACTCAGTTCCTGTCCTGAGATGATCGCTCTTATTTACAGGGGTGGGCAGCCTGGGTAACTTCATGGGATGTTTGTCCCTGCTTCAGGGCAGGCAGGCAGCACTCTTGTCATAGGATGATCTCTGCTACAAGCTTCATTGCTGTTCTTTAGGGCTACTTTGGTTCTTTGACCTAAAAATGTTTATCAGCCAAATCTGTTATTCTTGGAATCCAAGGTGATTAATGAAGGCAGTGCTTTAAAAGCAAGGAAAAAAATGGCTACAAAGTCAAGTGGAGAAAGACAGGACCAAAAATGAATACTTAGGCTATTGACCAAGGCCTCTTTCTCACGGTAACTGCCTCAGTTTATCATGATATCCAGCACTTATAACTCTGTCCTGGTCAGTCTGGGCTGCAAAACAAATATCATAGAATGAGGGCTTAGACAACAAATACATATTTTTCTTAGCTCTGGAGCCTGAGTCCAGGTTCAAGATACCAGTGAATTTATTTCCCAGTGAGGGTCCTTTTCTCCTGGTTGTCACATCGCTGTCTTCTTGTTGTATCTCACACTACAGAAATTGAGAGAGGTTATCTCTCTGGTGTTTCTTCTTATAAGGGCACTAATCTTATGTTGAGGGTGCTCTCTCATGAACTAATTACCTCTCAAAGTATCGAAAACTGGGTTAAATAACCCTAAGTTATTGCAGGCTGATCAGACCTGCAATCTTCCAAGCAAGTGGATGGTGAAGGCTTAAATAAATGCAGACGATGGCAGTGATTTTAGGGCACCAGGAGGGACTAACTCTTTTAGAGTTTCAGTATTCTCTGAGTTAGCCAAAGACTGCTCTGGGTGACCCGTATTTATTTGGTTTCCAAACAAAGGGAGAGGATACCCAAGACAATGTGGGACTTTCGCAGGACCTTGAGAGAATTTTCCCAAGTAGTAAATTATGTCAATCAGGAGAATTACCTTATCCTTAGGTTGGTATTTATTGTAGGAGTGTGGAGTCTGCAGCTTCAGTCTCCTTGTAATTAATTAGGGTTGGAGCCAAACTTCCAAGCTGTGGCCTTATCTTGTCCTTTGAGGTGTTACAGCTTCATGGGCCAATACAGGCCTCAGTGGTGACCAGTGACTCAAAGAGGTTTATTTACTATAAGTCAACTGCCCATCCTTAGACAAGGTGCCTAAGCTTCGGACAACTCCCAAGTAAACATGAAAAGCCAATTGGTTAATATTAAATGCTGCTCAGGGCCACTTCATAGTGGTCTCCATCATCAAAGGACCCACATCCAAATATCATCTTGGGGATTAGAGATTTAAGCTATGAAATATGGCACAACACAAATCTGAAAAAACTCCAACCTTACTTTGCCTAATTGACCTATCTGTCTGTGAAGCCCAAAGTAAGTCATCAATGTTATAATTTTAGGCTCAATAGAATGCTTACTGTGTCTCTTAGTAGAATATTTCTTTCTGGAAAGCAAGACTTTTAATTCAGTAAAGCTTACTATCACAGGGCCAGAGAAGACAAATTTCACGGCTGACTTTGGGGTGTAATGAAGACAAGGGCTAAACATATACTCATCTCTTGGTTTTCAGCCTGATATATTCTAGTTATTGGTTCTGTCATTGGTTTAACATATGCACAGCCTGCCTGGGACAAACTTCCTTCCCTTCTGAGTATCATCTACAAGCTGGTTTCTTTGATGAGCTTTTAATAATTCATTGTAATTTTATCAATACATCTGCCCTGGACCAATAAAGTATATGCTATGAAGAGTTAATACTTTGGTTATGAGTCCATTGTCAAATCTCACTTGCTTTAAAATGAGTCTCTTGATCCAAGGCAATATTATATATGATCTGTCTTACTACATTGGGTTAATCTGAGTAATTCTGTATGCCCTTTAATTTTGTAAACTGGCAGAGTATGGTGGTGAAGATGCCAAAGTACTAGTTAAAGCAATTTTCATATTTAATAAGGAAGAATCACCCCTCTTCCAGAGTGGAAGGAATCTACTGGGGTCTATTTGACTCCGAGTGGCTATCTGGGCTTCTCTAGGGCACATGGTGAACTCTGCTTCTTTTACCGTTGTTGGCTGGTTAGGCATAATCAGCTGGAGCAGACTTCAGCAAGTGAGCCCACTCAAGGCTCCATCTCTATCACCGCAACAGCTCCATTCACTGCCCTACTGCCCAAACCTGGGAATGGACACCGACAGGAACTGGCTGACATCGCAGGGTAAATAATTCTGTACATCTGAGTCTTTAATGTCTTATCCACAGCTGAAGCTTTCTTTTGGGTGTTGAAGTAATATACAGAGATCTTCACATTTTTGCTACTTTTTAGACTCCCTGTTATGGTTTGTGTCTAGATGTCCCCCCAAAACATCATGCAGTCATGGGGCATGCTTCTAGAGCTTTTGATTGACTCATGGATCAGTGAGATTATGGGTGGGAGTGCTGGGATAGTGGGTGTGAGTGCTATACTCTTGGTCCATTGGGATTATGGGTGTGAATGAGAGAAAAGTAACCGAGACACTCTTCTACACGCATGTTCCCTACACAACCCTCCCATCTTCTAAAGGTGCTTATGCTGGGCTCATTTCAGGCTTGTGACCTGTGGAGTCTGTAGACTCCCTACTTAGCTCTGTACTCTTCTCAGTCCCAGACTGAGGACCGCTGTGATGAATGAGTTCTCCTCATTCAACTTATTGCTTAGTGCCTTGGGGCCTCCTGGAGAAGCATTTAGGTAAGGGCTACATTTGTCACCTGGCATAATGTTCAATACAGGCTGCCCTCCTGCTTCAGAGGATGGTGGTGTCTTGCAGTTTTACCAAGAAACCTCCCTCTTGCCCTGACAACATGCAGAGACTGGAGTTGTCTGTTGGAAACCTGCCGTTCTCTTTCTCCAAGGTGTGTAAAGCAGTTAACAAAACCCAACCAGCTCTACAACTCTTAAGATAGTTATTCTCCTAAGCCATCCAAGTACTACAACTTCTGCATAAGCCCACCCCTGTGCTTTTGTCTGTTATATCCCAACTGAATAAAAATTACAGTTTTAGCAATGGTGCTTCTCAAAATAAAAATTTACCTATTTTTTTTTTTTTTTAAGACAGAGTGACTGTGCTATGTAGCTCACGCTGGCCCTGAACTCACTACATAGCCCTGGCTGACCTCAAACTCATGGTGATCCTCCTGCAATGTTTTGATTGCAGATGTGTACCACAATGCCCAAAAGTAATGGTACAGTTTTGCTTTGTTTTGTTTTTGTTTTGTTTTGTTTTAGATAGGACTTCCCTTTGTAGTACAAGCTGGCCCTGAGTTCACTATATAGCCCAGCCTAGACTTGAAATACTGGTGATCCTCCGGCCTCAGCCTTCTGAGTACTGGATTTACAAGGATGCTGGGCTTAGTGCTATTTTCTTTTATTATTTTTATTTATTATTTCATTATTCTTTTAGTACTGGGAATCTAACTCAGGACCTCCACTTTGCCAGGCAAGTGCTATGCCACTGAACAATATCCCCGGTCCATAGTGCTATTTTAATGCATCAGGTCTCATCACTCCTCTAAGCTATCAGCCATCAAGTCTAGTGGCTTCCAGGTGGTCCAGTGTCAGAATTCTATACAGAAGTTCTGTTTCCTAGCACCATCTCTAGAGCCTCAGTTTGGTTTTCCCTGATGTAAATAGTTGGGTATGGTATTTCATTTGGAAAGTGACCCTTCAAATAATGATGGAGAGAATATAAAAGAATGCTACAAAAAGGTAAGAAAACCATCAGATTTTCATTAACAAGTTTACTTCTGCAAGAAACAGAGACTCAGTTCCACAGGAGACATGTAGATACCTCCCTGAATTACCTGAGAGGGTAAGAGACTCATACATTCATCTATTTCCTTATTCCTTATTTTGGGAACTATCCCCAAGGGCTTCAATAAACCTGCAGAAGTAGGTTCCTTCTTCACTTGGGCTGAGCCAGAATTTGGCAGGCAGAAATAGAGACTCTGTAGACCCTTGAGGGGCAGCACTATCAATGTACAAGTTTATGGGAATCATTCATAAGTCTGTGGCTGAAGTCAGAGGATGATGAGTCATGAATATCTCATGAATTTCAGTGATCCTTGACAATCAGCTGCTTCTTGCTGAGCCTTTGCATATCCGAGCCAGAGCATCATGGCTTTAGGAAGACAACTTCTGCATATATTCCACACCCTCGAAGTGAACTCAACAATACTCTGGGGTTACTGGATCCCTACATAAGCATTCTGAGAACTACTGTCACTCAGAGATTGGCATACAAATTTAGAAGCTTCTGTATGTGAGTAAAATGAGTAGCACTCAGAGTAGAAGAAAAGACCGAGAAAATGGTACAAGTTTGATGACCAGGGAAAGGGCACTTAAGTGGGGGAAAATCCAGATAGAATAAGAATCAGTTGTTTTGGACTTAGAAGGACTAAAACAAGAGACAAACATTTAGGATGAATTCTTTAAACAGAGAGAACACGCAAGGAAAGAAGGAAGTGATGGAAAAGAAATACCATCAGAGTGGAAACTAAGGTTATTCTGCGGGCTGTCCTGAGTTGCTGATTCACAATTAGCAATAGTGAGATTACATCACTCAGTGAAGGGTGAATAGCCGACCATGCACTCCTAACCCCCAGGAGTAGAGGTGGCAGACTTCAAGGTCTGTGTGCCCCAGTCACTAGGAAACATCCACATTTAGAACTGCATAATCTTAGGAGGAAGACTAGACCATGGTTTCCAGTAATGTCAAGGTCTTGCCAAGGAGAACATGGAAATTGAAAGAGCAGCGAGGCAGAACTCTGATTTTCTCTAATTATTCACTCTTGAAACTTGAGGTTGGTCTCAAAGTAGAACAGAACTGCTCTTTTTCAGTTATTTTTTTTTTCTCCCCAAGAGTTGGGCTGAGGTTTCAACTTTAAAGTTCAGGTGGGCTTTCAAGTTGCAGTACGGCAGGTCTCCCTGTTACCAACAACAGCATTTCTTTCATCAACATTCCGTGTTCAAAGGGAAGAAAAGCTTCAAATGCATATGTTTTCAAAGGGATGCAAGGTACTGATCATCGATAGAGCCAGTAGCGCCTGTGAGCTCATGACAGAGACTCAGTCTATAAACACGCTCTGGAAAACAGTCTCTTAAGGGGCAAACACTCTGCTTTTTGGTCTCATCTTGAAGCCTTTCAGGTACTCGGCTCAGAGGTGCTGATGAAAACCAGGGTCACACAACCTTTGTCTTCTTTATCTTTTAACACTTATTGTTAATATTATCAGTATTTGAGGTGACTGGCAGAAGTGAAAGAGACAACTCAGAGAAGGAACAAACACGGTTTTCCTCTCCAATTAAAGCTAGTGCTACTGTTGTCAAATTCATTTCTGGACCTGGGCCACTGAACAAACTTTCCTTATACTGAGCACGCCGAGTGGCATCCAACCCTGGACTTCATCCCAGAGCCAAGGATGGCTTCCAGAGGAAACCAATTGGGTCCTCGCTGATGGATAACAAAGTGCTCCCATTAAGATCTTTCCATTAGGTATGGTTTTATCTAACAGAGAAAAGAAAGTAGAGGGCATATTCTAAATGGGCAGGGTCTGGTACACTCCATCATCTGGATTTGTATAAAAAATCCCACTCCATTGACCAGCAGCTCTTACATGCCATTTCAAAGCAGCATTGGCCTTTTGGGATAACACAAAGTACTACTTTGAGAACTCTCATTTAATATTTTGAAGGGTGGATGACAAAAATGCTCTGACGCAGTAGAATAATTGCTTTAGTACAGCAACTTACCGGTACCATGTTATCCTTCCTCTTGAAGTCTCTTTAGTTGCCGTTTTGAAGAGGGGTCATGACATAAATAGAGATTCCAGCAGTGATTGACATGTGTTTCAGCATGAGTTAGCCCCATTTTAAGGGAAAATGACATAGAAAATCTGCAAGCTGGTTAACGAGGGCATCTGTTCATGCTAAATTTAATTTTAAACAAGATCTGTTTTAAACGTTAGTTTTATAATGATCCTATAGTACTTTACTTGAATAACAACAAAATTATTTTCAACTATCCTTTGAGATGGGAACATATTCATGTCAAGTAGAAATCCACTGATTCACTTGAGAAGATAAAAGGAAACTATATTTTATATATGACAAACTATATATATGGTAGTTTGTAGAGCTGTTTGTTTGGTTTTTTGTTTGTTTGTTTGTTTTTTTCTTCACGACCTCGTGCTTGCCAGGCAGGCACTTTGCCGCTGAGCTAAATCCCCAGCCACTGTAGAGCTGTTATAGTGACAATTGATTTTATTTCTGCTTTCTGTGTTTGTGGGATAGCTTCCTGTGGGTTCTGAATAACTTAAGGATGGAAACCACAATTTTTATCATGTTCAACTAACGTACAAATTATTCATCACTAGCATTTAGATCAACATTTGGGTGTAAAAACAATAATCATAGCAGTAGTTAATTCTCACTGATGTGTGTTAAATTTGAACTGCTATTTTGTGAGTGTTTTACATACGTCACTTTATATGATAAGCACAAGAACTGAGTAGACTGTCTTGGTTACTTTTCTCTCGTTGCTGAGACAAAATACCTAACTCTCAAAATGAAGGAAGGAAAGGTTTATTTAGCTTACAGTTTGTGGAAGTTTCAGTCCACACTTGGCTGGCTCCGAGGCAGAAGGTAGCAAAGCAAAAGAGCAAAGGGGGGAATGGCAGCCGAACAGCAAACAGCCAGAGCAAACTGGAGGAATGGCGGCAAGCAGCTTCTTTCCCTGCCTTACTTTGTAAACAGGCTACCCCCACCTAAGGGGCGTGTAGGTCTCACATAATCTCCATGCCCTCCTCTTCCACAGGCTCAGGATGTATACAAAGTAAGCACCCTGGCTTCCTGCTGAGTCACTTAGCCAAACCTCTAGACTCCCCAAGTTGACACAGTGTATCAACCATAACACACACCAATGCAAAAACAATGCAAAGATAAGTATGTTATAGAAAATCACACTGCTAGGATGGAGAAGGTGACTTCAGAATCCATGTTCTTATGCAGTTTAGGTGTTTGCTTACTTTTGGATTTCCTAAGAAGTACCTGAGCTAAGTATCTGAATGCAAATAGTTTATTTGTGAAATGATCCAAGAAACATCTGCAGAATTGGGGAATGTGGCAAGAGAGGAGGACACTAATGATAGATGCATTAATGCCCACGTTACTCCAGCAAAGTACACTCACTGTGCTGGAACACTTTGTGAGCTGGTATAGGATGTGCCTAAAATGTTACTACCCAATTAGCAAGGAACCCGGGTCCACCAACTCCTACTTGTTGAGGCCTGTTTCTGAGCTGGCGACTCCACAGCATGTCCAGTCAGTCCCAGTATGGGCAGGGCACACCGCCATGGCCCGCAGAAGGTTACACCAGGGAGTCTGGGTGGTCACTGCACTAAGACTTTGGTGGAACAATCAATGTGAAGGAGTCCTGAGTGTGATCAGGATGGTATTTGCAACTTCACAGTGAACACACATTTCTGGAGAGAAAGAGTGGATGGGGATGAAATGTGTTTGTCATTTCTGCTTCATGCTGATAACCAGTGAAAAATTTAGTGCGAGCTCCTAACGGGACCCTCCATTTGCTCATAGATGGCCATGCCGGTTCTGTGGCTCCAAGTTCTGTTAGTGGAGGATCAGGTGTTTTGGTAGCATTTTGAAGCTGTTCAGACAATTACCGCATGGATATTTTCCCTTGCCAGAGACAGTGGGCCCGGCCTTCCTTGCTACCAATTAAATAAAGCAAGAAGATTGAAAGAAGGGAAAATTTAGAGTTTCCTGCACTGCTTCATTGCTTTACTTAATTGACTTGTTTGAGTGTGTGCCAGAACTGGATCTGTCTTGTTAGAGTGGCAAAGTTTAAAAATCAACTTAAATTCCAATTCCATGCAGCTTCCACACTGGGAGGTTTATAGCTGTTGTTGATTGGGGGGGGGGCGGTAACAATGTGCTGAGCAGGAAAATGTGTGTTTAGGAAAAAGAAACAAATTAGTAGCTTCATGCTCTGAAGTCTTTAATAATATGGTAATCTAGAGCTGACATTATGGATTCTGAATAAATGGTGTCTGCTGTTTAAAATTTCCCATGGCTTACTGTCAAATATATTAAAATGGATTTGGAAAGTCTGTAAGCCTTCTAATCATGGATAAAATATATTCTTTTATAGGACTCTATATTTGTGGTAATTATGTGCCATTTAGTTAATCTCCCTATATTATTTACCAAGCACATTTTGTAGTCAAATACTTGAGCTGGAAGGGTAATATTCAACAGCAACTATGAGCAAAAATGAAAAAAAAAGAGAGGTTAGGGGAAAATGTATTTGAATTTAAAAAGGATTTGTTTTCATGGTAGTTATTTGTGGGCTGAGTCACTGAGATAGTTAACAGAGTCGCTTATGTGCTATGGAAACATTCAGGCGGGTTGTGTGTGGGCATGAGTGAGAAGAGCCCTCCCCTGCCAGGGAGGGGCAGTGAGGCAATCAAAACACTGTTAGAGGCAGTCACTTCTACTGTTCCCCAGCACAGTGGGGTGACTGTAGCTCGCCATAACCTATTGAATATTTTATGAAAAACTAGGAGAGGAGATCCGAGGCTCCAAACAAAGAAACAAAACGGAGATGGAAATGCTAATGGTCTTGATTCGACAAATAGACGCAGCATCTGTGCATGTTGAAATATCACACTATACCTTATAAATATGTATCACTAGTCCATGATAATCATAATTGAAAAAGATAGAATCCTACAAATATACCTAAAGAAAAGTACTGATTAAAACAGCTGGAGTATGAAGGCACAGGGGAGCTGCCTAGGTATTCTGGAGCCTCAGAATAATCGGTCCCAGTGAATAGCTTTCCCAAAGCTTCTCAGAATAGAGAGGATTTATTTTCTGAAATAATAATTAATTGAGGTCAAGAAAGATCCGTGCATTTACACTGTGCATTTGGTCACAATAAGATTTCCAGATCCAACCTGCTCAGATGTGAGAGCTGAGAAACACTGATATTTATAAACTGTCCTGCTGATGGACACATAGTGGGAATGCCTTCAATGGCTCTTGAGGAAAGGAGAGATTTATACACTCTGAAAATAAACTGAAGTGGATAAACCTGGAAGACACTGTGTTATATGAAATGTAACATGCACAGAGAGACAAGATCATATGATCTCACTCATACAGATTCTAACAAAGTTGGTCCTATAGAAAGAGAGAGTAGGACTCAGTTTCCAGGTGTCGGGGTGTTTGAAGGCTCATAGAGACGATGTTGGTCAAAGGATACAAAACTCAGGTACATAGGAAGAATAGATTTAGATATCTATGGTACACCACGGTGACTATTGTGAATGAACACGTATTGTATTCTTGAAAAATGCTAAGAAAGTGGATGTTGATGATAGTTATCATAAACATGATAACTGTGTGGGAATGTATATGTTCATTAGTGAGATTTAGTCCTTCCACAATATATATATATATACTCTAAAACATCAGGTTATACATAACAAATACAAATTTGTGTGTTAAGTTTTAAATTACTTTGGTGCAGAGAAGAGCAAGAATAGTCTGACATCCTCATGGAGATCCCAAGAAGGAGAGATAAGACCCTGCAATTAAAAAAAGAACAAAAACCATACATTTTAATCTACATTGTGGTGTAAACATTTATCATGAGATATAGCCCCATAACAGAGTTTTAGGTGTGCAATACAATATTGGTAACTATAGTCA
>NW_004955485.1:5037128-5042726 GCF_000276665.1 Chinchilla lanigera | reverse complement strand
TGCCCTGCTGGCATTAGTGAAACTTTAAATCTGTTAATTAGTCACTCCCCTTCCAGTGCACCTCACCCAGCTTCTGGTGACAGCTCACAACCTACCCCTTTGACTATTCTTAGCACTGCCCATGCGCAGAACTCGGTATTGCAGTGCTCAACCTTTGCTGTTCTGTGGCTGGAGGAACAGGAACCCCGGTGAACTGTTGGTGGGAATTCACCATGGCACAGCCATTGTGGAAACTGGCAGAGGAGGTTTCTCAAAACATTAAAAATAGAACTCTCTTATGTTCCCAAATTCCGTGTCTGGGTATTTATCCAGGGGAAATGAAATAAGGATTTCAAAGAGAGAAGCACTCCAGTGTTGAGTCTAGCACTCGTCACAGTTGCTTCGGTGTGGAAACAACTTAAACATTCATTGACCATTAAACAGATGAAGAAAACGTACTATACACACAGAGATACTGCTAGTTTTAAGTTGGAGCTGTGGAACTCATGAAAAGATTTAATGTAGAAGGGTGAATGTCTGGGTTGTTGGTATATGGAAATCCAATTTTCACCCTCTTGTAACATGAGATTTGAGTGTAAATTCTGGCTAAACAACTCTAACCATATAAGCAGTAGGAAAACTTTCTATTAAAATTAATATATTGCAATATTATGAGACATAAGAGGTCGCTTTAATCTAGACATTGAGCTCTCAGAGATACCTTTTTCATGTTGCATTTTACAAGGCCAGTGACAAGCCCAAAAGTTAAAAATAAAAGTTTCCTTTCTTCATCTTTTAAGCTAAAAAATAAAAAAAAAAGATTAATGAGCATTATTTGCAAGTTTGTCATTCCCAGTGCAACTCTCCTCCATGGCTAATGCGATCTTTATTTCCTGACATTTCATTTCTACAGCCCATTTGTTGTCATGGAAAAAGCTTGAGCACTGCGTAGAAGTTGTTACTTTTCCGAGTCATAAGGAAGTTCATTCTGAGGAGTTGGGCTGCTTCTATCATATGGGCTTACCACAGCCTGGTAATTTCATATTTATTTTAATATACACTAGTGATATTGAGAAACATGAAGGTTACCCTGGAAATTTTCACTTTCTTCATGGCTTCTATGTGAAGTTTAAGCATGATGGTGCTAGTTACAAGGTTTTTTTTGTGTATGTATGTGTGTATGTGCATGTGTGTGTGTGTGTGAAGACAAATAGTGAGATTAACGACATGTGCTAGAAGCTTTTGGCAGTCATAATCTTACTCAAATTTGCATTATTCTCCTAGCATCTAGCACAGTATTTTACGAAGACGAGTGACTTTCAAATATTTATTGCAATGAATGGAGCCATGTGAACTGTTTTAACTTGATTCTAAAATGTACTAACGTCTAAACCAACCATGAGAGGTTTGAATACTAGTGTGCACAAGGAGTTAACTTTGCCATAAGATACCCTTAGAATCCTATGAAAATATACTTAAGACTATATTTTCCCTGATGTTTTGAGCTGGCAAACAAAATGTTAACATTCTTTAAACAGGTGCAAAAAACAAGTACAAGTTAACTTACCTAGAAAATCTAGTATACAATACCTTTACAGGTAAGGAAGGGAAGAGGAAGAATTTACCTGCTTGGGAGGGAGAAGTTAGAAGCAAATATAAATACCACCTACCATTTTGAATTTAGCTGCTTCTGGGCTTCAGAATTCTCAAATTTTAGCTTACATTTTGATTTGAACCAATCTAACTCTTGTTATTCTTTTATTATTTTGTTGTGAAATTTTATTTTATTGTTTGGTAAAAAATAAAAAAAGATTTGAGGAAAAGCAATTATACCTATTATACAGACAGCAAGGCTAGGAATACAGAGGGAATTGTGGGTTTTGCGAAGACACTCAGCTTGCGATTTTGATAAGCAGAAACCTTTCCCTCTTGCCTGTAAGTTTGGGGCTTTTCCTCTCCAGCCACATTCCTACCCACTTTCTTGTTCTCCCTGTTCGCTCTGCTCAGTAGCTAAAGGATGTGCTGGTGCTCTGAGACTGTGGGAAATCCGCAGTCACATCTTCACACCCACAGATCAAATGAGCACAACTCGAACAGGAAATATAAAGGGAGTTGGAGAATGTTTTATTTCACTTCATTTTGTTTATATGGTAGCAGATAGAAAGGATCTTTTAGTGTTTGCTTATGCTGACTTATAACCACATATAAACCTGCCTTGTAAGTAATGATAGTGTTCATTAGCTGACAAGGATTGCTGTATAAAAATGGAAACAAACCCAGAAGATATCATATGTACATGTATGTAATTGTGTCGTTAATTTTTAAAACTAGCTTGCTTATTCCTACCACAGTAAATACCAGAAATGATTCAGACTATTGGTGTTTTATATTTTCTTGACATAGAGCATATTGTAAGAGACAAACAAGTGGTAGTACTTTTGACATCATAGTTACATATTATAAAAATCACACTATTTCCTCTTGTTATAATATTATGTTATTTCTAAAATAAATCTTTCATTGAGCAATAAACACTATCTAGAAGAAATAGTTAACACATTAGATGATAATTATGTCCTTAAAAGACTATGTAAATTCATGATTTAAAAACTGGGATGGGCCAAAGAAGCAAGTACCCCATTCTGCTACATTTCATGAAAAAAATAATAGAGAGTATACTGCATTTTATGTACCTGGGATAATAGTAAAATTGATCTCATAATAATTAAGAAAATCTCAACGCATCCAGAAAGTAGAAATCGCAGAGATGATATGTTTTAGTCAAAAATGCAAAGTTGGGGCTGGGGATTTAGCTCAGCGGCAAAAGCGCCTGCCTGGCAAGCGCAAAGGCGTGAGTTCGGTTCCCGGTACCGGAGAAAAACCAAAAAAAACCCAAAAATGCGAAGTCTAGAAATCTAATGTACAATGTGAAGACTGTACTTAAGAACTATATATTAGATTAGATTTTGGCTGAATGAGCAGTAATTTTTAGCTCTTTCTGCCACACACATGGCATACACAAAATGTTTATCAACACAAGATGACAGATATGTTAACTTGATTCCTTATGAGTAACCATTTTATTATCTTTCTGTATCTTATCACATCTTGCTGTATGCCATAAATAAGTATACAATAAAATTCATCAGAATTAATAAAGCTAGAAAACAAGAGGAGCTAGGAAAAAATAACAAGTAAACCACAGTACTAAACGAAATAAAAAAAACATTTAAAGTTTATATTCTAACATATGAGATATAGCTAAAACAAATGCAATAATGCAAACTTTTTAGAACAGTGAAATATCCAAGTAAGCACCACTATTACTAAGGTAGAGTGGACAGTAATAAAAACCATGAAAAATAAAGGAATGAGGATATAGCAAAAATGAACTAGAAAATATAAAAAAATAATGACTCTATTCCCTTGTCACCCCAAAAACTAAAACTAAATAAAGGAGTTGTTTCCATTGCGCTAAAATTAAAGTAGGGAGAAAACATAAATACATAAAATAAGAAGTGAGAGTCAGGAAATAATTATTGGTGTTTTATATTTTCTTGACGTAGAGTATATCGTAAGAGACAAACAAGTGGCAATAGTTTTGAGGTTCAAAGGATGTCACTGCACTAAAACTGTCCAGTTTAGGCCTTAGAAAATAGATATAAAGGCATATGAAGAAAACGATTTTCCTAGCAAATACAAATTACTAAATTTACCCACAGAAGAGAATAAAATAGCCAAAGGGAGAAATAGTAGATAAATTACTCAAAAGTTAAAATAAAAAGTGCCAAGACTAAGGACTTTATAGGTAAAGAAATGCTGTTTAAACTCATTGGAATGCAGGTTAGAAGGATTTTAAAATCCCTTTAGAAATAAAGTTTGCCAATCAAGTCCACATATGACAAGCACATAGGAAAATCATGCTCAATTGTTAAAATCTGGAAATTTTTCTTTTAAGATGAAAAACAAGACAAGAAAAGAAATAAAAACATCTAAATTGGGAAGCAAATGGTAGAACTGTCTGCTTGCAGGCAACCTGTTCTTATATTAGAAAACTAAAGGCTCCACCAAAAAGTGCTAAAGTACCACATCTAGTAAAAAGTGCAGGCTACAAAATCAACATATGAAAAACAGTTGTTTATGCTGACAGAAACCAAAATTGAGAGAATAATTCCATTTAACTTAGCATCAAAAATAAAATTACTTAAAAATAAATAGGCAAAGGAGCTGAAAGAGCTGTCTAATGAAACTATAATACTGATAAAAAAATTGATGCGGATGTAAATAAATGGAAATATTGGGTCTGTTCATGGATTAGAATAGAATGCCCAAATGCCCATGCCACCCAACCTTTCTACAGATTCTATGCAATCCGTGTTCAAACTCCTGTGGCATTTTTCACAGAAAGAAAAATTCTAAAATTAATATGAAACCACAAAATACCCTAAACAGTTAAAGCAATATTGAGAAAGAAGAACAAAGATACTTACACTTCCTGGAATTACACTTCCTGTTTACAAAATAAATTACAAAGGTACAGTAATTAAACCATGGATATTTGTGCAGGCATTTAAATAAACAAACTTGTTGCACAGGACAAAAATAAACCCATGCACATAATGTGAACTGAGCTTCAGTAAGTGGGTCACAACTATATGATGGAGAAAGATAATCTTCAATAAATTGTGTTGGGAAAACTTGACATCCAGGCACAGAAAAAGATTAAACTGGATTCATGTCCAACATTATATATAAAACTCAACTCAGATGGGTTAGATTTTTCAAATATAAGAGCTGAAAGAATAAAACTATCAGATGAGAAGTTAAGGAAACTGCTTTTGACATTGGTCAGGGCAATAATTTTATGGGCGTGAGTCAACATTCTTCACAATAGCCAAGACATATAAACAACCTAAGTGTTCGTAAACAGCTGAATGGATCAGGAAAAAATGGCAAGTGTATATTTCTATACATATGATGGAATATTATTCATTCTTAGAAAAAGAAAAGAAAATGTTTCTATTTGGAGCAAGATGGGTGAATCTAGAGGACAGTATACAAATTGAAATCAGTGGTAACAAAATATATGTATACAGCATGAAGGTAGTATCTAATATATCTGAGCTCATAAAAGCAGAGAACAGAATGATAGTTGAGCAAGGGAGGGGTTGGAGGGCCAGGGGATTGTTGGTTAAAAGATACCAAATTTTACCTATATAGGTTGGATAAATTCTAAAAAATTAATGTGCAATCGATGACTGTAGCTAATAAAACAGGGTTGGAAACTTGAAAAGAATTGTGTCAGCACAATTTTATTACTGATATTTGACAAAAATATTTAAAAACTATAATGTGTTCCACAACTGGGATGAGGGAAAGAAGAAAAGAAAGAAAGAAGGGAAAAATATATACGTATATTCAATGATACCTGGGATGATTGTACTGCTATGTCTACTGGTTTATTGAAAGGAACAGTTAATGCTTAAATTTTCTTTATCTTGACCAATTTTGCATGCTTATCTCTGGTAATCTGAACAAACAATTTGAAGATAACAATATGCAATATAACAACAATTGTTGAATGCCTACCATCTTGTTTAGTGAAGCTCTGTATCATTT
>NW_004955485.1:5034522-5036893 GCF_000276665.1 Chinchilla lanigera | reverse complement strand
GTTATACTTTTTGTTTTCTCATTTTAAAATTAAAACCTATAATACGTTCCAATCTCTCTAACTGACTTTAGCACAAAACTTTCAAATAAATAAAATTCAGCAAGATGTTAATATAATAACTGACAATTAAATATATCTTAAAACATGAATGTGATAATCTTTCAAAATCAGACTTTTTTTTGGTACCGGTAGTCAAACTCAGGACCTCGTGCTTGCCAGGCAGACACTTGTGCCGCTGATCTATATCCCCAGCCCCAAAATCAGATTTATTAATGTATTTACCATAATACCCCAAAAAGGAAGAAAATCATGCCCATAAATGTTTAAATATTAAAACTCCACAAGGCATTAAGTTTCAAGATCCATTCCTGAATTAATGCATATCTTTATAGTTTAACTATGTATTTTTTTCAAACAAATAGACTTTTACATATTTTAAATATTTTATGTGCATGAAATTACCCTGCATATCTTTCTGTGTTATGCTCCGTGTTCTGAAATTCATCTTGATTAATACTCATTTTCAATGTATTTATTTCAAAGGTATGTATGGCAATACTGATTTTCCCTTTCATTGATAAACATTACATTGCTTTACTATTTCCTTTAAAATAGTAGTTCTATAGTGTTTGTACTAGTTTACAGTCCCACCAACAATGCAGAAGGACTCCTTTTACCTGCATTTGTTATTTGATTCCTTAATGATGGTCATTCTTTCTGGGACAAGATGAAAGCTCATTGTTGTTTTAATTTGCATTTCTCAATAGCCAGTAATGTTGAATATTGCTTTATGTATTGATTGATCATTTGTACTCCTTGGAGTTTCCTCAAAAAAATGAGTGTAACTATTCCCCTTATAGGTATCTTCTGAAAGAGTTGAAGACATGACGTTGTATTGAGACACCCATACTCAGGTTAACACAGCACAACTTGTGAGAGCCAATGCTCACATGTAACCTACTTGTTCACCAACAGATAAATGATTAAAACAGGTGTGGTGTTGGCACACAATGGAATACTACTCTGCCATAAAGAAAGAGAGACTTGAGTTGCTTTCAGGGACAGGAGTGCAGCTTGAGACCATATTGTTAACTGAAATACATCAGATACACAATCTCCAATACTGCATTGCTTCTCTTATAAGAGAAATCCAAGCTATAAGCAAAGAGCAAAAAGTAGTTACCAGAAGTAGGGAGCTAGATCTTTCTCAGATGGAAAGGGGAGCAAAAGAAGGAAGGACGGGGGAGAAAGGGGGCGAGGAAAGGAACCGAGATGTGCACATAGACCAGCTGCAGGTGACGCATGCAGTCATTGTGTGCTGCACACCTGTACTGATAAAAGGGAAAGTCTTCCAAGCCTCTGATAAACACAATAGTTCTGCAAATGCACCTTTCAGGTCTTCCTATGAAAAATACTAGAGGTTTCCTTAAGTTTTGTTCCTTGACTGTAATTGACTGGTTGCAGTATAAATGCAGCTCGGTATTGACTAGAATTTATTAGATTCCTCTCTAAAGTGGTGTTACCCAGTTCTGTCCTTACTAACAGGATGCATGGTTGTACATTTCCCCCAGCATGTGGAATGTACAGATTTTAATTTTTGTTTTTACCTGCTATAAGTACAGTGGTATTTATTTTGTTAGTTGTATATTTCTAATTCCCAATTTCATACATACAAAAGAACTGTTACCATATTTTTCCTGAAGATAATATTAATATTGAAACTAAAGAAAGGTACCATCACAAAAAAGAAACAAAGGCCATTTTTTCTATATGAATAAAAAAATAAATAAGTACAAAATTATCAAAATAACTCAGAATTATATTGAAGAAAATATTTACAAAAACATACATGCATTCTCTAACCATGTTTTGTAGTCAGGGCATTCAAGGGGAACAATTTAGTACAAGGCATATAATTTATAGGATTATTTTATAGTAGTCACCCAAAGTATCAAGTACCAAGAGTGCACAAAATCTGTCCACACGCTAAGGACCTAAAGGATCCAGCTGAGGGCCTGGATCCCACGACAACGTCCTGCGTAAGTCCAGCTAAAGACGACAAGTCTTCACTCATGGAAATATCAAAATGCCTCCATGAGTTCCACTGGAGGCCTAGAGCCCATGACAAAGTCCCATGCATGTCTGTTTCATGAATTAGAGCTGGGAAGGCCCAGAGGTCAGTGGTGGAAGCTAGAAAGTCTGTGCCAGCGGGAGGAAGGATCTGTGCTAGCAGGGTGAGGGATCTGCACTGGAGCCAGGAAGCAACGCTCAAAGTGAGAACCTGGGCTCCCCCAAAGTGAACTGCAGCCATTCTCAGTGACAACGGTATCCTGAGATCATCTGATGATGAGAACAGTCAAGTTAATATCAG
>NW_004955485.1:4881302-5034422 GCF_000276665.1 Chinchilla lanigera | reverse complement strand
ATCTGCACTGGAGCCAGGAAGCAACGCTCAAAGTGAGAACCTGGGCTCCCCCAAAGTGAACTGCAGCCATTCTCAGTGACAACGGTATCCTGAGATCATCTGATGATGAGAACAGTCAAGTTAATATCAGAAAAACCAGCATGACAAGATTCTCCAGGACACTGAACTGCACCATCTTCCCCCCCAGAGCCGGGAAGTGATGCTCGAAATAAGGACCAGAGCTCCCCCAAAGTGAACCACAGCTGTTCTCAGCAACAACAGGGTCTTGAGCTCCTCTGATGATGAGAACTTCCAAGTTCATATCAGGAAAGCCGGCATGGTGAACTCCTCCAGGAGAACCAACAGCACTAGGAAAACCAACAGCTTCCAACAGCCTTTCCTTTTCTCCAGTTCTCCTTTTCATGCTGTTGGCCGCAATCTCAGGTGGGCCTCCTACATCCAGCACCATGCTGGTTCAGTTCAGCCAGGCGTTGCAAGTTGACCACCAGTTGTCAGTCCACCACACCAAGGATAAATGACTCAATATTTTTGTTAAGGATAAATGATTTAATATTTTTTGGATTTCAATATTCTATACTATAGAATAATCAAAACTATACTATAAGCGATCTATAATAAACTATACTATACTATAAAAAATCAAAAAAGTAATTACACACTAACTTCCATACATAATTATAGTGTTTTCACTATACTCAGTGTCATTCTTAACTGAAAACTAAAGATAGTTATGTGAAAAAGTATAAACAATATTGCTTTACTTTGCCTCTACTTATTTATTTGTTTGTTTGTTTGTTTGTTTTTTCCAGTACCGGGAATCGAACTCATGACCTTGCACTTGCCAGGCAGGCACTGTGCTGCTGAGCTAAATCCCCAGCCCCTGCCTCTTCTTAATATAGAAAAATTCCAGCATTTCCATTTAATCCAAGATGGAAAGAGAAATGTCCCATTTTATCTCTATTATTTCCTATAGTTCTAGAATTACAGCTGGATTCAACTAAACAAAGAAAATGAGAGGGATTAAAGTTTGAATTGAGAGATCAAAAGTCATTATTCTATGTTTGATCATATACATAAGAAATTAAATGATAGAATTAAAATATAAACAAAAATTTAGTTTTGCTGCAAATGAACCATAGCTTTTTTAAAATCACAAATGACACTTTGCTTTATCATATAATGTACAATATAATTTTAACTAATGTAAGCTATCTAAAATGATTTTAAGAAGAAATACATTAATATATGTAAATAATATATGTAAGTATATCAAAGGAGAGTAATGATTAGCTAGACCCAGATATTAGAACACACTAAAAAGCAATAGTAATTAAATAAACGTAGTTAACTAACACATGAATGACAAAGTTGAGAGATCAGGAAAGGAATCAACTAATTTAACCTGATAAAATTGAACTCTAGACGGATGAGGATAATTTCTGGGAAAACAATATCAGAACTCCTAATACTCTTCTGAAAAATTGTACTCAGAGACAGTAAAATGCCTATCCCAGTATGGTATGAAAAGGTTTTGGATTTCACCACAAACAACTTTAATTTAGGAATGAATAAAGAAAACATAGATAAGAAAGTTTGGTCACGGACCACAGGCAGCATGGGGGTTTCCACTTTGAGAGAAGGAAGCCACATGAATATCTCGTGAAAACTAAGTAAAATACATGATGTGCTTAGGCACTTTTAAGTCTCTAAGACAAAATAGCCAACACCCAGGCCTTAAAGGAGAAGAGATTTACTTTGGCTCAAAGTTCCATGTTTGAAGGTCTCCCAGGCAGAAACAGCTCAGTGAAAGGCAGTAGTGGAGGGAAGCTCTTCACCCCAGGGCAGTCAGGAAGCAGGTGGACAGCTGGGGAGCCAGAGACAAGGGCGCATTCTTGTGGCCCCAGAAATCCACCTCCACACAGCCCCGCTACCAACTGCACATTTAGTCAGCGGATAAATCAACTGCTGAGCAAGGTGCCTCCGTGATTCAGTTGTCCTGCAAACACACTTTGGGGTCCATTTAGACTTAAGCCATGATAAATGAATATAGGGAAAATTCCACCTAGGCACTCAATTGAATATGTATAAGCAAAATCTTAAAAGCAACGACAAGGAAGCAGGTATCTTATATGCAAGGGAATAGAAGTGTGAGTGACAGTTGACTTAGAAAAGATGCAGACCAGAAGACAAAGGAATGACATTAACATACTAAATCATAATTAATCCAGGATTCCAGCCCGTGAAAATATCAGTCAAACTAAGGGTGAAATAACAAGCCCAATAACGTGTTTAAATTATGTGGCATACAGTATGCATGACTTTAACAAATTTCCTGTTACAATCAACTGATCAGGTCAGAGCAATGCTGCCAGAAGATGTTGCTTGTAGATGTGTTAAGAAAAATATGTTTATATTTTAAAGTTCCCACCTTAAAGTTGGGAAGTTGGTGCAAAATGCAATAACACTGGCCACTCTCAAGTTCAGGGTACTGGGTATGCTGTCTTCCTCCGCGTGATTCTCCACATGTCTCATCTTTCCATTTGTCCTGCAGTGCTGATCTTACTGAACGGCCTCAGCGGGCTTACTTGCCTCCCGGCTCCCAGTGGCCACAAATAAGGGGAGGTGCAAGGAAGAGAGTGCAGGATGAAGGAAACACCACGACTCCTTATTGCCCCAGCTCCCTCCCTTCTTGGCTAAGGTTTGTCGATGGCTATATTCTTCCACCAAAGGCCAGGCTCCTTGCTGTAGTCCTATGCTGTAGCCGCAGACCTGGTTCTTAGTTCTAGTGACCAGGTCCAGCTTCCTCCCAGGTGGAACATGTATTGACTCCTTGATGTTTTTAGCCAGCATCTTTTGTAGCTAATTATTAACACTGATCATCCTTTTGTCAAACATGTTGTTTAAATTATTTGCAATCATCCTGTTGATTGCATTGTTTGTGTGCTATAAGATTCTGGGTGGATACAGTCAGAGTTCTTATTTACAAAAAACAAGAGGCAGAAACACTGGAAATTTGAAGCTGACAATGCTAGAGAGCCTGAAACACTACTCAGGCAGTAAGAACAACACCACACATGGTGCTGAGGAAGTGCTTCTTGAACATTCTCCTGTGACTATTGCTAAAAACAGACATTCCAACCTGCACTGCCTAGACACCAATGCCGGGCACGAGAGCCCGCCCACGGCTTATGTGAACCTCGGGGGGAAGGAGTTACAGATGTTGACAGTCATCTGTAATGTTTGTCTTTTTGGCTATCTGCACAGCCTTCTCAACTTCCAGTTCCTGAAAGAAACATGTGTGAGATGCCTCTTACCTAACTTAATATGCCTATCATTCCTCGGGTCACTCTTTTAGTCCATCATCAAGTAAATTCTTCACAGAAACATCAACTGTTGCATCAAGTTTAGGTTCAGAATTTTCGTGATACTTCTTTTCTTATTCTGGCATATTTTCTTTCAGCTTTGGAAGAAGAGTACAGCAGCATCTTTGTACTGATGATTTTATTCATATCAAAACATCCGAGGATTACACAGAGAGGGGCTTCCCTGTAAAATTCTATCAATAAAAATGGAAAGGGGGCTGGGACAGGGGAGGAGAGTGTCGTGGTGGGTTCAGGTCGTCTCAATGAGGGGAGCGGGGAGGAAGGTTGAGTGGAAGCATCCATAGCTGCTGCGCACTCTGACAGCCTGCCAGGCCCTAGAAGCCCTGAGCCAAAGCTGGGTATCAGAGGAGGCCTGTGCCTCTTAGCAAAGGGCCACATTTAGTGTCGCTGCTGTTCAAAGTCACTGGCTGTGCACAGTCGGCGGAAATGTGATTTGGATTTCAGAGCACAGCAGCATGTAGGGGGGTTGATAAATGGCACTTCCTTCGATGGGATGTCTTGAAGAGTATTCCTATGGTAAAATGTTCTGCAGCCGTGTAGACACGACTATCTTGTATAATCAACCGTAGGTACCGCAGAGTGTACCAGTTAATGGGACAAAGGAAGAAGAAGAAATGTAGCTAAAAGAGATAACATTTATTTATTTATTTATCTATTTATGTTTTGGGTTTTTTTTTTTTCCAGTATCAGGAATCGAACTCACGACCTTGCTCTTGGCAGGCAGGTGCTGTGCCGCTGAGCTAAATCCCCAGCCCCATGAGATAACATTTAAATAGTGGGATACATATATCTTTGTTTCATTAAAAGCCAGTAGACACAAGTTTTAATTTTTGTAACTGGCTCCAAAGATGTAATGCTAAACTTCTTCTACTATTGATTCTACAATCAAATTCTCCTAAACAAATACATTATTTAGTTTTCCTGGGGGACATTAGCTTTTGATAGTCCTGTATATATGGGATATCCGCAGTCTCTAAAATTTATAGCAACATAAAACACTACTCTCTCAGAGGAGCTTCTAAAATCACTCTGGACTCTTCCTTGCTTTAACTATGCATAGTGAGAATTAGTCACCCTGGGTAGCAGGGTGGTAACCCTCCCAGCATTTTTCCTTGTTGTGTCTCTTTGGAAATACCTACCTGGTTAGGTGGCATCCTAACTTCCTATCAAAGGAGTCACTGTCTCTTTGCTCATGGTGGGAAGTGTTATTTCCCGACTACTGATTTCTTTCTTTTTAAGTACTCAGGATTCAGCCCATAGCCTTTGCTCTGTGCTATAACCCCAGCTCTTTTCTGTATTTTTCATTTTGAGACAGGGTCTTGCTAAGCTACTCAGCTGCCCAGGCTGGGCTCAAACTTGTCACACCCCTGCCCCAGCCTCCTGGGGTGCTGGGATTTCAGGCCTACCCCATCACACCCAACTTCTACCTTTCTCTTTAAACCAAGAGGGTCCACTTAATGGACAGGATTTTAAAAACCATATTTTGAATTCTTATTTATCAAAATAGTTGCAAATGCATGTTCTCTTTCCGTCTCTTGTCATGTGCCAGTGAGAGAAATGATGGCCATCCCTTGCATACATCACTGTTCATTATTTGTACATTAAAAGGGAGGTAGTGTCAGACACATAATGATGGGTGAGGTGCCCTACGGGCATGGAAGGTGATGGCCACAGAAGCACGGCAGGCAGACAAGGGGAACTAATTTTGAGAAGGAGACCATCTGAGGTGAGGAAATCACATATGTCTCCCAGACGGAAGCGGCCCGATGTTCTAAGTCCCGCTTTTCCCTATGGCTCGTAGATGTAGTGCCATTCAGCGACTGGATGTTAGCTGCTGCTATTGTGAAATCCGGGATTCAGCAGAGATGTTTACTGAGGCCATTAAAACCATTAAGATGTTGTTACATCTAACTCTTCCTGCTAGAAAATCATCCAGGGGCCAGACTCCAAAGGACAGCGAGAGGCAGTGGGCCCGGGACCTTCAGGGGAGAGGAACGCAAGTCGTAGTCTTGAACATGAGGTCCACACCAGGCCACCGCGTGAGTACAGCAAAGAAGAACAAGAGAAAATCGACAAGGAACATAGAATTGGCCTTCCTCCCAAGTAATTCACATCCAAGCATGCTCCTTATTCATTTAAGAAAGATTGGAGAGTAGTCAGGAGGACACAAAAGCAGCAGTTAAACATTTTGGTGATGGATATTGACTTTAAAATTCTGTTCTGTTTCAAATCTTAGTATTCTCATTAAGGAATGGGTGGAACAGCATTTCCTTCCTTATGAGGTTGTTATGAGGTATTTGTGACAGTTTCTGTCAAGTCCTCAGTACTTTAAAGAGGTTCCATTTTAAGGGTTTAATAATGGCAGCTTTTTTTTTTTTTTTTTAGGAAATCATACATTCTTTGAAAAATAAAGTTTTCATCATTTAAATTGAAAAAAATAACAAAAAGAGAGTGCTTCTATCTAATGCTGAAGAAAACTCATCTGGAGTGGGTATTTCCCACTTTTCAGAGGTGGAAGCTTGTGTGTTTGCTAAGCATTTTCTGGTCAGTAGATATTTATGGTCCCTTATCGGGCAGACTAGTTCACGAGAAGTTATTGTTTGGATAAAAAATATTGTCCAAAGCTTATGTGTGCGGAGGACGGGGGTTGTTGGAAAGTGACTGGATCAGGAGAGCTGAACTCAAGATCAGTGAGCTCAGGGTTGAATGTGCTGTTAGGAATTGAGGTCCGCTGGGGGAAGGTGGGCCCCTGGGGTGGAGGGTGCATGGCCTGGGTGGGTGTATTCTTATCCCCAGTCACTCCCCCTTTCTCTCTGTTTTGCCTGCTGTCTGCTTCCCAGAAACCATGATTTGAACCCATTTCCCCTGCCATGTCCCTCTGCCGTGATGTGTGTGCTCTGAAGCCAGCA
Source organism: Chinchilla lanigera (assembly GCF_000276665.1). Lineage (NCBI taxonomy): Eukaryota > Metazoa > Chordata > Mammalia > Rodentia > Chinchillidae > Chinchilla > Chinchilla lanigera. The sequence continues at coordinate 5,028,130 of NW_004955485.1, read as the reverse complement.
GGTCACAGCCTGTAACTTCTAAACCAGGAGTGAAAATAAAGACTTCATCCTGTAAGTTGCAGGGATCAGAGATTTTTGCCTAGCAATGGAAACACTGACTAATATGCCAGCTTTTCTCCAGTGAAAATTGTCTTTCTTACTTAATAAATCTGATCTTTTTGCATTCTGAGCAATTTTTGCAGGTCTACATGTTTTAATTTGAAATTCAAATAGCCCTGGAAAATCAGTCTTCCCCTTGCCTTTTACAACTTTTCTTCTTTTATTATTTTTTAATTTTGTACAAAAATTTTTTAGTACCAATACTAAACTCTATGGAGCTAAGGTAATCTTTAGTCATTATTTTTTTCTTGCCTCTGTGCCTGCCAAAGAACTCAGTGAGTGTGGTAGGTAAGCCACGTGACAATGAAAATCTGCTATTTGAAAATCCACAAAATTCTGAATTTTGAAAATATATGATGTCCAATATTGAGACAAGGGAGTAGAGAAGTAAAATTTCCAAACTGACTTCTCAGATATTCCTGACATTGGGATGATGTATCCCGGAAAACGAGTAAGAGTATTCGGAATATGAGAAAAACAGAGACCTATTTTTTTTGTTTGTTTGTTTTTTGTTTTTCTCCTGTACTGGGAACCGAACTCATGACCTTGCGCTTGCCAGGCAGGTGCTTTGCCGCTGAGCTAAATCCCCAGCCCCAACAGAGACCTATTTTAAACCGTAATTTAGTTTTTCTGATAACTGAGAAATTCCAAGTTCTGCCTGACTTAGCCCTCGTACTAGATAAGGCCATGCTCCACACGGGCTATTCCTTCTGGAGCAGCAGCTGCACTCTGCCACCTCCTGCTGGTCCTTCTCCATCTCCCTGAACTGTAAGGTGGCACCAGCGGTACAGGGACTTTTGGAGCAGCGACTGAGTGATGCGGTACGTGGGATGCTACTTCTGAGAGCCGATCATGCCAATGGAACAAGGCGAGAGTGGTTTTTGGTGTTGGCTTTTTTTTTCTCTTTTTCGTAGAAAGCCATACTTCTCTCCTAAGAAGGAGAGAAGTATGAATTCCAGATATAACATTGTAAACTTAAATCTTCAGACTGGTTTTCAGATAGAGTTTAAAATACTCATACATACCCACATATTCATTAGCTAAAAATGAAGCTTTTATAGTTGCTTTCAACCATGTGGCTATGATGGGAAAGATAAAACAATTAAAATAGTAATCATGGCAATGAAAGTGATCGCGATACTAGCTGTGGCAGTAACAGTGGTGAGGGTCATTTTAGCCTCCACTGCCAGCAAACTGCTTGTTTTCTGTGCCTATGTATATGGCAGGTTCTGTGCAAGATTCTTTGCAAATGTGATATATCTGATTGTGCCATATGTTGAATATTATGCCTATTTCACTTACAGTAAAATAATGTGTGGAGAAGATATGTCAGTACCTCAAAGTTCATGTGGCTATTGGGTATAAAAACATGCTTTGAACATATTAATAACAGAATAAAGCAAATGTTCTTTCTGTCATTTCCCTTTGTTTATTTTGTTCTGGACTGCTTTGAGGAACTTTGCCTTCTGTTATGTGACTTTGCACATGATTTTACCTGGCTTCCTGTCCTCCTGTAGGGTCCTACCCACCTGTAGGGTCAGCCTCTCAGCGTTCTGTTGCCTTTGCCTCATCTCCTCATCCCTAAGCTTCTGAACACAGGGTTCTGAACACAGCAGTTGTTAAATAAATATTTGTTAACTAACTTTCCCTTTTTTATTCATGTGAAACCTTTCCCACAGTGTTCACTGCTCTACCAATTACCTTGTTTCAAATCTCAAAGTCACTCCATAAATTAAAGCTTAACATGAGGTTGACACAGCCTACAAAAGCTCTGTTCATTTTTCCAACAAAAAGTGGTGAAAAGTACCAATGAAATTCTTTAAAAAGAAACAAAGGAAAAGATTTTGTGCTAAGTAAGTAAATAGAAAACTCAAAGCTTTTGATTGTCTAACTAAAGAATAGAGAAGGCGGAAGCAAAAGCAAGTAAAAAGACTTGTAAATTAAAATATGCAGTGGGGCATGAGAACAGTTTGACATTTCTCAAAGTGAAAATCCAGTTGGTCTATTATATCAAAGGATGAAGGTAAATATGAATTTTCTTCATTTGTAGCTTTTAGTTAATGCTGAGGAATGAAATTATATTTGCTAAAGAATTCAGCAATATTTTCACATGGTTCAAAAAACAAAACCAAACAAAAAGCCCCTTCAAAAAGAACATATTTCACCCCTGCCAAGGTGGTTTAAAGAAAACTACAGGCTGTAAAAATAAAGGTCAACAGGTACTTTTAAAGCTTGAAATTTAGTTGGAAAGTTATGTAATTTTTAAAAGTCTGTTGACTGATATTTCCCATTCAGGGTGAGTGGTAAGGAGAAGGCTTCATGGGACAAATAACAGATGACCCTCAGGAACAGCCAACTTTGATCGAAAAGCATCCAGGGAGAAAATTCTGCTTTGGCCTATTTGGTCTCAGTTACTTGGGATATGAAATACCTGGAGATGGCAGTTGGCCCATTAATCCCAACCACATCAAAATTAAGGCCACTGCCCTAATAAATCTTACTCCCATCCTGTCATCATTCAACCCTCTTCCCATCCGAACATGTCAAGTTAAAGGAACCTTCTCCATAACAGCTGGAAAAAGAAAGAACTGTGATAGTTTTCCCTTCTTTTAAAAATATAGGCAAGCAACATTGCTGGGAAGAAATAATTCTTCTATACTTAATTCTAGATCTTTGCTTGAGCAGTAATAACGACATTACCTATCAACACTGTTGCTTAGTTTCTCCAATTATAATAATGAAACCAAAAGCTATTTCCTTGAAGTTAGAAAAAGTTCAGCTCCTTTAGTACACAATCTTCTGTAAATTGGCTAAAAAATAGAACAGGCCATTTTAAAACATTATGAAAATCGAGGGCTATGACTAGGTGCGAGTATATACATACAAGTGTGCATAATAAAACAAGGCTTACAAATTTAACAGGTAATGATGGAATACAGAAATATAAAGAGATTTACTGAGGAACACCAGTTCATGAATAAACACACATACCAGACGCCCTCCCTGGCACATCTGTGGACCCTGACTGCAGGCTTGAAGTGGTTTCTGGAAGAGCATTCAGGACAGGTGTCATTGAGCAATACTTCTCCCACAGAAGACACTAGAGCTTATCTGTTGAATTTAATAAGTAATTTACCCTAATGAGTTTATTCTCTTCTCTTCTACCCACATTTTTTTTCACCTGGGGGAAACAGCTCATTTAAGTTAAATATTAATTAAGTGACAGGAAAGAAAGAGACTGGGAAGAGAGGAAACGGAGGCTTGTTTTATGTTGGCCAAAGTCTGTACTTTTCTCATACAATTACCTGCATTTTCATAGCCCTGAGTATTGCAGTTGAAGAGTACACAATCAGATAATATCAGCATGATATGATGGATAAGTGCCTTAATCAAATATCAACTTCCAAAGTTCCTGTGGAGTGAGTAAACTAAGGTTCAGAGAAGTTCGGTATGTGAGACTATAGCAATAGTCTGTCCTGAGACCATGTCATCATACCTTGGGAAAGCACTTTACAGTTGGCAAAAGACTCAGAGAAAAGAACATATCCCAACCCATCAACCTACATTTTCCTTCCTAAGGTACAAGATGCAAAACTAGAAAGACCTAAGCCCTGCTAGGAGGAACATTCCTACCCTCTTCAGACTCTAGTGAATACAGAAACCCATAGAAATGGGTCAATTTTTTCAGTCAAGATATTGTATCAGGGAGAGTCTCAAATGGTCTAATTCCCAGAGCAAAGAAGACATCACAGTGACTGGTGTCCCACATAGAGAGTGACAGTGACACAGGGGAAGGACACAGTCTGAAGGTTGAAGATCTTGTTCTACACAATTAGGAGCTCGAGGTATGGCTATCAGTGTGATCTTCCATTTCTTTTCTTCTCCAGAATTATCTGCATTCCTATACATTTTGTATATAAATTTTAAGTCTCAAACAAATCCACACAAAACACTTCTAAAACATAAGATGATCTACAAGTGCCAAATGATCCAATCCCTAAGAGGTCTGTCGAAAGATATAAGTGATGGGTTTTAGACCAATGGTTCACAAAGGTGCTGATTCTGTATTACTGGGACGAACTTTAGACCAGTGATGGCGAAACTATGTCATGCGTGTCACAGTCAGCTGTTTGCTATCATTGAAAACTCTAAAAGTTTCGCCTTTACTGCAGGATGTCAAAACTGAGTATGGGGCTGGGGTCTTGTCTGCTACTGGCATCTAGTTCGCAAAGAGCAAGAATATTGCTAAATACTCTACATTCATAGGACATAAGTCCCCGCCAGCCTGAAAAAAACCCATAGTAGTACAAAAGCTAAGAGTGATGCGATTGGAAAAGCCTGCTTTGGACAAAAGTGCCAATAAGCTAGGAAGAGAAATAAGAGAGAATCCGTGTAGCTAGGTTTATCTCAGCCTTTTCTACTCTCTAGCATCTTTCTAGGGTTAAGAAGAAAACTGTCAATTGTGCCAGGAAGTAACAGGGTGATGGGAATGAACCCAAGGCATGTAGACAGTTCGACATGGAGCGCACTTTGTTCGTGAGGCAGGGAATTAGGAAGCGTCCACAGACACCACTCCCCAGGAGCTCTGAAGTTCTCTAATCTCTAACTCTTGGACTACATGATATACCGATTCATTTGGCTGATTCTCCAGAGGCTCAAGCTCAGAGCATGTCACCTCCCAGTTGAATGAACAGAACAAGAATCGCTCAAAGTACCTTCATGCTGACTGTTTGCTTCCATCACAGACCCTCACAGGGAGGGACGAGGGAGGCAATGCACAGCTTCGGAGGAGGGGAGCAGGAGTAGAGTGAGCGCTGGGGACAGTTAATTACTTTGCAGTGATGCGCTCTCTCCAGCTGAGTCCCAGCACCACAACATGCCTTTACTTTTAGCAGAAATAATAGAGTTGCCAATTAACTGAGCTGAATTTCCGACGGGAGGTGCCCCTCCGGTGTACAGCAATTAACCAGCACCTTTTGCGTTGGCGGGTCTGAATGCGCTCTGTGGGAGGCATCAGACTCCATACCACACAGCAGGACTTCAGTGTCCTTGCTTGACCTCTACCCAATCCAGCACTGAGCGTGAAAAACATTAGTCTCTCCAATAGAAAGTGTGGGGGGAAGGAAGAGAAAGCAAGATGGGGCCAATACAGAAACAGGATCTTCTTGAAAGGGATTCCTGTCTTCCTACAGCTCCCGTCACACAAAGTGCCACGTAAAGTTGTCTGTTTAGTAAGTGTCTTGCCTGGATCAGAGAAGCTGAGACATTTATTAGGGAATATTCTGGGGTAACTAAGATGTACAAGTGAAAACAGCGGGTAGAGCTTCTTCCTGCAAAGGCAAGAAAATGGATTAGAAGTCCAGGAGCCAGGTGTAGTCATGTAATTCCACTGATGGAGTTCACTACCTCCCCTAGATGTTACAGTACTCTAAAAAGCTCTGGAAAACAACAATGCCCAGATCTGACCAAAGGATGTGATTAAATTGGCTTGGGGTAGGACCCAGTCGTCTATAACTTTTAACTGCTCTCCAAGTAATTCTAATGTGCAACTGGGATTGGACATTACTAGCATTGTGTGGGCCCCAACTGAATGAGTAGGACTTCGAAACTAGTCAGAAAGAAAAATACTGGGCCCTGCTATAGGGGTCCTAGGGGTTGGACTCCGAAGCAGTAAGTTTTGCTAAACTCTTCACATTATTCTAACGCCCGCTAAACTTTGAGAACCACTGGAATAGGACAATGAGTGCCTTTTTCCTTATCACTGTCTAATCTTAAAAGTATTGGTCCTAGTGGAGTCCTGGTTCCTGTGCTTGTATGTTTTTCATTCTCCTCAGTGTTGAAATCCATTGCCCTAAATTGCACAAGTAGAATCTGGTAAACTTTAACTATATGATAATCTTGGTCTTACATCTGAGTCAGCGCTATCCCTACATCCTGTTATAAATCAATAATCATGACAATGCTTAAATACTCGGTGTCAGTTGCAAGGGCTCCTCACTCTCCCTGTCTACTTTATCACAACCGCATACCAGATTCCCAGAGTTCTGCACCTCCCAGCTTTTCCAGTGGTGAGTCTTTGATGGGGATTACTTGAAAGCAGATGCAGTGTTTCTAGACAGGAAGCTTACTAGATAGTTACTCATGAAGATGCAGGTTCTTTCCTATTGTGAGAGGCCTGAAATTTATAGACAACCTCCTATTTTTTGTCCACAGATGAAAAAGAGTCAAGTCAACTTCTCTCCTTCAATACCATGTGCTGTGAATCATTGGAAGGAAAATAGCATGAAATCTGAAAGTCAAGGGCAATTTCCTGAAAATTACAACATCCAGTAAAAACTGAGCAAAAATGTCTCCCTTTCCACCCAATGAGAAGAACTATTAAAGTAATGTCAGGCGTCGCTGGTCCTGGTCATAAATTTGAGACTCTTCCAGAGATCTGAGGACAAGAGCAGGCATGATCCCTGCTGTGGTTGGGGTCAGCTATGGGGTACTGTGAGGATGGTGGCTCTCCTCCTAGGCTCTAGATTTTTAAAGACAAGGAGAGGCAAAACCCATGGTGTCTGGCCTTGGTTGAGTAATGAGAATTGCCCTGCTTAAGAAGGGAGTTTTCCACCTCTGGGATCCTGGCGGGGTAGATGTGAAGCTCTAGGGCCAATTCCTGTAATCTAGCAGGGCTCTAGATCATTTCTGTGTGCAGAACCCATGCATTTCCCAGCGTTCCTTCAGGAACTGTGGGTGGCCAACATGGTGTATTTGTTGCTATGCACCTGCAGCTAGATCTCCAAAGTCTGATCTCTGACAACAAATTAAATAAAAATTAAGTTAAAACAAAGCAACATATGAGTTTTTCTGTCTGGAATTAAACTTTTATAAAAACAGATGGGTGAGCATAAGATCTCAAGAGCTCATCTCAGTAGAGGCACCTCCTCCGGGCTGCAGGTGTAGACACTTGCAGGCCCCCTTGGGTGTCCTGTAGAAGAATGAAGAGAAGTAAAAACCTAAGAAAGAATTGCACCACATCCTGTTCCTGCAGCCGGCTTTTGAAAATGTCCTATTGATGACTGAAAGCATATTTTCAGACTATGCACACAGAATAGGCATCTATTTGAGGCACCAGCACTCCGTATCAGGAAGAGATGTTTACACATACACCGAACTTCCTTCTGCAGTTACGCACTTACGAGCCGCTTGATCATGCCCTAAATTACTACCATTCTTCAACAGAGGAAGGGAATTCCAGTGAAATAGGTATGATCTTATGGGTAAAGCGCTCTGGAAACAGAAAAACATCTCATTGAATTCGAGTTCTGTAACATTACTTCTACTACCTTGGAGAATATTCAGACTTCTATTTGGGTTCTGTTTCTTCATCTATAGAGTTGAATTGTTTCCAGAACTAAATAAGATAATGCCAATAGCATAATCAGGCCTGTTTCCATTTTAAAAATATGCAAATGTTAAAGGTAATGAAATTTAAGGGTTACTTTGGGGGAATATTAAATAAAAGCTTTGAATACTTAAGCATCTATCAGGATTTAAGGAAATAATCAATTTCTTTTTATTAATATAAACAAGTTATCTCATGGCAAGACAATAATTTAAATCAACACAGCAGTTGGGTGTCGTGGCGCACACCTGTAATCCCAGCACTTGGGAGGCTGAGGCAGGAGGATCATTGTGAATTCAAGACCAACCTGGGCTACAAAGTGAGCTCAAGGCCAGCCTGAACTGCTTAGGGAGAACCTGTCTCCAAAGAAGCTAAATAAATAAACCAACACAACTACATGTAAGTGACTATTGTATTTCCAGGAATTTAGATGTGTTCCAGATCCAGTCAAATGATCTGAAATTTAAATTCATAAACTCAAATGCTGACTAATGTAGCTAATCTAGGATGTATACAGAAAGTAATTTGCAAACGCCAAAAAGTAGAAGCTCACTTTTGCAATAATAGTTCACCCCATTTCTCATACATGTTAGGTTTTGGGAATCTATTTTTAACTTATCACTCTAATTTTCTTTCTTATACTTGATTAGGCAACATGTTAACTCCCACATATTCATGATTTGTGAAAAGGAAACATGTATTAAACACTCCACTAAACTGTAACTCAGTCTCTCACAAGTAAAGGACAAATTATAGTCCCAATTAATTCAGTCCAAATTTATTGTGCTCTTATGAAAGTGCAAAGTACTCAGCTAAAATAAAACCAGAACTCTGTCCTAAGTAAACGTATTTCCTAAGATGGGTATGCTAATACTACAAGGCAGAATAGGACTCACCATAACTATAAAAGAAATGTATACAACTGTGGGAATTATAAGGAAAACCAGATAATTTCAACCTGGTGAGATTTAAAAAATAGAGAATAGAAGAAAAGTAATATTAACAGGAATTTAAAGAAGAACTTGGGTGATTTCAGGTAGGACAGAGGAGAAATATTACAGTAAATTCTCATGAAGTTGCTGCTAATGGCACGGAAATATGTAGGATCACATTTTAATTTAAAATTTCAGTTTTCTAGATAGAGAGGGAAGTAAGATTCTCTGCCATCTAATTTGAGAATAGATTACGAAGGAGACTATTGAAATAAGTGTTCAGCTAAAGACACTGTGTGACGAGAAAATGTAAAAGACGTGAAGTGGAGAGTGGTCACAGCTTCATATCAGGAAGATGAATACAGAAGCCAGAGACGGGACTTATTGGTGGTCATGTACATAGTATTTCAGACAAGAGGTAATGGAAGCCAAAGATAAATAATACGGGAAAGAGAAACATCAGGCAGTGCTTTGGTGATTGAGAGAAGATAGTGAGAGATAAGACAAAATGTCCGAGTCTTCGTAATGATTTTTACTTCGTTATTCACCCTTCTGGTTAGGAAGTGGAAGTTCCAGAAGGGGAAATAAATATAATTTTGTATGCATGGAAAGGTCCTTCTGGGTACAAACAAAGATGTCAATCAGAAACCAGATGGATAAATACGAAGTTCAGGGAAGAGATGGCAGCATAATAGATTTAAATATGGGGTTTTTCAAAGGAAAGAGAATTGCTGAAATTGGATGAGTCTCATCACCAGAGGATAATATGCCAGTTCTCTCTTCCAGGGCTTGAGGGCATGTTCCCTCAAAATAAACTCCAGTGAATATAAATCATTGCTCCAGGGAGATGGAAACATTAAGATAACAGGAAGCACAAGGAAAAAGCAGCACCAGTGTAACAGTGTTGCAACACCACATATACAACCAGTAAATGATCATTTATTTCGGGCAAATAGCAGAAGACAGAGAGCAGATGAAGTCAGACTGAAGATTCAGTCAAACAGCAGACACTCAAACTCTCCTGCAGAGGTGTTCAGCTTGCAGCCAGCTGAAAAAGAACAGGAGTGGACAGGCTCAAGGCACCTGACTGAGATGCTGGCTGAGCTGGTTGGAGCTTCTCTCTTTCCACTGCCCCTGTGTTTATGCAGTAGGGGTATGCCTTCTGGGAGAACTTGTTAGAGCTACGTGTCAAAGAAAACATGTGATCTGCTCTTCTTGTAGAGGTCTCAAAGGGTACAGACCTCCATGTGCGGCTGTGTGAAGTAAACGAGGTAGACGAGGAAGGGGTTTGGGAGCTCTACCAGGAATGAAGCGTGTTCCTCCATCCAGCTAACATCTTCTTACACTCGAAATTCTGTGAAGCCTTCCTGCCCTTTCCTCCCATACCAAGTACCTTACGGAGCAGACTTGCTGTGGTCCTGTCCATCTAGGGGAAGTAATTGGATTTCTGGTGCATTAAAGTCACAAGTAAGGGGAAAAGAAAAAGTAATGAGGGAGGGATGAAGAGGTAGAGAGAAGGCATAAAGACAGGTGGCAGGGTTGCAGGACAGTGGAAAGGGAAAGTAGATGACGAGTGACCGCCACACCATGACAGCTTATTTAAGAAGCAGTCATCCAGACCACTTGACTTGGTGGGTTTGAGTTACAAGCTGAGAATTTTCCTTTCTAATAAGTCCTCGGGTGAGAATGATGCTGTTGACTTAAGGACCAACTTCTAGTGACAGAGACTTGGACAACGGGAAGTGGATGCCTGGGCGGAGACCTCTGTGAACCGGAAGTGGAAGTTGCAGATTTAGTAGAAACACATTAAGCAGTGAGCAAAAGTTCCCAGGGAGACAAAGAATCTTCCAAAGATTAAGGATTGGGAAGTCCCTGTAATGTGCCATGAATTTCCCATTTTTATTGTCACAAATTATCGCAAATTTAACAGATTCAAACAACAAATGTGTTCTCTTACTGTTCTGGAGGTCAGAAATCCAAAAGCAGTTTCGATGAGCTAAAGTTAAGGTGTCATCAGGCTAGTTCCTCTGTGGGTCAGAGGGAGAATCTATTTCCTTCTGTTTTTCAGCATCTGCCTGTCGGTCACCTGGAAATACTCCTCGGTGTTCAGCCTCTCTCTCCATTTCCACAATTCTTTACCATCCTCTCTGCCCCCATGATCACATCCCTGCTCTTCTGGCGCTTCTTGCATCCTGCTTTAATGGCTGCTGATTGGGTCCCCTGGGTAATGTCCTCCTCTCAACATCCTGAATCATAACTGTAAAGTGCCTTTTGCCCTATGGTGTGGCATTTACAGGTTCTGGAGATGAGCACCTTGCACACCCAGAGGACTAGAAACACTTTCAGCAAAGTAGTTTCTCCTCTCTGCATTGTCACCCTGTTTGTGCTAAGAAGAGGAACAAAGTATGTCAAGCTCTGGATGTCCAGATGTGATCTAGTTTTCTCCCTAACTTGCCTCAAGGCATTTCGGCTCTCCAACCAGAAAGGCATTTTTCTAGGTCTGAGTGTAGCAGTGTCCGTATACTCTCGGGTGATGCCAAATAAAGTGTGACTGAAATGATCTCAAGATCATCTAACTGGAGCATGTACTCAGGAAGGAATTTTCCTTCTTTGGATGAAGCGTAAATGATAAGCAACAAAACAAATACCTTCCTTTCCTGCTCCTTTTAATACCATCCAGAGTAGTTACAAAGACCTAGCTCTGCTGTATGTATGTTTAGTAAGTGTGAAAAAGAGTCATGATCAAAATGAGAAGTTGAAAGTTTCTCAAGTATAGTTGTAATTTTCAGGGCAATAATGATGACCTCACCCTGCAGCCACCAACTTTTCTTTTCTTTGCTGGATCATTAGTTTTTGCACAGTTGATCTAACGCAGACCTGGAGCTGGCTTCGCTTACTCCGGATAAGGACTTGGTCATGAGATCTTTCTGTGCCATCCCTCCTGTCCTGCCCCATAGGTCAGATTTCTCTCAGCTTTGTGTTGGGAGTTTCATAAGCCCATTCCCTGATATATTCTGCATTTCTGAGGGATTTTGGTGGGGTGGGAGTCTTTCTGGCACCAAAGTATGAGAGTGTCTGGATACATGTTTTGCATATTACAGCTCCATACCTACAACACGTGACTCCATGTTCTCTGTCAGAGAGTGAAGAGAACCTACTCATGAGAAGCTGAGGGGGTAAAATGGTGAGGAAGGGGGGTGCTGTACTGTCATCTGCTGGTATAAATTCTCCCTCAGCCCCTCACTAGCACAGGACTTTAGACGAGAGATGTCCTTACCCTTCTTTTTTCTTTCTTTCTGGTTCTTCTGTCTTTTTTCAATTTTGTTTTTTGTTTTTTTTGAGACAAGATTTCACTATGCATTCAGGTTGGCTTTCAGCTCACTTTGTAGCTCAGGCTGGCCTTGAACTTATAGCAATACTCCTGCCTCAGCCTCCTGAGTGCTGGGATTAGAGCATGTGGCACCATGCCTGGCTTGTCCTTACTCTTCTGAACCTCATTTCTTCTTATGTAAAGTGGAGATAATAACCACATATAGCAGGAGTCAGGCAAGATAAGTCATAAAACCTGGTATACAGAAGGTGCTGAATAAATAGTGGATTTAAAAAGTCATTTAGAAGTGAGAGTGTGTTCTTTGTGTATCCTTCTAGCTCCACAACAGATGCACTGTGTAAGTAGCTCACCTTGTAATCGTAACCACAAGTACAATAGTGATCTATTCATTTTACCAAAGGGCACATTTAACACTTTAAAATACTGCTCATCTTCCCCACATGAGCTACTGAGAGATAATTGCCATTATTTAAAATGTTACAGTGAGCTCACAACATACCTCTTTCTCTATTTTTCAGAATGATAAAATAAGGGTTTCATAAAATAATTTATAATTCTTAATTGCTTTGCCTCAAATGTAAAGAGGATAAATCTACTCTGAGAGTCTACCTGAGACATATATTTTACCACAATAGTATAAAGATACAGAGAATCTAGAAGGGGAAATTGGTGTTTAAATAGTAGTTATCATCTATGACTATCAGAATACAGTGTAATACTTCAACAGTTTTTATTATCTTTAGGTTATGAGCGTATTTTATTGCTTAAAATAAAAAAAGACTAATCTCTCAATAGAGTCAAAGGAAATAATCAGATTTGATTTTCTTCACTTTCCAGGCAAGAAAATTGAAGATACGCTGAAAATGTCCAAATGAGCAAAATCAAAACTCTCAATATACTCCTAAAATTAGAAACAATTTTTATTAATCCAACTGAAGAAAGAAATTGGTTTGACAATGAATTCTGTGAATTTCTTTGGAATAAAATTTTATTTAACTAAATACTTTTAGAAAATTACTTCTGTGGAAAATAACAACAATGTAACAAACTTTGAATAATGTAACTTACACAACCTTATCGAAGCAAACTTAAGTCTCAAGAAAAGATGAAGATTTAGGAATTTTCCTAGCTTATATTCTTGGATGAAGTTAACTGAAGTTCAGGGGCCACGGGCTTTAAACACACACACACACACACACACACACACACAGCCGAAGAGATTACTTATTTTTCTGTCCTCCCAGATATGCATATATATGGGGTGGAATAGTTCATTTCATGATCTGATCAAAGACAACTTATTTAATTATCTGAAAGTAAGGAGATTCTACAAACAGTTAACTTGTCTGCCAGGGATTATGTGCCACTTCTGTTAAAAAGATTGTAAATTTTTAAAAAAATTTTTTGTTTTTTAATACATGCTTGCAGTACATAATAATTATATTTCTTGTGGAGAGCAAATAAATGTATATAATACATCTTAATTCTTTTCTCATCCCCTCCCTTTCCTCTCCTTCCTCCCTCCCTCCATCCCTTGATCATCTTCCCATTTAAGAAAGATCTATCTTTCTACTTCCTCTTCACTTTGGTTCTGTTCTTTATTTACCTATTGGGTTTCTCATGTAATAGAAACCATGCGCTATTTAAGCTTTTGTGACTATTTATTTCATTTAACAGTATGATCCCAACGTTATCCATTTTTCTAATCTGTCTTAAGATCATCCTGCTTTAGAAGAGTACTCTTTTCTTGAAAGAAACAGAACTGGCTGTGCTCACAATTCAGTTTTATGTAGTACAGTTAACATCGTGATTAAGACACCTGGCAAATTTCTCTTATACGTTTTTGTTTAATTACAAATGATCTACAAGGGGATTCAGTTAGACTTGTATTTTTTTCAGTTTAAGAAGTGGGAAAGACACGCACACACACACACAATATTGTTTGGGTCCATTTATTGGCCTCTAGGGATTGCGCAATGGCCTGACATCTCAAATTAACAAACTCACTCCTAATTTTGTTTTCTAAAATTGAGCTAAGCTAGGCTTAGGAAGGAACCTAAAGTGTTTCCACTTCAATAGCAAGAATGCCGACATCTTTAGGAGAATCACCTCACGTTTAAACCACTGTGCCTGTGTGCTGAGTCTTTTGATTTGGTTAACTTTGGAAGGTGTAGTTCTAGTTGACAGAACACATGCACTGGGATTGCAATCAGTTCCTTCTCCTTTTCTCCCCAAAATCAAGTGACTCACTTCCACCCATGGAGAGCTACAAACTCAGACTGTGAAGTCAAAAAGAGAAGTTATTGTGGCAACCAGGCAAAGCTCACAGGTGCAAACGTACATGATCTAACGTTCAGATAGGCAACAGTCTCCTCCCAGTGGACAGGAGCAGAGCCTGGGCTTTAAAAGCTGGACAGCACTGTGCCGCACCCCCTCCTCCAGTATCGTCCCCCTTCCTTTATCTCCCTGCCTCAGTCTCCAAGGGCTGAGCGCCCGCAGAATTTGCACCTTGTCTGTTGTAGAGGAAAACAGATAAAGCACAGATTCTAAGGTAGGTGATATAATGTGCTACTCAACCAGACACACGTGTGTCTGATAGAGGATCATTATAAGAAGACAAACTTATTCAGCTGGACTCATGCAGGACATTTCCTTGGGATCCAAGTCCTCCGCCAGTTTCCTTGGTCTTAGTGTGTGGACAGATTTCCTGCATTCTCTTGTATGTTACTCTTTGGGTAACTTATATAAGTAATCTTATAAAATATGTGTCCTGTATTATACTGTTCCCTTTGCAGAATAAGCCCCAAACCAACACACTTATCATAAAGTTATAAATGAGAAGTCAGTGATTTTAAATTTTAGGTTCACAACAGAGTACAATAATGGAAAATCCACCAGATTTTGACTCAACCCTAGGTCTGTCTAGCCATAGGTTTGTCTCTTACTAGCTGTGTGCCTTCGTAAAAGCAATTAATTCTTGGGACCATCAGTATTCAATACTGAAAATAAAAGCTTATTGTTTCATCCTCTGCATATGATCATTTAATACAAATTTAATATGTATCGGAAGTACTTAAACATAAAATGACTTGAAATTATTTATTACTGTAGAGTTAACATCCTTCTGATGGTGAATACAAGAAAGATAAAATATAAGAGGGATGTTTCCTGCTCAGAAGGAGGTTATAACATGTGTGTTAAGATGAGTCATACAGGAAAACAATTGCAGAATAAGAGATGAGCAGAAATGCAGACCCGACAATAAGAAAGGGGCAGAGGTATATGTTAGAGGAGAACATTTGAGTACGTGTTGGTGGCCACAATTAAGTTAAGGTAGATTAGTAACTGGTGGAAAGGAGTGCTTCTAGGTAGACAAAATGTGGATATGGATAAAGGCTCTAAGGTTGGCATGGGATGAAACAGGTTGGAGACAGTATAGTTTGGACAAGGACCCATGAGAGTCACATGGAAATTAAAACTGACTCGGTACACGGTAAGGACAGAAGCTGTCACACCCAGGGAGAGCTGCTGGAGCACTGCTGTGACAGCCAGCTCAAGGAGGAAGCTCCTAGATGTGCGGCCATGAACCCTCACCTGTGTTAAGAGCTGCTGTCCTTCAGGAAACTCACACACTGAATAGGTTCTTTTTGCGATGGAACTGGCTGAGTTATGGTTTCCAATAGGACTGATATAGGACATGTGCATATTTTACGTGTCATTGTCACTGGGGATGGACTGTCCTTTTGGACAACAATAGCTGCTTAAAAGAAATGGTATCATGTTTTTCAATGTCAAGTTGGTTCTTTCCTCATAAGGGGCGAGTTGGTAGGTGTTTTAGGGCAGATAACCATAAAGCAGCTTTTGAGAGTGATTTACAGTCAAGGGATTTGTTAGAGATGTACTCTCCATAGAAACCAGGAGGGGAGGGGTAGTGAGAGCCAAAAATGAGAAGAAGCCAAGCAGGAAGAGATTTCACAGAAAGAGCCAGCATCAACTGAAGCCTGCAGAGGAGCTCTAGGGTGTCAATATACATCAGAGTCTGCTCTGAATTCAAGGTAAGGGAGATGAGTTTTAATTTTCCTTCAGCAATCAGTCACTGGCTAAGGAATACCCTGGGGAGGTGATAAGCACAAAAACCTGCAGGCATTACTAGCTCTCCATATAGCAGGCAAAATAGCTCCCCAGAAACCCCCTGAAGAAGAGCAGGAGATAAAACTCAAAACAACACGAAGCCGGAGGATGGATGTACAGAAATGCTACAAAAGAATGATCACCTAGGGCAGCAGTCTAAGCAGAACACCAGCTTTTTGGTCCTCTTTTCGTATTGGCTTAGAATTGGCCTTTCATTTCCATTTTTCTCACCTGAGAATCTGAAACAGAATTTAGAAGCTCCAGACTTCCAAGATGTCCACTGCCTCTTTCACCACTCTGGGAAGAGGTGTTCAGATTAAATCCCACATCAAAGAAAACAATCAGGTCTTTAAAGCCTATACATTACATTTGTCAGCAGCAGAGGATAAACATGGAGTTTCTCCTCCCCCAGAGGCAATGATGAATGGCAACATTGAGCTCTTGCTGGAAGGAGCGTGTGCGGACCTGGGAGCTTGTTTATTGACTCTTAGCAAAAAGACTATGAATTCAGACCATTTTTAGATGGTGGTGGCCAAGCTCTGCTGGGGTGAGGAGTCATACTGGCTTGCAAAGTTTTATAAGGCTGACAATATCTCTTCAATGCCAAGAGACAATGCCTTCAGGAATCCAGTGTAGAGTAGACTATTTGGCAAAAGGACACAGATTAGACAATCAATCCATTAACTGAGATTTATAAGTTCCTTGAAGGTATCAATAGCACTGATAGTATCAGCATAACACATCACTTCTTGGCTACCGTCATGATGTAAACTCGTTAGCTTCTGACTCCATATTGTAGCTCAGCAGCAACAGTTCAAAGAAAGTTAAAATGTAACTAATTAAAATGCTTCTATATGGAGCATGTGCACCGAGGAGCAAAGCTTTTTACCTGATGACTTCTTACAGGGTATTAGAGTCCGTCTGTGCTCTGTTTGCAGTGCTAAAGGAGCGCAGGGAGGTGGACAGTCATAGGAGTGAGGGACACGGTTAGAGCGGACTGTTAGGCTGTGTATTTTGAAGTTGCTTAAAATAGAACTCCCCTCGACCTGAATCCTGTTCCCATAGCATTCATTAAATGCACTGCTAAAACAGAAAGAAACTGAGGTTGGGATTCTGCAGTACGTGTTCCCCTTTCTCTCCAGTCCCATGGAAGGAACTTGTAGCAAATGATTGTATTTAGGCAAGTGTGTCTGTGAGATTTTTCAATCAAAGTTAATTTTGCATCCCTTAAGATCCTTACTAGGAATCACATTTCCAATGTGCTGATGAAACACAACGTTAGAAAATCAAATACAGTAAACAGAATGGGAAAACATAACAAAAGAAGCAAAGCAAAAAGAAATATTCAGGGAGCATGGCAGCTTACTTCTGAATAATTCACACAGACAATTGGCGGATTGAATGAATTCTAGTGGATGGTGCTCTCCTTGCTTAACGCTCACAGAAACAGCAAATTCCATTCAAGGTCCCTGCTCAGGAGGGTTCAAGGAAAGAGCCTTCTTGAATTGAAGTTTCTACACAATTCAGTGTCACATCTAGAAACACACACTTGTATTCTGGGGTTAGGAACATGACAGTTAAGAAGAAGCAGACAATTTTTCAGGTTCTGTGGGATCTGTGAGGGGAAAACAATTTGCAGATCTTTGCATCATTAAAAGGATGTGGTAAAGTATCTGAAATGCACTTTACGATCTCACATCGTTCTTCATCACCTTTATTCACTACCTGCAGGGAAGACTGTTCATGTATCAAGCATTCCTTTAGGCCTTGCAATGTGCAGAAACCAGGGCTGCGTCCTCTGGACCTTACGGACATGTATAAAGCTCAGCCCTCTTTCTCTAGGGCATGCTCTTCATGGTAGGCAACCCCGACAGGGACAGAAATAACCGCTGCAACAGGCATCCTGGTGAGCACTGACATCAAAACTGAAACAGGTCCTGTGTACTTAGGAATCGGGGAAGTGAGAAAGACAGCAGCAGTTAGAATGAGCAGGGACCTGGCTTTTCCAGCATACACCCTGCAGACAGTGCAGGCCAGGACTCACGGAAGTGCAAGACGAGCTGAGAATTGAGCTCTTTCACAAATAAATATTTATTCAGTATCCATACATGATCTTGGGGAGGTAATTCTTCTTAAGGAAATTACAATCAAGCATCTATTGTAAATAGAAACAAATTTTTTCTCAGCACACCATAGTCATTGGACAAAGAAACCTCTAAAAACTATTGATAAGTCAATTTCTGGTTTAATGCAACTTTTATTTTAGCTTCAGTTTTCTTCTGTCTCTATGAACTAAACTTGTTAAGTGCATAATAAAATGATGATATCTAACATTTATTGAGGGGTTACTGTATATCACATCCTATACCAGGTTATATCATTTTTCTAAACTTCAACCAATCATGCATTGTCAGTAGCACCTCAGTAAAGATGGAAAAATTGCCCCCTCAAGATTATACATTAAAACCTATTAGCTTTTTATGTTAATGAATCTTTTAATACAGGTATTAGCAAAAATTACTGATTACAGACAAGGAACATTAAACTATGTATAAACTGCCCTCAGAACCTCAGCTGATTATAAGTGTAGATGAAATTTACAAAAATTATTTAATAGACAGATATTTTCCTAGCAAAATTTAGTTTCCTGTCTTCAGGTTTCCTTGAGATGATACTGTCTATGGTGCTGAAAGCTTGATCAACTTAGTTCAGCACTCATTAGATGGAGGTAATCTGATTTGGCATTCTATAAAAAATCCCACATATTTTTTTTGTTCAGAAGTAACTATTATGACTGATATTTCAGTGTTAGTTCTCTTTCTGTCACATATAACTTCAAATGGCAGCTATAATTATCTTGAGTTCTTAAAGACAAATATTTTTGTTATAATTTGAATATAAGGTTGTTATAAAGAGACACATTTTCTTCATATAAACCAAGTCATCAACTAACATTCTAACATATTCATAACTGTCATGAAGCTTTTAACATCCGTCTGACATATTTCTTATGGAAATCTCATTGTCTTTTCAAGATTCACTAACAGAAAACTCACTTTGCAGAATGTACACTGTGCTCTGTACTCCAGAGGGTTTTCCTTCCTCAGCCAATCCTAGTACTTCATGGTAGGAAGTGTTAAAAGACAACACTGAAATATTCCATCCACTTTAACATTCTATGACCTCTAAAGTGCAGGTATTCCTATTAATAGAGAGGGATACTGAGGCTCAGAGAGCTTCACGTTTCTAAGGGTAGTAACTGCAGAAGCTATTATTCAAACCTGGCTTCATTAAGCATTCATATTTTTTCTTTTATAAATGTCAATCCTGAGTTATCAATGTTAATGCCAAGTTTACTTGATAAGCCCGCAGACCCCAGTCTGCACGAATGTCTTAGCTGTGTGCAACTGTCAAAAATAAATGCTTAGAAAAGGAAGCATGGCAGAGAGACCTGAGGTCTGGACTAGGGCCCAGTCCTTGGTTTGGCATCCTCTGGCCCAATTATCTTGCAATGATCAAGACATTTTATGAACTTTGTATAAAACTGGAGCCCTTGTTACTCACCTGCGAGGTTCTCAGGGTCCTGGTGAGGCCTGGTGACTCTCATCACTGTGCCGCTCATTCTGATGTTGCATTGCGCGTGGATTCATGTATCGACACACACTTTCCCAGCCACTCTTGTCCAGAATGAAGGCGCCCTTGGATGTATTTCTCGTGTTTAATGCATTTATCACCAGTAGATCCTAAGACCCCTGGACAGTGCAAAGGGTTCTTCGATCATCAGGGGTGCTATGATTACCCTCCTCATCACACTTACAGGTGGTGAATCACTATCTCTCTTCTGTGTGACAGATTTGGGCCTTGGCTTGACCTGGTACCTTCTCTTCCATTTCAGTTTGTAGGTTTTAACACTTTCATATTTTAGACCATTTTATAAAAAAACCTAACATTCATTCATCCAGACACACAAATATTTAAGACTAATGACTACATATTGAAATGAATCACTAATTAGGTGAACATATTATTGGGGACATAACTGTTGTCTTTAAGATAAGTAGTGACATGAGTGGTGAGAAGTTTGGGAAGGCTTTGTTCTTTATTTTGTTTCAGGTAATTGGCTGTTGTACCCCTTGAGGCGGAAGTGTAATTTCATTGCTGACATTCAGCTTCTAGGCAGCCTATACGCTCGGAGCTCTGCCAGTGAGGAAGGACAATAAAAGTCTTATTTTTCCCTTTGATGCCTCATCTGTTACCACTTACTTCTGAAACTCTGTTAAAGCTCTTATAAAGCAATTAGCTTGCTGGGCAGAGAGTGCGGTTCTAGCCCATTCAGTTCATCAAGCAGTTTTTGCCAAGAGCCAAATAACCTGAAACTGGCTTAATACCACGGTAAAGATGATTTCAGTTCCTTACTTACTGGAAACCCCAAAGCCTAATTAAATGGGTTTTATTTAGCTGAAAAATCTTACCAGCCTTGGAATTTTATTATTACTGTTACAATAAGATGTACCTCTACCATGTGTAAATCAAATTCAGCTCAAATTCATATTAAAATATAAAATATTGCTTCCACCCATATATGTATATATATCTCACAAATATTAGTATCTACTAATAAACATCTTCCCATATTCTACTGTATCAAAATTCTTTAGAGCAAGTTGTTCTGGCATTAGTTCTCCCATGTATTCCAATGAAGAGGAGTGTGGCTTACAGCTTTTAGGCCTTGAACATTTACTCCTTTTTGACGCCAGTGATATCAGTTCATGTACAGAGAAGGCTGAAGTATGTAAGTCACATGATTTTGCCAAAATTTAAACTTCTTTAACCTATAAGAGAGTGTTCCCACTGAATAGCAGTTTCAATCTGTGACAGCCAGTTAGGTGCCAGCTAAATACTTTTGAGGGACTGAAGTGGCTCTCCACTTTCTGGTTTTCCTGATGCTATCACACACATTAGCTCATGTGAGGCTTCTTACAGCCTCTTCAGAAAGATCAAGAATAGATAGCTCTTCGTTTATAATAGGGGTCCCAGGAAGGGTCAGTGGTTGGAGTGACTTACTCCAAGTCTCACAGCTGGGAGCTGGTAATGCTGGGACAATCCCAAAGGTCTTACATGCTCTTCATGACAATTTACTCCAATGTTCTTTTCGCTAACTGACCCCTCAGTATTTTTCAAGTAGGATTTGATACACAGACATTTTATTTACATACCATCTCTTCCTGGCCCTTTTTGCCCAATATTGAACAGATAGATACCCCAGCAGGCATTTGTGAACATCCAACTTATAGCCAGTCTCACAGGCATCAGTATGGCGCTCCTAGTCTAGAAAAGGAGTCAGGTGTTTTTGGAGATCACTTTGAGGCTCATGGCCCAGCCAGCTGGCCTTGCCCAGCTGATCTACTCCAGGTCTTCAGGACTCCAGGGTTCAACCACAGGCAGCCCTAAACCAGCAGCCCCACAAAAGCTCTGAGCCTCCAATCAGCTCAGGCTTCATTCCTGCATTATTTTGTGATCACTTTTCCTGGCACTTTCTTTGTAAGTCATCTAGTTTAATGTTCCGTGTGTTGCTGGGGCTTTGAGGCTGAGAGCTACTTGTCTTGTGGTTTATCTCCTTAAAATACTGAAAATCAAGCCGGACGTGGTGGTGCACGCCTGTAATCCCAGCACTAGGGAGGCTGAGGGAGGAGGATCATTGCGAGTTCTAGGCTAGCCTGGGCTACAAAGTGAGCTCAAGGCCAGCCTGAACTGTGTAGTGAGACCCTGTCTCAAAACGACAAAAAAAAAAAAAAAAATCCTGAAAATCAGATGAGGATGTAGGCAGTTGACTGTACCATTTTGTACCCGTTACACTAATTTGAATAATGCCTTCAAATAAAAAATTCTGGATAAATGCCTACGGAATGCTGGATATCCTTTTACCTTGAATTAATCATCTTTACTACAGATGGAATCAGATTTCCTGTTGTGGACATTATTGTTAGTCAAAGCCAAGTACAGAAAATGCACAATTGGCTTTACATGTATGTTAGCAAATGTGGCCAAATGTATAATTCTAAAGAATATTCATTGTTCAAAGAAATATATTTGGAAACCCACATATGGTTATTGTGGTTTTAATAATAATAACTAATATGTAATGTTCACTAAGGGCTTATGATGTGTTGGGGACTTCTATAGCTACAGTACATGTTTTCTCTCATTGCTGAGACAAAATACTCAACACCCCAAATTAAAGAAGGGAAGGTTTATTTCTCTCATGGTTTGTAGAGGTTTCAGTCCATAATCAGTTGGCGGTGTAAACCAGCCAGAACTGTTGCCTCTGCCGTGTCACCCTGCCTTGGAGCCAGCCAAGGATGGACTAAAACCTCCAAAACCTGTGATCTAAATAAACCTTTCTTTCATAATTCTGGGCATCAGGTATTTTTGTCTCAACAATGAGAGAAAAGTAATCAAGGTAATCAAGACACCCACACAGGGAAACTTAGTGACTTAATGAGACTTTATTTTTTTTTTTTTTAGGTGCAAAGGCCTTGAGTTAAATCCCTAGTACCAGGATGGAAAAAAAATGAAAGCTATAAACCAAGAAAACAGAAACCAAAAACTTTTTTTCTTCTTCTTTTTTTGATAGTCTCAGAAAATGATATCCACACTTAAAAAACAATAGCTTCTTTGGAATAAGTGATACCTTTCTCAGAGGACAAGCTCAAAGAAGCCACCCCAGAGTTGATGCATAAGTTCATGTGAGTTCAAGCTAAAGAAGCACATATGTTCACTCCTTGCCCTTACTGGTCAGATGGGAAGGAGCGCGGGATGTACACAGGGACTTGGCCTCACCGAATGAATGCCACCCGGGCCTCCTGCCCGAGAGACGATGCTCTTCCTCTGTCTGGTGCCTCATCCTCCGATTCCCCTGCGAACCACCCCAGCTGCACAGTCCGCATGTTGACGGCCAGGAAGGATGAGCACCTCTTGGCAGTCCAGAGACACAACTTCCCCACCAACCCTGCAATTATCGCTGAACTCACGGATGTCCGCAGACTCAGAAATGATGGGCCAGTCAGGGCACATGCGTGGAAATGGCACAGTAAATACTCCTCCCTCTTCCTCAGCCTTGAAGCCCCACGTAAGAAGAGGAGACAGCTGCACAGCTCACAGCCTTAGCTATCAATTTGATTTAGCCACAGCTCTGCCACTCCAATAGCTCAACAGCCAATTAGTGGCCCCAAGTCATCAGCATTAATTTGTTCACATTTCTCTCTGCAAATTGCTAATTGCTCCAAGCAACCAGTGGTTGGCTGGCCTGCTGGGGTGGAAGGAAAGGCAGGCCTTGTATCCTTTTCTTGCTGAGCATATTTAGATTAGAGGGGATGCTAAAGGACCAACTGCTCTGAACTCTTTCTACAACTCAGAATCCTGGTCTTGGACAGCAAGATGTTATTAAGTTTATAAATTATGGATGGCACTCTGTTTCATTGGGGTTAACCAGCATCCCATATGTTGGAGTTTCTTAAAAGACGTAGACTGAAACATTGTTCTCCCACTCCCTCATCAAGTCTGCCCTGAATTTACATTTTATTCCCATTAATGTTGGTATCACTGATACTTTGCTAAATGATGTCAGTGTGTTTGTAATTCATCTAAGCCAGCCGCCCCTTCCCTACTTCCCAAATCACTGCTCTTCCTTGCCTGGCTGGCAGGCTGACTGCTATGTACAGTATCACCCCTTCTTGACTTCCAGGTGACCCCTGACTCTGGCTAATGAGAGTCACAGGAGATGAGTGTGCCAGACACAGGCAGACTCTCCATGTCCTCTTTCTCCTTTGGTGCACACTTTTGGCAGTGGCTGCAGCCCTTGGTAGCTATATCCCCCTGCAGATGGCAGCTCATGTAGGGCTCCATTTATCACCAGGCTCCAGTTATGCACTTCCTTCCCTTGCTTTTCCGCATCTAGCTAGGCTAATGGCCTCCTACTGCTGCTGGTTTCTGGGAGCCTCAGCAGAATGTGATGGTCTCCTGACACCTATGCATAGCTCTGCTGCTTGGGCTTCCATAAATCCTTTTAAAAATACTCCTTGACAGTGCTACTATCTGTTTTATATGACTGGTAGCTTATGTAGCCCTTTATTCAATGAATAAGGAGCTGGGTGTTGAACTGTCACTGACAGGCATGCCAGAGGAGAAGACTGGGAAGCCTGTCTTGCATAAGTACTCAATGCCTCTGCAACTTACATCTCATCAGTAAGCAGATCACAGGACCACACATGACTTTAAAGGGGCAAGGGAATTTAATGTACTGGCACCTAGAAGGTGACAAAACTAGGAATATTATTGAACAGAACTAACAGCCATGGAAATATTATTATGTTATTTCACAGATGATAAAACTTAACTCAGAGAAATAAGCCACATTGCCCAGCATCATTAGAAAAAATAACGGCATAGAACTCCACCACAAGACCTCTTATTCCAAAGCCAATGGTATTAGCCACTCAGTGGTGGATTAACTAATGGTCAACTTGGAACACCCAGCTGAACTGAGTCAGCGTGGTGCTGGGTGTGGAGGGCACCTGAGGATTGTTGCCAAGAACATGAACTGGAGAGAAATATGGGGTGCTGTTGGTTCTCCTGGAGAAGCTTGTTGCTTTCCTGATATAAACTCAGCTGTTCTCATCATTGGAGGAGTTCGATTCCTCGCTGTCAGTGAGGATGGCTGTGGGTCTTTTCAAGGAAGCTCTGGTCCTTATTCTGAGCATTGCTCCCTGGCTCCAGTGCAGATGCCTCAGACTGCTGGCACAGATCCTTCAATCCTCTGGCACAGGGGCTGGGGATTTAGCTCAGTGGCAAAGCGCCTGCCTGGCAAGTGCAAGGTCGTGAGTTCGGTTCCTGGTACCGGAGAAAAACCAAAAAAAAAAAAAATCCTCTGGCACAGACTTTCTAACTTGCACCATTGACCCTTGTACCTTTCTAGTCAGATCCTTGATACAGACTTGCATGAGACATTGCCATGAGATCTAGGCCCTCAG
Organism: Chinchilla lanigera; assembly: GCF_000276665.1. Lineage (NCBI taxonomy): Eukaryota > Metazoa > Chordata > Mammalia > Rodentia > Chinchillidae > Chinchilla > Chinchilla lanigera. Next base: position 5,003,221 of record NW_004955485.1, on the reverse strand, counting down.
CTGGATTCTTTGGGTCTCTAATGTGTGGACAGATTTCCTGAACTCATCTGCATTTGACTTCTAGGGTCAATATTATAAAATAATCCTATAAATTATGTGTCTTATATTAAATCCATTCCCTTGTATACCCTGATTAGGACACGTGTATATGAAAAATCATTCTTATATGGCTCCTGGTTTAGTCCAATAACTTACTTCAATAAGTTCTTTGTAGGAATTAATAGGTTCTCTATTGATAACTTAAAAAAAAAACTACATCAAGTTGAATGAATGGATGTTTTCTCACTTTCTTTTGGGCACAAGTAAGGATATGTCTGGCTTTTATTCACTCTCATGAGTAAATTATTCCCTTACAATAAAGAAAAACACAGAAGACTGTCTTCTTCCTTTTTTCTACCTCCTGTTCCTTTTCAGGGTTTGTTTTACTATGAGTGTTACCATGACGACAGTCTAATGCACTTGTGGGCTGGAAGACCCTGAGAGACCACTCACCTGGCGCAGCTTCTTCAGGGCTCACTTGTTGGAATCCAAGTGCCAAACGCCTTCTGCAAAAGTTCAGAAATGCTCCTTAACCCACACAGTGAGACTTCCGCAGTATGCCTACATGGTGTGACAGAGGAAGAGTGTTCTTTGGCTTCTTGTACATCTCTTCAATATTATAGCAAGAGCACTGAACTGGGAATCAGGTCTCATATGTTCCAGGGCAATTTACTCATCAGTTACCATATCTCTGCAATCTTTGAGTCTGTTTTTTGCATGAAGTCAAAAAGTTCTTTCCTTTGTTTCATGATTATCTTAATGAAATTTAATGCTTTATGAGATATACACTAAAATAATATGCTACAGCTATTCTTATCTAAAACAAAGGGGGCTCCTCCTTACTGGGATTTTTCTTGCCCCTGGGTACAAAATCTCAGAGGTGTGTGTGTGGGGGAGTCATTTCTTGTGTCTTTTATTTCTATTAATTGTTCTTTTTCCTAGATTAATTTTTTCCTAATTAGGGAGTTGTCACATTATAGCATCCCCCAAAGTATTAGGATTGGATAAGCTTTTCCATATGTCATAGTTCTGAAGATCAGAAAATAAACACTTGATAATGACCTAAATGATAGAGTTAATTGCTTTTATGCCTTTTGTATTGTGTAGGCCAATGGAAGCCTCAAGTGTCATTGAGAATATTTTACTGTCCTGAGGGAGGGAATGTTTAAATACACTTAGAGAAACAAAACCAACATGTACTACTCAGGACAAAACAGAAGAGCACACAGGTGTGGGGAGTGAACCAGGTCATGGGACTTCTCTGATTCTGCTTCTGTGTAGAAGGTCCTGTGTAGGTCCTGTGCAGGTGCAGGAGGGAGAGAATACAGAATTCTCATAGAGTTAGGCAGTCAGGCTGAACACTCATGTTTCATGCACATAATGTCACCCTCCCAGGCTTCCTCAGTGCTGCCTGGAAATCCTGCTGCATTTCCCTTCTCCTTTCATTGTCCAGTTCTCCTAGAAGACTCAGATTTCCTTTTGTGATTTTCAGACTTCCTTCCTCACCCTCTGTCAGCCAATGACCCCAATTTCTATTTTGTGTAGAAAATATAATTAATTGGAGGAGAATTTCTGTAAGCTCCTTGCACCATTGTACAGTGTTATAGGCACACATCTCCTCCCTGGGTTTATAGGTGATTTCTCCACAGCCTGAGGGCCAGCTCCTCCGTGTGCCTTCTGTCATCTATTAGAAAACACCACTTCAGGGATGTCATCTCTCTCCTGCCTCTTACTCTTTTCCTTCAACTGGATTATTTTATGAGCCCAGTAACACACTAGGTTTTAAGATGAAATATATCATATGTGGCAAAAAAGTAATACCTAGCTGGAAAATAAGGCCTAGTATGATTTTTCAGAATATTCAAAATATAAGTCTTATCCCCGAAATAAAGCCCTGTTAAGATCGTCAGACAGATAGATGCACTTAATATGCCATAGCAACAGACGATGGATGTATTGAGCTATAAAGTGATAATATCAGTATAGAGTTAAATATATGAATAATAGTATTAATATTAATAGTTGAAATAAATTATGGTTCAAATTATAATTATTTTTTACCCAAGTGGGCACCTTGGATGAGAAGTAATAAGATGACTTTTCATAATTCAATAGGTCATGTGTTTCAGTGATGCATTATGATAAGTCTACATGGACAAGACATGGTGATTTAAAGGGAGCTCCATGGCTGGACAGAAGAGATTGGGGCCAATGACTCTACAGGAAATGCAGTTGCTGCAAGATATTCAGGCCAGAATTTGGAACTTGGAGAGTTACAATTACCTTATAGAAGATAACATGATGGTATTTGAATAAATGTAGATTTTTGTACCTGAATAAATGTAAATTCTTATACATGAATAATAGAAGATTGTTCTACATGAAAAAATAAGGTATTCCTGAAATTAAGCTCTCTTATGTCTTTTGGAGCAGAAATTAATATAAGACCTTGTCTTATATTCATGGAAATATGATATGGTGTATTTTATTCCCACTCACCTGTTCAGTTACTTTCAGTATTCCACCATTTACCTCCTGCCTTTATATCTTCTGGAGAGTTATTATATTTTGTTTCAAATGTATCTTCACCAATTTAGTATTCACCATAGTTTTACATGGATTCCTCCCTTGAATACACTCTTGTCATAAATCCGCAAAGCATTCCGTGTTCCTAGACTCAGTAATTAATTCTTAGGCTTAATTTTGACAGTTTTGGTTACATCTGCCTTGTTAAAGGAGTCTCTGCACTTGGCTTCCAGGACAACACTTCTCCTTGACGCTCCTCTTCTGTAATTGGACCTTTCTTTTCTATCTTTTTTAGTTGTTTCTTTAAATCCATTGACAGTCATATAATGTGAAAATCCCAGAGCTGAGGCCTCTGTACAGTCATTGAGCTAGTGGTGGTGTACGCCCTCTACAAATTTATACATCTCGGGTTCACACTCAACGTGGCCAGGACCTCCATACTGAGCATCACCACCTGGGTGTCTCAGAGACATCTCAAAGTTAATCTGCTCAAATTCACCTTTCTGCGTCTCCTCCATCCTGTTCCACGTGCAGCATTCGTGAAGAGAAACCTCACCTTTCGTGTTGCTCAGACCAAAATCCTTGGGAAGATATTTGAATATCTTCAGTGTCCATTGTTTAACATAGTTTAAGCCCATAGTTTAACAAATCTCATCATTGCCAGCTTCAGAAAATAGTCGCAGTTCAACTGCTTCGTCACTCCTTTTGTGTTACTATGCCATGCAAGTCCGTAATGTTCCCTCGATGATCGCAGCAGCCTTCCCTGGTTCAGCCCTCTCCTCTTGCCTCTCACAACATAAGAACAATAGTGAAACCATGAAAATATGAAATACATCATGCATGCCTCAGTTCACAACCTTCCAAAGTAAAAAGCTAAGTTCTGTGAAGTATAATATAGTGGCTATGGCTATAGCTTTTGAAGCGGGGCAGGGAGACTATTAGAGGATGGTCCCATGCCTGCCGAAGGTCAAACCATATAAGGACCCAACAGACTTGGTTAAATAACTGAAGTCAATATTCACCTGAAAGGCAGCATCACCCAGACAGGAGAAGGCTAATTAACTGGCCAATCAAAATGGATTTAGGATTTCTGCAAAGCCAATGATCAGCCTCTGAGAACAATTTTTGTGGGAAATCTTTATTTAAAAAAAAAAATAGGTTTCCTGCACATGTTTCCCTTGGTAGATACTATTCAGAGCTGCTCTAATTCAGTGTAACTAAATCATAACTTTTGTTTCCCAAGTAAACGCTATCCTTTGAGGCTCATGTTGATTTGTAAAGTTGAAAGTTCCGATAGTGACCCATAAACTCTGATACTCCAGTTTTTGTGTTCTAATACATTAGTGCTTTTCTGACATTTTCCTTACTGCTCCCCAAACATACGAAGAAGATTTCCACCTCAGGGCCTTTATGATTCCTATTTCTTCTGCTTGCAGTCCTTTTCTGCAGATAGCTGGACGGCTCACTCCGTCTTCAGATCTACTGAAGAGCGCCTCCACTGAGAACTGTCATTATCTCTCTTTGTAAATACTGCATCTTCCTCCAACTCCACTTTATCGTCTGTTGCCATATTTTGGTCTATGACCAAAATATAAATACACTGAGGGCAAGGCTTTTGTTTCAGTTATTGTTATGGGCTCAGAGTCTACAGAAATGCCTGGGACATAGGAACAACTTAAAAGTATGTTTTTGATGAGTAGAGAAATTAACCTATGAGTGTACATACTTGAGAATGCTTTAAAATGCTCATGTGAAGACACATTTGCTCAGTGCTTTACATGGGCCAAAATAATGACAATAGAACATAGGAACTGAAGTTTCCTTCAGCTTCTCTGCTTTCCCTTCAGTGCAGCCTTCTTTCTTACCTTTTAGTGGTATATGTCTACAGTTTTGGCTTCAGCCAGAATTCAAGGGACCCCTCTTCTCCTGTTTGCTGAGTAAGACCACATGGGGAGGAATAAGACCGACCTGTTGGCAAATATTCATCTGTAGGACACATATTATGAATACCCCAACAAGGTTTTAGAGATAGAAGGTTCTCTCTTTAAAGGAGAAGTAGGGTAGAACACAATTTTATGAGGAAGAATTAACAACTCCAATCAATCCATCCACTTGAGCTAACCCAGGATGCCTGACAAACTTGGCTTCTGTTTACAGATCCCCCTACATCAGTGCAGATTCCAGGATATACATAGCCAAAGCTGTTATTCAGATGAATAGGCACTGATAGGCTCTTGAATGTGGCAGAAATTTAGCATCTGATCCTGCAGTAGAGGGTGAATGGGCAGTGGACTCACTGAAGAAGCTGATAGTCATGGTTGTTCCTGGTAGAAAACAGGACCTTTTGGTGGAAGTCTTCCCATGCCAGATGAAGGCACTTTGGCTTGATTCAGGGGCAGGAAGCAAGAAGTCACTGTATTTTCTCAGATGGGATGAAGGTGGTGAAAGAGCAATTCAGAGTGACTGAGAAATCCAGCAGTAAAACATATCACAGTACAGTCCCTGTACAGCCTGCATCAGATCAGAAACCAAAGCAGGACACACACTTTAGTTGGTCTGGAATAGGTCTAGCAACCTACACTTCAACCAGAATCTCTGTGGGTGAGGACTGAGAATTTATAGTTTTAAAGCCTGCCAAGTTAATTTGATGTTCATTAATTCATGGCCTGCATGGAAGCAATGACTTTTTGTTTCAAATTGTGGGTTACATCCCATTAATGAACTATACAATGAATCTAATGGAATACATTCTGCAAAAAAAGATGAGCGGTTACTATATGATTCTATCTATATAAAGTTCATAACTAGCCACAACTAATCCATTTCTTAAAAATTAGAATAGTCATTTCTTGGATGGGGGAGAGGACTTACTGAAAAATAGCAGGAGTGAAGTTTTGAAATGCTGGAAAAACTCTATCTTAATTTCCGTGATACTTTCCTATGTGCATTCCCTTCCTAAGCTGATCCCACTGTACCCTACATTTTGTTGTGTGTACATTATTTCCCAGTGATAATAAAACTGGGAAAGTAGTGTATAAAGCACCAGGATATTACCCAAATTAAGGGAAAATATGAGTGTATTGGATTAAGATTACCAGCAAAATACTGCTTATTGGTGTGTGTGTATGTGAGTGTGTGTGTGTTTAAAACACTTTGGTAGAAGGAGACCAGCACCTGTGGGATCAACTGTGTTTACTCTGCCTGTGCTTCATTTTCTGTGGATTGATGCTTCAATTTGCTGCAACTACTTCTTGTCAATATTCCTAGTAATTTCTTCTACTCGTGAGAACACTTGAGTTTGTTGGCAACTTTTCCCTCACACAATTCTGTCTGATTCCACCATCGATAGCAGTTCCCTGCAGCGCAGCATTTTATGTTTTGGATGCATGTGTGATGAAGCCTGGCTAAAAAATGGCTGGTCATATTTGTTCAGTAAGGCAATTGACTGCTTGCTTCTGAATGCTATGTTTAAATAGATTAAGGCTTACAAAAGATCTATCTTGTTCATTATCTCTAATATTTGTTTCATTTTAAAAGAAATTATTATGCCATCTATTCAAAAGAGGATCGTGGCTATTCATTTCCTCTCCCCAGAATGGAAAATAGAGACGCATGGAGACACTGGTGATCAGAAGGGTCAGGCAGATAACTTGTGCTCACAGCCATCTTCCTGCTGACAAAAGCATCTGAAATCTGTCCTTGCTGTGAAACACTACAAAACTTACACTGTTCACATTCCTTTTTGTGGGGTAGTAAACAGACCATTGTGCAGAAAAAGAGATTTTATCTTGGTTATTCTGGACATTGTTGATACACACAGTAAGTTTTTGTAGGTAAGCCACTTTCTCCAAGATATCCACATGAATTTGAAAAGTTTAAATGTTTTAGTGGATGCAAGAAAGTCACAGGAATATTGCAAATGGAGATATTTGCCTTGTTCATCTTTCCCATTGATGCATTCAGCTGTGGGGTAGGAGATGCTGTGGTGAAAGCATGCGTGGGAGGCGGGTGAAGGTGGCCAAAAATTAACACGATTACAAAAGATCTGTTCAAGGAAAGAATCATGAGACACATTATTCCTTTGAGCTGAACTAAGGCATTCCATTGCCTCATTCCATGGTGCCAGTACTACAGACAGCTAAATTAGGTAGAAATATTACAGGCAGTCAGGGAGGGCTGGGCCCTCAAAAGAGTCAATGCAAAAGATGAAAACACATTACAACTGTGCTCGGCGGTGCATCTGTTGGAAGCCAAGCCTCAAGATACAGATGGAATGACCAGGCCTACATACCTCCCAAGGGGATATGATAATTGGCAACACCTGGTCCAGTAAAGTCTAGATAGACATCAGTCACTCTGGTGGGTGACTAAGACCCTGGACCCACCCTCTCCTAAAAAAAGTCTTTGTTCTTTCCATGTACACTTGCTACACGACCTGCTTCCCCACTGGATCAATATTACCTAAGAGGCTGTATTTGTAATCTTATTGGTTGATCATAGTTTTGACCTGTGCTTTACTCACCTTGTGATTTTGCTCTATAGACCTTCCTCTGTGAAGGGGGGTCAGTGACAACCCACTTTCAGGTCCCCTCCTGTCTCTCAGGAGCTACCCCCCAATAAAATTTTCCTACACACACTCTGTTCTTCCTTAGAATTCATTCGACTATTTTGGGGAACATGAACTGGGCGTATCTGACACTCAGTAGTTTGGGAGTTGTATTTATTTCCCTTGTCTCACTAGGAGGAAGCATAAGGTCAAAGACAAATTTTCCTAAGACATCATGAGAAAGACCTTCCATTGCCTACCCAAAACATATCTGGGCATTTGTCTTCCACTTATTCAACATGTCATAGATTTTTTTTTCCTTAATCATATTTATGTAGTAGCTTGGGAAGCTGGGCAAGAGGATTGTAAGGTCCAACCCAACCTGGGCAACCAAGCAAGCTCTTGTCTCCAAAGTTTGAAAAGGGGCAGCACTTCAACATGTAGCTCACGCAAAGGCCTCATTAATGTACACAGACACACACACACACACACACACACACACACACACACACTCATGCACACATAAATACAGAGACCCTAGGAACTTATAAAAAGAATGCGAATGTGTTAGAAGACTTACCAATTTTGCTGCAGGAACAGTATATTGCAGAAGATGGTAGAAAGTCAGAGGGAAAAATACAATAAGGAGATGTTTGCCACAGATGAAGTACAACAAGTGCCCATTCAGATTCTTGGTTGCCAGCAAGAAAAAACACCAATAAGACTACTGAGGTGTTATGAGATGTGACATTCAGGTATGCCAAGCTGTACAAAGGGGTGGAATGAAGACACTAACATCTTATTAGGTGAAATGACACATCCAGGACATGACACGAGATTGCTGGGTGCACTGCCTGCAGCGACCTTTAGTAGATATCACCTGCTCATAGACACGCCCTGTGGGGGTGCACTTGCTTCCACTCCAGTTTGCACTGACTTATGTCGCACTCATATTCCCGGTGAAGAAGATGTCACCATTCACATTTAGTTCGTGTGCTCAGATCCTAGCTAGGAGGGGCGATGAGAGGAAGGGCCTTGCACATTCCATGTTGACTTTGAGGAGTAGAGTAATATGCTCCCGCCCCCGGCCTCCTCTTCCTAAAGCAGGCACTGGGAAAATCCCCTTCCTAAGGAAGTATACTCAGGAAGAAGGAAATGGAAAGCAAATGCTCATTTCAATGTGCCAATAACTTGAAAGTTTTAACAAGACATTGGCTGGACAACTGAAACCAGCACTATGTGCAATGCAGCTGTACTGAGAGGAAAGTTAGAAGATACTTTTCTATGAGCTCCTGGTCTAATTCCAGGGTTCTATAAGTTAGGGGAGCTTTGAAGTGATGTTAGTATAATTGCTGAGTTATAAGATGTAAACCTGGGCAGCTGTGTGCTTCCTGTCAGGAACATTCATGTTGCTTTAGGCATTGTCTGAATACATTTCCGTCCCGTCGGTTAAAGACAATTCTTAGTTATATACTATACATTTGGTTTCTCACCACTAGGGGTCGTTCATTTACATGTGTCATTGAAAATCCTGGATGAGGTACCTGACTCAGACAATCTTATAGATTCATTTTATTTTCCACTTTTAAAAACTGCCACAGGTAGTGTTTGGGATATCTGTGCTTCTAGTGGCTAGTTAAAAAAAAGTTAACTGCAATGGAACTTGTGGTGTCCTTAAAAAAATAAAGGACTGCTGAGTGAAACAATTCATGTTCTGCTCAGGGTAAGAAGAGCTAGGAAGGTAGGGAGGAACTGCTAGAGCAATTAACTAATTTCGTGTACCCTGGATAAATCTTCTTCCTGGAAGGAAGAACACTTGTATCTACTCCTATTCTAACCTTTTATCCTTTATTCTTGTGTTTTCTTTTCCTTTTCTAAGCATAACCAGCTGCTTGATTAACCAGCTGGTTGAATTAGCACTTTTATCTGGCACTGTCCTTAGGGTGCTCTAACTGCCACTCATAGCAACTAAACCAAGCTAATACAGGAGGAATTACACCTTGCACAACCGAACTCCTTAATACCTATGAAGATTAAAGAGTCCTGATATTGCCACCCCAGGCACTGGACTTTGGAATCCAGCTTCTGAAGAATGAACAGCCCTCTGTGAGCAAGCATGCTGTAGGAGTCTTGCTATTCTCCTTAACAGCTTCCCTTCACTCAATGTTTGATCTTCCTCTGCTTTTCCTTTTCCCTTCCCTTCACCATTCTCCCTGACCCATGTTTATGAGGGAGAAGAGTTCACATCTCATATTTCCTTCCTATCGAGATGCTGGTGAGGATGCTGGCAGAGAGCACTGTCAGCAACACTTGACTGGGGAACAAAAAAGAGAAACCCTTCGGAGAGTTTCGGTGGGCTCTGTTTTTCTGGAACTGTAGGGGAAACAGGTAAAGATAGTATGCAGAGTTCCTGCTTTTTTTCTATTGCTGCCATGGGGCTAAAGTTCAAAGTCTTTATCTGTGATTATCCATCAGACAAATGCAATAAAATGCCCAATTTGCAGTCAAGGCTAACTGTGTGCTGTCTTTCAGAACACATTCATCTCCTAATCTTCTGGGAAATCTTCCTTCCCTGAGGGCCCTGGGGCCTGTGAAGAAGCATCGCTGCCACCAACAATCTACTCACTGTTGTTAAATATTAGACTCCCTCAAGACAGGACCTGGCCCTGCCCTAGGCTGTGCAGAGACCTAGTGAATGCTCCAGGGAGAAGGGTCTGTGGGAAGACCAGGATGTGCTGGCATGGACTCTTGTGGCCAGAAAGATGCAGCATCCGCTGACTCTCTTTTCCCTATTAGACCATGAGTTAATGTTGGGGCTCAGGGGTCCACAGATCATAGGTATTTCAATCAGTATGTCAATACTGTAGGGTAAGATGGGAGAAAGTGGTTTTTAGGATTTAGACTCTGTCTGAACCACTCAGCTTGGATCCTGAGGCCATAACCTCTTCTCGTTTATAATGTGCGCTCTAACTGGCCTCTCATGTGTTTCAGAGGAAATATGGGAAATGGCCAGATGTACACAAAAGATGGTGTGCACAAGGTTTCTGGACACATTCACAATGTAAAGGAGGAGAACTTTGACTGTTCTTGCTTTGGTTTGTTTATGTTCGTGATACTGGTATGCTGCTACTGTTCTATTTCTTTTTTTTATTATTATCTATTTTTATTTTTTTGGTACCAGGAATTGAACTCAGGATCTTGTGCTTATCAGGCAGGTGCTTATGCCACTGAGCTATCTCCTCAGCACCTATGTTCTATTTCTTTGTTTGTTTCTCATTTACTACTCTCTTTAAAATTAAAAAAAAAAGAAAACCTAAAGGAGGAGAGAGTTAATTTGGTTTACGGTTTCAGGGGGTTCAGTCCACAGTCAGCCTGCTCCAAGGTGGAAGCATCACGGTGGAAGGGTATGGAAGAGCAAAGATGCTCTTAGTTCAGGACAGCGCAGGGGGACTGTACCAGAGAGGAAGCAGTAAGAAACCAGATAAGGTCACGCCTCAGGGACCCATCTAGAGGCACTCAGAAGTGTTCTGTACCAGCTCCCTAGGCAACTTCCCAGCCAATGGAGCTGGGACAATCAAGCTTAACCATCACAATGTGATAAGCAATTCTAGAAGCATTTCTGGGGACCAGTGGATCCCTGGTCTTTTCATTCCAAGTTCTCTGTCACTCTCTATGTAGGCCATGCTCAAGTGTAGATTAAGGAGGGAGGTGGAAAGGCTGGCTGAGTGCCCTCATCAGCTTTACCGAAGGGTAATCCTTTGGTGTTTTCCTAAATGAAGGAAGTGGGGATGACTGCTGATATTGAGGTAGCTGGATGAATATCTTACAGACTTACAATTTAAGAAGCAAGACTGCCTCATGTCTGTGTGAGCAGAAGGGCTTGCCTAACAATCTTCAGAGGCAGCCAGAAAAGGTGGTCATCAAAAGTGCCTCTCTGTCGGCTGGGAGGAAAGAATGGAGAGCCATAAAGGGAACCTGCGTACCTTCATCTCCACCTGGTCTGAGGCATTTTTCAAAAGCTGTTAATGGGAAAAGAGGTGTGATTTTTGCATCACAGAGGTTTTCCCTAAGAGAATTTGCATCTTGTGTTGAGTCCATAAAGAGGAGAAGCCATCTGATAACAAAACTGCAGGGAATTTATTTCAGTGCTCAGCACGCGGTGCAAAATGTGGAAAGTGTAATAGCTGGAGAGGCCCCACGTGAGCTGTTGGGAACATCTTGGGCTAGAGCCGCAGTTTCGTTTTCACTGATACAGAGCAGCCTGCTCAGAACCAGAACGCTGCAAGAACGACAAGAAATGTACCTGTGCATGCTGCTGTATCACCTGCACGTGGACAGCGAGGGGCCTACCGTAGATATTCTACTAAATTTTATATGAGCGAATGCGGGAATAACCAAGGTTGCATCTGTCATTTAATTCTCAAATTCAGATGCTTCATCTGGGAATTAGTGACTATACCCCTGTCTTTGCCGTTATTTTAGAATTATATCATTCACTTTCGAATTTGTCCTTAGAGGAAGGGACATCTGACCTTCCCCGGTAAGAGTCACGGTGCAAGGTGGATCAAGACAAGAAGCGTTCTGTATCTGCAAAGAAACCATAGGATTACAACTTACCAGGTAAACGCATTATCATCATCTTTCTATCAACTTTAATGATTCTCTGCACATTTCTTATCATTTTAGAACAAAAGCACAATTACAACCTCAATGTGTACATATACTTGAAAAATCGCATAGTTTCACAAAGTGTGGCTGGAAGTCATTGCTCACCAAACCTGTGTCCTGTTTTTCCTGCCTAGCCAGGCTGTCCAAGCCCTGTGGCTGTTAGGAGTGGCCCTGTGATTTGCTCTAGCCAGTACTGTTGGAGCAGAAGTGCTGTGACTCTCCGTCTTGCCCTTGAGAATGTCCCATATGCATTCCTCTGTGCTCTTTGCTCACAGTGTCAGACTTGGGTTATGATAAACATGGTGCCTTACTATCAGGTTGATGCATGCAGAATTTCTTCATGCTTCAAAAGCCTGTGGAAAAAAGCCACATCCACTATCCAAAACACTATCCTTGGTCTGTTAAATCAGTGAGAATTAACTTGCATTGTGTTTGAGATAATTATAAATTAGGGGGTTTGCTTTTTACAGTAGTTAGCGTTCCCCTGATAACTACCTGGTCTTACAACTATAACGCTCTCTTGCCACCTCTATTATCTGCTTCGTAAAGGCAAATAGTTTCTTCTCTAAATGAGGTACTTTGGTGTTGACATGCTTGTAAATAACGTGCTTCTCTTGCTAGTTCTTTCTTTTAGTTTTAATAGGTAGCTCTTGACTTTTCATTATGCAAAATAAAAGTATAGTTTTCATTCACCACCATCCCGCCTCACCCTGTCTGCCACACAGTTTGTACCTCCCACTCACCCAGTACAGTTATGATGTACACTTCTCTAGGTCAGGATTTAGTATTTATGTGCTTTTTGCTATTTATACTGTTTTAAGCCAAGACATGTAGGATCTCACATGGTTAAATTTCTTTTCCTTTCCAAGAGTTTGTTCTATCTTTAATCAATAGTTTACCACCTCTTCCTCTTCCTCCTCCTCCTCATTTTTCTTTTTGACTTCTTTCTTTTCCCATTTAGTATTCTAATCATCTGTCTTGGATCCATCCCCAAATTCTTCAGTGGCTGCGTGACTCTTCTCGCAATTCCTTCAAGCACAATAAATATTCTCAATTTCTTCTTCTAACAAGGGTCACCCTCCCACCACCTAGACTCCAGAAAGCTGCTCTCTAACCCTTATGGAAGAAGTGCCATGGTGCAAACTCTTCTTTTTTTTTTTTTTTTTTTTTTTTGGTGTAAGTGAATCACAATTGGGGCCTGTTGTGTTTTTTTCGTTTTTCTTTTTTCTTTTTTTTTTTTTTTTTTTTTTTTTTTGGTGTAAGTGAATCACAATTGGGGCCTGTTGTGTTTTTTTCGTTTTTCTTTTTTTTTTGTACCGGGAATTGAACTCATGACCTCAGGCTTGTCAGGCAAATGCTTATGCACTGAGCTACATCCCAGGCCCTTGCAAACTCTTCTGAACATCATCAAAAGGAAACTTCTTGCCTCCCTCCTTTTTTTTGTGGCCTCTCATTCCCACATCTTGAGCCTTGTTTTTTTTTTTTTGGTTTTTCTCCGGTACTGGGAACCGAACTCACGACCTTGCGCTTGCCAGGCAGGCGCTTTTGCCGCTGAGCTAAATTCCCAGCCCGATCTTGAGCCTTCTTTGTCTCCTTCTTCACCTGGATAGGACACATTTTCTCATAGCTTTCTCAGACATTGTCTACAATGTGTACTTTTTAATGTAATTAAAAATATCTCACCAATCTGGCACATTATAGCATATAATTCTGTGTGAAAATGTTTTCTTGGAACTATGAAAACATTTCTCTAGTGTGGTCTAGTTTATTTGTTATATGTAGAGAAATCATAACCCACATTTACTCCCAATTTTTTATAGATATCTTCCCCCCATCTGAAATCTTCTAAAACTGCTTTTTATTACCCATATCTTCAACTGTGTAGCAATATCCTTCAGGAAGGGTTTATTTTTACCCAAAAAGCTGGGCACTTAATGGGCCCAGTCTGGATGATCATGTTCCTTTGTTCTAGATAAAACATTTAAACTGTATACTGGTTAATACACTTTCTATATTTTCTTTCATTTCATTTTATCTGGACCACTTATTATTCAAACAGTGTAGCTCCTGAACTTATCCTGTAGTTTTTCTGTTTTCATTTTTAGCTTTTATCACTTTTCCTATTTTAGTCTCCCAGAGATTTTCTTAACTTTATACACGGAATGTCCTATCATTTTTAAAATTTTTCCACCACCCGGCCTTCATTTCTAATTTTTCCTTTGTGCAGTCCCCTGTTTTTGTTTGGTGGATGCTATCTACTCACCTTTCTGAGAATACTGATGGAAGAGACAATGTTTCTGAGAATATAAATGGTAGAAAACCATGAGTCCTATAAAATTAAAAAAAATGTAAAAATGCAAAAAGATATTTGGTTTCGCTGTCTTTTTCCACACCCAGTGTCAGCTTCAAGCTACTAGGAATCCTGTTATTTTTTCATCGTTACAAATGAAGAACATGGAGTTGGTCAGAGACGCTATGCATTGACTGGAACTGCCTGCTATGGCTCCTGGTCACAGCGTTACCTGGATGGGTTGTTTCATTAGGGAATCTTTAGGGTCAGTGCTTTAAGTGGTTTAATTCTAGGAGATCTGATATTTTAAAGGATAACAGTTTGTGACTCCTGTTTAGAGGGAACAAGTTGGCTTCCAGCTTTCTGGGAGACATAGGCAAAGTCTGGAATGAGAATACTCAATATTCCCTGTGGAATTTTCACTCAGTTCTCTCTCTTCCTCCATCTCTTTCTCTCTCTCTCTCTCTCTTGCTCTCACTCTCTTGCTTTCTTGCACTCTCTTTCTCTCATTACTCTTCTCAATTGTGTTTATGATCCTCAGTGCAGGGTGCTATCCATTCTACTTTATAGGTAAACTCCTAGCCATCAACTGAGATCAAACACAGTCAGCCACAGGCTCTATAGAATCAGGAAAGGGTCTTTCCTAAAAGTATCTTCAAAATACTTGTTAGTCCCACATTCAACCCCACTTTTACAATTCTTGCTGTCCCTCAATCCCAGGTTTTTAGGAGACCGTCTTTAACTAAGTGGATGGCTTTCTCCTTGGATGGCTTACTTCAAGTATTCTTTTCTCTTGGTTCTGCTATCAGTTTAGCTTCCAAAGTGTTGCTTTTAGCTTCCAAAGTGTTGTATTTGTCTCATCTCCTAGTTTTATTCCTTAGTGTTTGATGCCTAGGGACATTTTCTGTCATCTCTGAGGGGCCTTAGGAATGGATCAAATGGAAATGGATGTTTTTAGTTTGCCATCTGTAGCCCTAAGGTAGATGCAATTCAATTTTTATCAATAATGTATTGAATCATACACATCTAGTGCAAGAACATTTCCTGAATGACATGAGCTCCAGCATATCACCATTTCCAGGAAACTCTCCTTCCCGATAGCCAAAGTATTTGTGACTTAAGTATATGAACACTGAGAAGAGTATTAAAACTCAACCAGGGTTCCCTCAACAAAGCACTATTCAGTGACAGTGACATACCAGCTAGTGAAAATGCATCAGTAAACAGAACCAAGTTCTACCTTTGGTGACTACACAGCCTGGTGAGGAACTCAAAAATTGTGAAAAATTCTTCATCGGGCTTCCTTAAAAATGACAACAGTGAAGCTTAGAATTGTGACTTCTACACTGATCCAAATGGCTGGAAATTGAAGGTAAATTAGGAGCTAACATTTGCAATAGATGGAGAGAGAACATCCCAGTTAGATACAATAGAAATAATCAAAATATAAGAGAATGGAGTAAATTTATATGATGAAATATAATGTGAGAAGGAGGTGATCTGAATAGAGAGAAAGTTTGGCAGGAGCCGAGCAGAAATTGCTGACTACAGCAGGCTGGTTAGCTTACATGTCAGTCTGAGGACAGTGTTCAGCCACAGATCACAGGATGAGACAGACACATGGAGACACCAGAGAAAATCACAAAGGATCCACCGGCACTCACTAATGACCGGCATACTACCCAACTTGCTTACGTGCCTTTTCACAAGTTTTAGCTAATAAAGTCACAATTAGGCTTCTCTGCAAACTATGGGGCTCACCTCCTGATTGTTAGTGTATTCACAACTCCTGGAAATTAGGATTCAGAATTGTATCTTCCACCTTTGCTCAGAAACTGTGAGGTAGCATTCTGAAGGAAAGGATTTGTTCTGGTCCTGTTTCAGGCAGTAGGATGGGCTGGTTCTGACCTAGTGCTAAGCCATTAGAATCTGGAGCTAATGAATTCATTCTCAGCATAAGTCACTCTCACTGCCAGCCCTGGGCTGCAGGGGATCCTTGAAATAACTCCCACACATCTAACAAAGGGACAGCTTTGTCCCGTCAATGTGTCAGTCCCATTCCTTATGTCACTCAGAGCTCCAGGCGTTCACAGTCTTACTATCCCTGCATTATCTAAAACTTTCCTTTACAAAATGATTTTACAGTGCCTAAGGTGCTTGGGGATGATGAATCTTAATCTTGTGTTCTGCTAGGAAAATAGTACAGCTTGAGAAACAAGGCTGGATTGATAAAATCCGGACAGACTAGGATTGAAACCCTAGGTTCACAGTGATAAACCCTAGGTACACAATGATGGGGAGTAGAAACTCTAATTCCTTGCTGTGAAATGGTGAAATAGTATCTGTCCATAGGGTTTTTCTGAAAAAGTAAGTAAGGCAATGTAATTAGAAGGAGTTACTAAAATTTTAAATATTACAGACTTTTAAATATTATTAATATGTAGATAGCAAAATGCATACCCTGTTAATTTTGACTTCCATGAGTTTAGTACATGGTAGAGATTTTGTAAAAAATATATATATACTGAATTTTTAAAAAAGATTGTAGTCTAGAGTTAGCTAGGTTTATAGCAGCTCATGAGGAACTGAATTTGGTGAGGTTTCCTTTGAACTCTGCTGGTCTCTGCTCTGTGTGATCCTCTGCTTCCCTTGTCCTGTCCTCTTTCTGTCATCCTAGGTCCATATTTGTACTTTCCCTTCCTCTTTCTTTTGTTAAAACTTAATTACAGGAAGTAAGAAATGACTTGTTACTATTTTTTTTTTTTTTTTTTTTTTTTGGTTTTTCTCCAGTACCGGGAACCGAACTCATGACCTTGCACTTGCCAGGCAGGCACTTTGCCACTGAGCTAAATCCCCAGCTCCGACTTTTTACTATTCAAATACACTTTTGCAATTTAGCAAGATTTTGGCTACAAGTATCAGGAAAGCCTTCTTTAGCTGTCCTAAAGATTATGAAATGAGTTCTTAAATAAAAGTCCTGTATTGGGGCAGGATTCAGGCATGTCACTTCCATAGCTGTGTAGTATTATCCAAGGCTGATCTCTCTGTTCTGCCAATTATAGCACTGATTTAATGCTGAGGCTGGTCGCATTTACAGAAAGATAATTCTCTCTAACACTTGGGGCTACATATTTTTCCATTCACATCCAGCAGACAGAAATTAGAAATAAAGAATATCCCACAAGTAATCATTGATCTTCCCCTCAGTCTTACTGGACCAACTAAAATGCCCAGTGCTAGATTAAGCACTGTTTCAGGGACGTTACCTTCCGGGCCATCAGTTAACTGTGCCCTTTGAACTCTGAGCAAGGTCTTCTCCCTCCAGGTTCCAAGGCTGAAGAAAGGCTTTGTTAAGGAGAAGAATGGGGAAATTACACAATTTAGAGAACTACTTACATCCAACACACTTCTCCCTCTTCGTCTAAGAAAACAACTTTGCATCCTGTAAGCAGGTAATATGGAGCTTTCTACTCTCCTCCATATGACACTGCAGAAGCCACTTGCTTTTGGCCATTTAGCAAGATCGAGCCCGTGTTGAATGCCTGCAGTGGAACCAGTCATATGCACGGTGCTTGAAGGGGAACACTGGAAGTCTGGACTTAGCTGGCCCTGTGCATTCACCGTGGTTTCATCATCTTTCCATGGCCTCTTAGGTGTAATGCAGTTTAGGGTATGGGAAGGAGTCTTCTAAGACAAAAAGTAGAAACCACCAGATTCATAGGTCCTTGGCCTGGGAGTACAGCTTTTTCTATGTTCTAGAGCAGTCACAGCCCAGTCCAGAGTTAAGAGGAGGAGACACAGATTTCATCTACCAGAGAGGCACAGCCACAGAAACTAAGGCTAT
Organism: Chinchilla lanigera; assembly: GCF_000276665.1. Taxonomy (NCBI): domain Eukaryota; kingdom Metazoa; phylum Chordata; class Mammalia; order Rodentia; family Chinchillidae; genus Chinchilla; species Chinchilla lanigera. The sequence goes on along the minus strand of NW_004955485.1, from coordinate 4,985,308 downwards.
CTTTAACCTGCCCCAGCTCTAAGGGGTAGCTGTGCCTTGATATGTCCTTAGCACTGAAAGCAATACTCAGGTACAGAGGCTGCTCCTAACTCAGATTCTCCTAGTGAGTAAAAACTATGGATTCAGAACCAGGTACTATTACTCTAAAGCCTGTATTTTTAACCACCTGAGACCTTTATCTATTTCGGTGTACAGGTGTTTTTGTGCATTAAGGTTCTTTCTATTTGAAGCACCTGCCTTGCAATTCTACTTTCCTCTTTTGGCAAAATGGAAAGGGTCCCTGGCAGCTCTCAATTCGGAGAAAGTCTCAGATTTCACTTTAACTCATGGCAGGATGAATGTGTCAAGAGTAGAAATTTTCCACTTGACTCTGACTAGATTCTGGCTGACAGTGGGTCAGTTACTAGGAAAAATAAGGACTGGATCTGAGGCCAAAAAACAAACCAGCCACTAATCCCCAGGACAATAGAAACTGACCCACAACTTTAGCTTAACGTTAGAATCAATGATCAGTTTGTATTCCACAGAAACTTTCTTAAATAACTTCGTTTTCCAAAGAACTCATTGCCTTCTTAAAATCCCCATTACTGTTAACGAACTTCAAGCTTCAGGGAGCAGAGTGGGAAGAGCTCTGCGTGCTCAGGCTGTTCCCAGTCTTAGTATCAGAATGGTGCCACAAAGACACATCAAGAGAGTATTCGGTCCACTTCTACCTCTGTGTGTTTTCACCGCGGGATCCCCAGAGAGCAGAACAGTTAGATGGATGGTTGAATAAACCCAGTTCAATGCAATTAAACAAGCATTTATGGCCCCATCAGGCTGATTGATTATCTGCACAGAAAGGCTTATAATTTGGCAACGAGGGCAATAACAGACTCAGGAGTGTGAGGGAGTCCTTAGAGAGCCGTGATTCCCAGAGTCAACAACGTCTGTGTGCATTCTCCAGAGCAAGGGACGCTGTGCAGAACAGCCTCCTCATTAGACCAGGCAAAACCTTCCCGGGTACGCGACCGTTCCTACACAAAAGGGAAGTTTTCAAAGCAGAGTTTCCAGGAGGGCCAATGTGTCTGGGCTTTTCGGTAAAAGTAATTTTTTCAACTACTTTTCAGAGCTAAAATGTTAGAATTTAAACCACATGATCAATAAAGTCTGTCCTAACACTGTCTAAAATTTATAATTTTAGTGCTGGAAAGGACCATTTCCTGAGATGTTCTGTACAATTTTTAAAAAACAAATTATATTGTAAATATCCTTGTTGTAATACAGTTTAAAATAACCCTATCACAAGATCCACAAAATGAAGAGTTAGATTCTATAATCCATCCATTATATCCATAAACCCAGATCGAATTTCTCTAAGCAGCCATTGCAGGGCTTCACCTTCACCTTCACCAAGTCAAGGTGTTTTTTTTTTTTTTTTCCTGGATTCTAGAAGCCCCAGAAAGAGTAGTGAACAAGCTATCAGCAGTGTTCGGATAATCAAGGAAATCCACTGCGGTAGAGAACCAGAAGGGTTCTGAGCCAACATAAAGTGGAGTCACCCAACATTAAACCTGCTCTTGCAGATGTAGTAATCTAGGAGACAGAGTTTAAATGCAGTGATAGTGGTCACTGTTACAGGCCAGAAAGAGGGTAGCAGAAGTCACACCCACCAGGCCTATTTGGGCAACAGGGCACTCCCAATCACCAAGGATGTACCAAGTCTGTTTCAATTCTGAAGTCACAGAAATGTATTTTAAACTCAACTCTACCTTCTATTGACACAAAGAGAATGACCCATATTCCTTGAGAATATTAATAACAATAATTCTAGAAATTCATAAATGCACATATATGAATGGATATATTCCTACATATGCTTACATATTCACACAGATTTACTGCATTTGTAATGAAATTGCATAAAATATTCTAAATTCATTGCTCCAGAAAAATAAAAATAAAACACAATAAAGCAAAACAAAAATCACTCCAAATGATGACCGCATGGGTACATGATATAAATCAAGCAGGATACGAGTGAGTCCTTTCCTCACACAAGAATATTTCTGGGCCCTGGAAGATAACTGAGAAGACAGGGGTTGCTACCTCACTGAAGCAAATTAAATATCCATTTGAAAAGAAAAATTCAACTTGGCCCACTTAATGTGACTAAAAGCCTATGTAGGCACATTCACACAGAGAGCAAAAAAGTTTGCTGGCCCCACAGTACTGCTTCTTGGCAGTGGCATGATTGACATCTTGTTTCCTTTACTTCTTTGTTGTAGGGTAACGTTCAGTGTATTAAAGAATACTGTATTAGCCAGCTTTCCGAAGGCTGGGTCCAAATGCCCAACACCTACAACTTAGAGGAGGGGGGATTTATTCGACTTGTGATTTCAGAGAATTCAGTCCATGGTTGACTGGGTTCAGGGCAGAACCATCACAGTAGAAGAGGGTGGTGAAGTGAAGCTGCTTAGTTCAAGGCGAGTGGGAAGCAGAACAGGAAAACGGCACCAGAGAAGAAGAGGCCAGGGACCAGATATAGACCCCAAGGTTTCACCTTTGTGATCCACCCAGACACACTCAGAGGTGTGCTTTCCTCATCCCTCACATGGCTCCAAAGCCAATCAAGCTGCTAATTAGGCTTAGGCATCACAAATATCTAGCACTATCCTTCATTGCTATGTATAAGATATTAGTAGCAGCTGCCTCTATCCCTATCCTTACCCCAAACAAAAATGTCTCCATTTGGGCAGTATTTCTTCAGGTTGGAAAATTGCTATTCTGAAATCAAAACTTCAGGTGTCATTGTAATATAACTATTCAAAGCTTTCTCATCCACTATGAATATTATTTTCAAACATTTATCATTAAGGCACACAGTTCCTACAATAAGAGCCAAAGAGTTTGTGTGCAAGTGATTTTCTGAAGTAGTACTCCATGGGGAAAGCGTGAAGAGGGAAACAGAAAAAAGATGGGAAAAGAGCAGCAAAAATATGGATTCAGAAGAGATCTAACCTCAGGATGAGTCCTTAGAAATCAGTAAACTGTGTGCCAGAATTTATTCAGCTTTCGGACAAGAAAACCGGGCTTTTCGATCACACCGTGGTCAATTAATATCTAATAGTCACTGGGGAAAGCTTTGAAAATTGCCCACACTGAACTGCACTGACATCTGTACCCTGTTCTTTGAATAATATTGGATAGATTTTGTTGGATGAATATATTTTATCCAGAGACAAATGTTGTTATGAAAATGAAGAATGACCAAATGTAGGCGTTGCCCTGGCTTAGCATCAAATGTTTCCATTTAAAGTATAATCTCTTAAAAAGATGTCTTAAGAAGAACTGCATTAGTGACATTTCTAGGTGTCCTTTGACTACAGCTATGCCCCTAGACATAAATTCACAGTTTTTCCTCTTAAATTTACAATTTTATGCATAGTGGGAACATATACTAGTGTACATTTAAAGTTGTAACAGCCCAGTTCTTCAATATATACTGAAGACTGTCTCCTGCTTTCTTTTCTCATTAGTTTGTGCCCGAGGAAAGTGAAAATGAAAATAAGAATAGAAAGACAAGATGACATTGTTTTAAACAAAAATGAGCAATTTATCTTGAACACAGCAAAAAAAAAAAAAAAAAATAAGGCTACAAGGAATTCTAAAAGCCAATTTGCATAACTTTCTGATCATTGTGTGGAGTTGTTGTGCTATTATTTCCCTAAAAATTGGGAACACACACAAATACAAACACAACACATACACACACACACACACACACACACACACACACACTATTTTTTGTTAGAGATATTTCTTTAAAACACAACTGTTGTGCTTATGCAGTTGTAGCCATACCTATTAACATAGCTGTATTGTTTTGAACTCTCAGGAAATCTGCTGCAGTGCTCTCTAAAGGCCAACCTGCATTATACCACGCAATTTTATCTGTTATTTCCCACATAAACGTTTTTGAAAAACTGTATCATTTTTCTTAAAAGACACATATCACCATTATAGACTTTAACAATACTCTTTTTGCATAAAACTTAGAAAGTGATAGAAAGAACAATTTCCTGATTGCTTAAACATCGATAATCAAATATCTCTTGCTAGGAAAAAAACATATTATTATATCTGTATAAGGCATAATGAATATACTTTAATGCATATATCATTTAGGCATTGTTTATAATTTAGTGAAATTTATAATATTACAGAGATGGAGAAAACTGATCCTGATAGAGAGACATGGTCATCCTTGTGCGGAAGTGGCAGTGCACATATCAGAGGCGTTTAAATTATGTACCGCAAAGTCCATTAGGTGCTCTGCTAAATACTGCCACGGGACATCTTACTTTTCCAAAGTTTACAGTCTCGTTGGAGCAGGAGAATAGACACTCAGGAGTGGATGACAGTTAATTCCAGGTCACAAGTGCTCACAGATGCTAGCTGTAGGATGTGCTGTAAGGACTTCTTCAGGGAGACATGCTGTTCTTGAGAGAACCAGGAACACTTTATGGAGGAAAAAGCTCTATAAATTCAGATTTGAGGCTACTCTAGGTGCCTCATCTATTCTTATGCAACTTTTAGTTACTGCAGAGGTGAAAATTTTATTTTTGAGGCAAGCCAGAAGAAACACTATGGGTTTTTCTTTGAAATTTGTTAGCTCTTTTGTTTAAGAAATGTTTTTTTAATTTTTAAGTTTTTAATTTTTAATTTTTTGGTTTTTTTCCGGTACCCGGAATCGAACGCACAACCTCGCGCTTGCCAGGCAGGTGCTGTGCCGCTGAGCTAAATCCCCAGCCTGTAAGAAATCATATGTGTGAATCACTATTCAATTTTGAGAAATTTCACCTTAGAGTCTGAGTATAAAATTGCCCTGCATAACTATGCTTGGTCTGGCAATGATGGGATGCCACTGCTTTCCTAGAATAGCTACTCACCGCCTGCCAACAGCCATCCAATGAATTGAATATCGCGGGGTCAGGGAATTTATTAATTACTGAGGAAACTCAGGCTATTTTTAGAGACTCGAGGTAGCTTAAACTTGGTTCTACACAGCAAGTCTAAATCTTTTACCTCTCGATTCTGACTGTGGGTTCCTCTGGAATAAACTAAATCTTGCTCTCAAGTGTGAAGTTTTTGCGGTTTCTCTGCCCCTTGTAGTATCACCTGACCCAGGTTCTGTTAGGTCACTGTCTAGTTGAGGGCTCCGGGTAGTCCAGCAGACACAGAGAAACAAGTTGGCAGCATGAATGCAATGGAAGATGAGCTAGGTCCTCTACAATCTGTGCGCTGATAGATAAGATACTGTTACATTTTAAGAGAGTGAAACTAAGAACTAACACCTGTCTTTCAATATGATTAAGAATATTCCTATGTTTGCTGGGAAAGCCGTCATTAGTCAGACATCTCCAGTCTGCTTGAGCGTCCCCAAAACAGCCTCAACAATATCATCTAGGCTTTTTCATTCCGCATTTATCAGGAAATAATTATTTGTGTCAGCTTTCATCTGGCAATGAAAGAGAGAAGATGATATATAACATAAAATTGAAGTTCCAACAGTTGGCACTTTTATGAATATTTATATAATTTTAAAAGTACTTATGTTGTTAAGCAATAGCTTGAAGCTTTTAAAAGTACTTCTCCGAGTGTATGTGCCTACCTATTATCTCATGGGCCACCAAGTATATGTAAATGTTCTCTACAAGAAAGACAGGGACAAATTCTCTTGATACCAATGAATTTTGAATAAGGTTAATTTTCTAAAAAACAGTTAAAATGTAAACATGTGGTGGAGAGGTCATCATTAGCCCTGTTCTCCATGCAGTGGGTACCTGTTTATACGTATCCTGTATGCATCTGGGACCGAAATGTGGAGTCCGGGCAGGGGATTACTTGAGCAGCAGGGGCCCGATGATGACCAGAGGAGCTGGAAAAGGCCACTTCAACTCAGCACCCGTGACTGCCGCTTTCTGGGAGTTTGATCTCTCTTTTGCTGCCAGATCTACTATGTTTTGCAAGAGACGATCCTAATTTTTTTATTTCTGTGCTAATTGCCTTGCTTTCCTGACATCCACAACGAAGTCACTTTTTAAAAAGGATAATGAGTCCAGAAGCTGCACTGTGAGGGTTTGGAGGACCTGATAAGGAATTTAGGCTTTTTAAAAAAAAACCCACAAAAATATTCCTCAGGTCCAAATTTTATTTCAGAAGTAATCTGGTAACAGTATACCTGGGAATAAGAAAACAAATTGAAATCCTTTATCCAAAGAATTGACTCTATTAAGCAACTCAAAAAGCCTCACTGGTTTGGGTTGAGGGAAATAAATGCAAGCTCCTAAGATCATAAACTCTCAAACACTGTGCCAAGCACTGAAAGAAGGGCCTTGCTGTCCGGGTATCACTACCGTGGACAGTCCGAGGTGGAAAGGGTCTTAGAGCACCTGCTATTCATATTGCTTACACATCATACCTGTAAGGATGCTGAGCCCCAGGGAAGACAGAGGACCTACTTAGGATTACAAAGCAAGTCAGTGGCTGGGTCCTGAAAAGCTTGTTTCTTTACTGAATATAAGTCCTAAAAAATCTATTCAGTAAGGTAGAAAAACTCAACGGACATGGAAAGTTTTGTTGTGAGATTCCATATCCATGAAGAAAAAGAGATACTATCCCGCTGAGTCCACAGAGTGGAAATGAGACACACACAGAGAAACAAATATTTAAGTAGACAAAAATTAGTTATTTTAGCACTTTATACTAATGGGGTTTTTGATTGTACCTTTTTTTTGGGAGGGGGATAAATTAGACTGGCCATTTTATTATGCTTTGATATCTATCATGCTTTGTTCCTTCTTCACTATAACCAGGAATTGAGCAATCTTGAGAAAAAAAAAATATTTCACATCTCAGAGAAACTGCTCTTTGAGGATATCAAAGTGATCTCTGAATTTCAGCTGTGTATGAGTTTCTGTCCCTTATAGATGGAATGAAGGGTGTGCACTTGAGGGTCCTCGAGGGTCTTTCTACTTCAAAGATCCATTGAACACAGATAACAAAAAGCAAATCTTTTCACCCCTTTCCAAATGCCTAATTTTTCAAGCAAACAAATTATTTGCCAAAAATAAATGTTTTATATATATTAGTGAGTGGGAGCGGATATTAATCATTTTGGTAAATAGATCTCAGTTTACTCCCAAAACACAGAACTAAAGCAGCATGTAAATTATTTATACACAAACCAAGGGAGAGAAGGAGGAAGTCCATGGGGTGATTGTTTTTGAAATTTCATGAAGTACTTTTAAATAAGGCCGTCATACAGCAGAGTAAGTTTCTGCATATAAGCTTTGCATATGAATTCTTCTTTTTCACAGCACAGCGAGCAGTGTGTTTTCAGGTAACGGTGCACACATACCAACTACGAGTACCGGCTTTCCGCTGACTCCATTGTTGGTCTGTGAAGAGCATTCATAAACATTAGTGCAGTAAGCCATGATCTGCCTAAGATATTAGTAGCAGTGTTTGTTTCCCCAGTGATATTTCATTTTGGTGGGGAGCAGCAATGCTTGACCAAGTGGTGCACTTCTACGTTGCTCTATGGATCAAAAGTTTAGAATTACAATGAATTCTGTAGTTTGCAGAGGCTACTGCTTAGGAAACAAAAACTCTGCTCTTATACAGCAACTACACTGCGGAAATATTTTTTCCCCAGGATCATTTACTTTTATATAGGAAAGATATCCTGGAGGACCAAGCATTTGAGAAGAACTTGGCAGAGGCGTGGAAAATGTGAGCTACACAGATGCTTAAGACAGCAGGATAGCTCTTTCCACCTCATCCTCTCCTCCCTCGCAACCTATTCCCCTTCCAAAAGTAAATTCTCATTTCTTGTCATTTTTACAAAATGATTTGAGTTCATCATCTGAGGCACATCAGGAAAGTGGACACATTTCTTCTCTCTGCACTGAGAAGTAGGGATAAATACCTTCATTGAAATATTTTTAGTATCTTCCGTATGGTTGTCCTCCTCATGGGACCCTCAGTGGGTATCGAAACAGGAGCATGCTCAAGTCCCTTGTACAAAGTGGTGTAGCATTCCTACACAGTCTACATCCATCTTCCCATACACACTGTTTAAATGACTTGTAACCACGTAAATTCTGTGTAAATAGCTGTTATACCGTATTGCTTAGGAAATAATGATAGAAAAGATGGTCGGTCTGTGTTTACTACAGGTGCAACTTCCTGCAAACATATTAGATTCAATATTGAATCTGTGGATGTGGAGCCCAGCATTTGAGTGCAACTGTATATATTTCTACAGTGCGGTTTCCAGTGCGAGCTGCATATCAGAAATTCTGTAAGAGATGCATTTTGGCTACACAAAACTGATAGTCCAAATTTTAAAAGTTGGTGCACAAGTCTGAGTTATGTGAACTGAGAAGGCAATTATTTACATAAGACAGAGATGCAGTTATTTCTCTCAGTTGAAACAGAATAGCATTACACAGTCATTACTGCAGATTTTAAAATATGTTGCACAGTATCAAATCTGGCGAACAGCCAGCGAAACTGACATTCTTGCAATTTTAATACTTAAGACTCTACCTGAAGCAGCTCTGCTGACAGACTAGGAATAAGTTGTGGGAATGTGGAAAGACAGAAAGTTTCTATTTTTGGTCATTTCACTACCACCTGGGAGATGCCAAAGTAGGCTATTGTTGCCTCGAAGACCTGTAGAATAATTGTTCCTGGAAAGTGGTGATGCAGACAAGTTTAGCGCACGCTGTGGCAATTATTATTTTTTTTAACCATGAACCCTTCTATTCTTTTTTTTTTTTTTTTGGTTTTTCTCTGGTACCGGGAACCGAACTCACGACCTCTTGCACTTGCCAGGCAGGCGCTTTGCCGCTGAGCTAAATCCCCAGCCCCCAACCCTTCTAATATAGTCTACACTCTAGTACATTTGCAGTAACAATCCACAGACTAGTCAATGACCTTGCTCTTTTGCTGCCCATAGGATAATGAAACACTTACACAGAACTAGTCCCAAACCTTAGGCCTTAAATGGTGTTTCAAAGTTGTGGGAGTTGCACCCTAACCCAGAGCAATAGCAGCGCACCCTTTCTCATTTTCTGGAAGAATCTCAGCTGAGGGACCCAGGGCTTCAGCTTGCTCTGAGACCAGTGACCAGGAGTGGGCGGAGCAACTGTGGAGAATCTTTGAATAGGCAGGTTCCACTGAGGGAGCCCTGAGCCAGGGGACTGCGGGGTCTTACAAGTCAGCCGGTTCCACCGTTGCTTGACTTTCCTTGTTTTCCCATTGGGCCTGGGAGTTTCTGAGTGCAAAGCTAATTAGAAAGCTCTCCTTGGCAGAGCCGAGAGTATATTCCAAGATCACTGCACAGCGATATGTGCTGTGGCCACATATCACACCCTTGCTTCAACTGACCCCACAGAATGCATCAAAGAGGTGGCAACTGTGGGTTTAACAGAGACTCATAGTTATCATAGTTTTACAGTAGCCACCCCAAACAGAAGTGTTGTACATTGTTACCCCAGGCCTCTAAAACTGGCAGATCAAGTTCTAGTTTCCCAGTGTTTAATTCACTAGTCTAATACATTTAAGAACTACCTAAGTTTAAAAGGTGTGAAGAGTTACTATGTGGTAGTTGAACTTGATATGTTTATTTAATTCTTGTAACAGCTCTACGAGGTAGGTGTCATCAATGCCCCATTTCCAGTGTGAACCCTCGGACATAGGAAAGCCCCTGTACATATTGTAAAGATCACGGGTGTTGAGGGCAGCTCTGTGTCCAGTCAGTGAAACAGCATTTGAGTCAAACATTCTCCGAAACTAACACATGCCGTTCCAATGTTGGCTCCTCTCCCAACCTCTCTTCTTTTCAGGCGGGGTGCAAACTGAGTCCTATTTTATACTGCCAAACGATTTCAGAAATTGTGTCAAGAAAAGAAAACAAAACAACTATTTTATCAGAGTCATCAGTGTATTGAGGGGTCTGTGCCCTTTGAATTTATGTACTAAAAGTTTTTCCTGTGAGTTTTCAACCTGAATGAAGACCAAGAGCAAGTAGGTGTTTGTGGTGGGAAGCTCAGGGGAGGGTGGCGCTGGAGTTGGGGAAGAAGCTCCATGGGACACCACGTTGTGGAGGAGGTCTCTGTGGAGAGGGCAGGGACATCTAGCCGTACAAAACAGGTTACATCATCGAAAGCCACACTTCCTGTCACTTGAGAATGATGTAGATCAGGACAATACTTTGTTAACTTACAACAAGAAATGAGGTCCCCCTGTGGATTGGAATACTTACATCAGCATGGCCAGCACACTGTCACCCTGTAGGCACACCAATGTGGGGAACCAAATTATAATCAGGAGAGTGTTTGATTAGCATGGAATTAGAGCCAGGAAGGAGAATTAGATGATTTTAGGCTTAGTCGCGTGAGACAAACCCAGCCTGATATGTCCATCTCCACAGCAGGGAGAGTCTTTCAAATGGCAATGCAGCAGTCGAACTTAATATTTAAATTACTCAAATTTCATGGACCTAATTCTGCCCTAGTGGAGCCTGGGTAGGCACGGCAATTTTTTATTTTCTTGGGACTGTGAATTTTCTGTACTTATTTTCTGAGCAATCTTTTGTCTGTTGGAGAGATATTTTTCTTTTCTTTATTATTAATAACTTGAAGGTTTTTAGTTTAATTTAATTGTCAGCTAAAAAATGTTGTTATTTTTTTCCAGATAATTTTTTCCATAATTCTTCTAATTCAGCTTCGGAGTCCTGCTCGAAAGCAATCCAAGTTTCAAATATTCACATATATCATGAACTTAGAGAAACAAAGATCTCAATGAATGAACACATAAAAAGCATGATTTCCCATGTATCTTCAGTTATGTCCGTACATCTTGCCTATTAAACGTTGAGAAAAATCTCATTTACAATAACTTTAAAAGAGAAACTATATACAACAAGTCACACATTGCAGGCTTCTATTTATAAACTATCTAAAATGGACTGATCCTTAGTGACCGAATGTAGATTAGTGGTGAAAAGGCACAAGTCAAACACTGCAGGCTTCTATTTATATAAAGTATCTAAAATAGAGAGATCCATAGAATTAAGGTAGATTAGTGGTGGAGGAAGGGTGGAATGAGCAGTACCTGCTGATGAGTTTTATTTTAGTAGTGATGAGAATACTCTAAAATTAGACACTGGCAATTCTTGTTCACTTCAGAAAATACACCAACAAAAGTTAAATGTATAGTTTAAAAGGGCAAATTGTATGATGTGTAAATTATGCAGAAATAAATCTTTGACATAAGAAGACAAAAGTCTGTAAGTGAAAAATTGTTACAGAAAATTTAAAACCCGAGGGAATAACCTAGATTCAATTCATATACAACACAGACCTGAATATATTTTTCCATCCTGTGTGAACCAAGACAGTTGATACTCAACAAGATGATTTATGCCCTACAATGTCCTAAAGATGAAATAGCTATTTAATTACACTTACTGGTGTGTTATTAAAATGGGATAAAAATTTGAAAAACTGTTTTATCAAATGTTAAATATAAACATTTAAATTTCATTTTTAAATTGACTTTTCACTTAATTTGAAAATCCAACCAGAATCTCGCTTCCGAAAGTGTTTGGCTCAGTTGATGTATTTATCATTACATCAAATCTGTAACAGAAGAGCTCAACTTTTGACCACTGTACAATAATCAGAGTTCACTGAGGCTTAACAAACTCCTCCAGGACGATGTTAGGTTGTTAGATTCACTCTTCCTTTGAGATAAACGCTATGATAAACACTATGAGGCTCTTACTCTGGGTTGTAGTAGATGCTGCACATCCACTCGTCCACCTCAGAGCTTACTGATAGCTTCAGTGAATATCCCCTGACTGCCCAGACAGCCTCTCACCCAAGTAAACTGTTTCTCTGATGAATTTCTCCAGTGCCAGGAAAGTAGGGAAGCCTAAAGATACTAAAATTTGGTACAGGATTTTGATATAACCAAATATCATGAAAATCATTTGAAAAATATAGTTTCCAAAACTTCTACTAGAATTAATTGTGTAGTGCCTTTTACCAAGCAACTGATGATCCCCACAGTGAGGTGGACCTTGCAGCCCAAAGCATCATTCTTTCATGCACCTTTTCTTGTCCTGTTCCATTTCCCTCCTCACCTGAACCACTTCTTTTTTGTTTGTTTGTTTGTTTGTTTTTTGGTTTTTCTCCGGTACCGGGAACCGAACTCACGACCTTGTGCTTGCCAGGCAGGTGCTTTGCCGCTGAGCTAAATCCCCAGCCCCTGAACCACTTCTTTACTTGTTTCCTGGGATGATCTCTGAAACAAATTGTAGCCAAGGGACTGCAAGAGCGAGCCTTGTGAATGATGTCTCTGTGTCTGATTTCCCACTATGATGAGGTCATATTATTAAATAACCACATTCCTCTATTAAGCATAGTAATTAAGCTTCCTTTCACACTAGTAAATGCTAAATATAACAAGCTTCCTTTTTGAACTTCCTAGAGCCCAGCAAAAACATTTTATTTTCCATTTCTGAGAACTCCCATGAACTATTGCATAGGTGATTTTGTTGATGGCCAACATGTTTCCACAGTGATATTCCAATTTTTTGAATTATTATTGTGCTTTTTTTTTTTTTTTTTTTTTTTTTTTTTTTTTTGGTTTTCCTCCAGTGCTGGGAACCGAACTCACGACCTTGCACTTGCCAGGCAGGCGCTTTTGCCGCTGAGCTAAATCCCCAGCCCCTATTATTGTGCTTTTGTTTTATATATATTAATACAGATCAGTAATGATGGTCATAGCTTCTGATCCATTAATTCTACTTTTGGAAGTTAACTTAAAGGATTATCCACATTACTAAAAGCATATATGCTATGGGCATGAAAAGATATATTTCAAGATTGCTTCTAATAGCATGAGAAGAACTTGAAAATATATAAATGTCCAACACCATGGACATTAGGTTATAGTGCAGTAACTATTTGCAAAATTACCTACCTAGAAGACATAGCAAAGGCAATCATTTTGTTAAGATGGTAAACAAAGGGAAGCCAAAGAAAATTACTTTGTGCTATGATTATTGTATGTTTGCACATAAACAGAAGTTAGAACAGAACTAGGTAAGGTTGCCTATCAAAATACATACTTTCTCTTTGTCTAGCACTAAAATCAGATGTGATAAGCAAAGCATTTTGTCATAGCTATAAATGCAAGTTATTAATGCCTGAAGACTTGCCCATAAATCTGCTGTTATTATTTTATTCAGTGGAGAAAAAAATGCTAAGTGTTTCAATTTGAATTTTTTCTTTTTTTTGGTGAAGGATGAAATGAAATTCTTAGCTTTATTGAATACATTGTCTTTGCACAATGACTCAAAGATTAGGACAAAGTAAAATAATTAATAACCATGAATTAATATTTGCTCTTATTTCTCTCCCTCAATAAGAACAGAGGTGTGGTTGAGGGTATCACTATTATGCCATCAATTTGGAAATCCTAGACTGAGAATGTTAGATTAAAAACAAACACAGGAATAGAGAAATGTCCTGAAGATAAAAGGTCATGAGCAGAAGGTAATTATTCATGGGGCCAGGATCAACTCCGGTCGTCTGGCCAGTTTCTTGACCTGTAGCTGGAATGGTAGCCCTTGCCCAGCTGCAGGACTCTGGCTCTTACAGAGGTCAGATCCAAGGAGATTCCTGAGGTGCTTTGAACTCAATCCAGTCCACAAAGAAGCAACGTAGGAAAGAAAAGTCAAGTGATGTACATGTACAACTGGTTTGTAAGTCGGGGACTTACTCGGCAGGATGTATCATCTGCAGAGGTCAAGGGTGTACACCCTTGGAGGGAGGGTTATTACCTTGGTCAGGAGCTCCGGGCTTTCTGGTGTTACATTCTGGATGGCGGACCTTGGGCATATTTGGATGATCGGCTTGATGGGCTGCGGATCCATGGCTCCCTCCCCTCCTATGTGACTGGACAGCCTCTGTTCATGTACTGCCTGGAGGTGGTCCAGACAGAGCAGAGGTAGAGGTGCCCACTTGAGCGCCGGCTTCTCTCACCCTCATTTTTCAGTCATGCAGCATATAAGGTCTCGCATGATACCTTTGCTGTCTCCAGCGTGGTCTGCATCCGGGCGCGACAAAGCCATGTCAAACCCAGCTTTTAGAATTCCTGCTGTGCTTCCGCATCTCTGCCCTGGCTGCCCAGGAATAATCAGCCTGTGAAGAGCTGTTTGAAACTATGAAAAGAAAACAGTGATCTTTCTACACAGCAGATGACTAAGAAAAGGTTTAACCAACCTATTAGATAATATATCAAAGGGATGCTTCAACAATATAAATACATTTTGTGAAACACATCACTTCCAACTAGTGTATGTATTGATAGACGTTTCAATAACTATAGTTTGAATGTGACTGTAGAAAAGCAGAGAGGGGAATGAATAGTATATTTTGTTAAAATTTGACTTATTATATGTGCAACTTTCCCCCCTGCTTTCTGTTTTTTCCTCCTTTTGAGGACATGGTATGGAATTTGAGAACAGTAGCCAGAATGAATTCAATGTCCTTAGAAAATTATTTAACATTTTTACATCATACTAAAAACAACTATAATGGCAATACTTACCTTAAGAGGTACTTGAAAGGATTAGATGGCATTATATGCAAAGCTGTTAGAACACAGAAGTAACAGTATGTGTTCATTTTTTAAGAGTTTAATTAATATGGTGAATATCAATATCCATTTTGTCTTTGCAAGCAGGAGACTGGACATGGAGGAAAATATAAAATTAGTATAGAGCATGATGACTACAATTTCTGTAGGAACTGAGATGGCAGTGTTGGGCAGCTGTAGTTCAGGGAGAGATCTATGCTAGAAGTTAGATTTCCTGGGACACCCATAGAAATTTCACACAGAGGTTAACCAGTTAACCTCAAATGTATTAGAGGAAGAAGGAAGTGATCAAATAACAGGACTTTCTTTTGACTTCTCTTTTCACTCAGTTCTATCAACTCATGGTGGATAAAAGGTATATCTATTAAAGGTACACAATGTAGTGTTGTAATATAAATATATCTTGTGTAATGGTTCCTGTCCCTAATATATAGTATATCTATCACTTCATGTGGTTATCATTTTTGCCTCTGTGGTAGAACACTTACAACCTGAGCTATTATCAAATTTCTAGCATATATTAGTATATTATTTCCTTAAGACTTATTCATCTAAATAATTGAAAGTTTGTTCTCTTTTACAAGTATCTTCCTATTTAGCCAACCCAGCCCCTTGTAACAATGATTTTATTCTCTATTTCCCCAATTTGACTTTTTAAAAAGTTCACATATAAGCGATACCATGCAATATTTGTTTTTAACATTTACTCTTTAGGAATAGCTAAGGGTAAAGGAATGATGGGAAATACTGAGAAAAACAGGCAAAAGAATTATATACCAGGTGGAAGAGAGCAGTTCCATGAATACTAAAGTTCAAAATTTCCCCTCAAAAAGTAGAATTTCAAGGGCTGGCATGGTAGAGCATGCCGCTAATCCCAGCACTTGGGAGGCTGAGGCAGGAGGATTGTTGTAAGTTTGAGACCAGCCTGGGCTACAAAGTGAGCTCAAGGCCAGCCTGAACTGCATAGCAAGACCCTTTCTCTAAAAGACCGAGAAAAAAAAAAAGAGAGAGAGAGAGACTTTCTAAGGAGTTGGGTTATGTAGACTGGAAACCAGATAAAGACTGAAAAAAAGTCATTGCATCTGACAATCCAGAGATCACTGCCAACCTTTGAGACAGAAGTCAGAAAAGAGATAAGGGAAGAACATAGATTTCTGCTGGCACAGCAATAAATGGGAGGGGGAACCATGAGGCAGGAAATGTGGGTAGATATTTCAATATATGATCAGGTAAATGGGGCTCACAGCCGGATAGAACTCAGAACTGGAGCACAGTAATTCTGGTTGGTGTATATTAAAAGAGTCCATGAATTTCAAGGTTATAACCTACCATTTTGCACATTTTGTCATAGAGAAATCTTTAAAAGAATGATGTGGAATAAAGGCTTCACTGGAAAGTAGTATAAAACTATTGTGATAATGTGCAGAATGTTAGAGGATTAACTCTAAAATAGATAGTAAATACCAGGAAGGCTATACTTTTAGCTCGTTGCTATGGGACTGAGCCTACATAATGTCAAACAGTCACAAGTTAAGTGGGAAAACTTAATCAACCCATCATTCTGTCCACATGGTGCTAAATACCTGCTTTGACTGATTTCCTCACCAAATTGACTCAATCGAACATTTGTAGCAGAATCATTTAGAGAAAACCCAGGTATTTAAGGATGGCATTGCTTATCTAAATTGCACCACATGACTAGACTTTATTCATCCAGAAGGCAGTGATGTGTGTATGCATGCTGCATATGTGTTTGTCTTTGTGTGCATGTGTACATGTAATACAATCGTGATAGTTATCATTTTGCTGTGTGGTTGATTTTTTAAAACTTTTAAATGTTTGTTTTCCTGATTGCCAGCATTCTTAGGATGCCAGATTTCTGTTTTCTATGCTGCCACCTAATTTTATTCAAGTCAGATGAACCTGAGTCAACTTACTATTTATACATTTCATTCTATTAAAATGATAGAAAGTGAAGGGTAGGAAGAAAGGAGAAAAAGTGTCAAAGACCCAGGTTGTCAATAGGGTAAAAATAAAGATACGCAGGTAAACTGAAGCAGTGACATTGCTCCTAAAAGCCAGGAGGAAGCTACGGAGCGTGAAGTGAGTTCTTCCTGGTGGATTCAGTTCTTCTCCTGGATGTCTTTTTCAACTATTGAGGTGAGGCAAGACATTTTCAGCAAGGTTTCTGGGGTCATGGCTAAAATTTTCAAGCAGGATTAGTTTAAATCTCATAACTTCCAAAACAGAATATAAAATTTTCTCTCAAGAGAAGGAAGGCAAGTTAATCCAGTGGAATGCCTCAAGTAGCTCCCAAACAGAAACATTTTTATCCCTTCTATTTAAATAGAAGAGGCTAAAGATAGCTCTAAAGGCTCTGAATTGTCCAATAAATATCACTGTAACTGCTTTCAGATAAAATAGCTATGCTGAATAGGGAAGGCCAAAGAACACAGTATGCATGCCATTATTTTAAATGACTAATTCAATGTATGTCACTATTTTGGATGATTTCAGCACAAAAGGGACATAATGCTTATTGAGCACTTGTTATTGCAAATATTTTTCTATGGGAATAACTCTTTCTCAAAATAGATTTTGAAAGATGTATGTAATATTAATGCTTGACATCCTGCTGTCTCAGGAAAATCAAGTCTGTGAAGAAGGTCTAAGAATGGAAACCCGAGCCTGGCTTGCAGGAGTGTGAGAGGGACGGATACACAAATGCAAATGTGCCCCGGGATTTTCCTTTCACAAACTCTGATACTGAACCTGCTTGCTTTAAGAAAGAGGTTGCCTATTCCGTGCCTGCTCAGAAGAGCTTTAAACAAAGACAGAAACTCCATGAGCAAAATTACAAAGGACATGAAATTTGACTTAAATATTTTCTCATCTATACTCACATATTCTTCACCTCTCTAATACAATTAAGTGTCTCTGCTTGGTTTCAGATATTTGAAGATTTTATTCTCAGTCAGGAGTCAATATATGTATAAACTAACAATTAAGATTTAGTCTAGTTATTAAGATTTGGTCCCTCAAGGATATTTGGATTTTAAATAATCAGCCTACATCTTATACATTCAGAACCGTGGAAATTATACATACAGTTCTCTGGGGTTAAGGAAGACTAGGGTTTCCTTGAAACATTTTCTTAGATGCATTGATAAAACATCTTGCAAAGATTAACAAAGTTGATACCTGAGGATTTCTCTTTTTGGCAGTGGGGGGAGATTGAACCCCAAGCCTCACGAATACCAGGTAAGCTCCCTAGCACTGAGCTACTCCCCAAGCTCTTGATTAAGTATCCTTGACAGAGTCATTGCTGTACAGTGTTTTCCATTCCAAATAATTTAGTAATATCAGAGAAAGTACATAGGCTACTAGTTAAAGTTACAGAATGTGGAGTCAGCCCCCTTCGGGTACAAACCTTGGTGCTGTTGCTCGTTATGTGCAGAATTTAGGCAAGTCCTTTATCCTACATGTGCTTCAGATTCTATACATGAAACATAAGCACAACTGCTCAATGCCCTCAAAGCTGTGGGCATTAAAGTGGAATCACATAGTTAATAATAATATAGAATTTAATATATACAGTGCCTACTCTGCTCCCAGTCTTATTTCGTTCACTGTTCATCTTATAAACAGATGGTGCTAGAATCAGGTAAGAGTTTTACTCCATGGGCAGCGTGAGCATTGGCCTTACGTATCAAACACATTATTGATTTTGAAGTAGGTGAGATACACTGGGGTTGCCCATCTAATTGAATAGTATGTATTGAGTATTTACTGTGCTTATATTTTAAAGTACTGTTCTATAGCAGTGTTTGTTGCAAGCCTTTTCTTTCATAAAGCTTATGTTGTAGTTGGGAGGTGAAGAAATAAACAGTGAGATAAGGCAAAAGGATAATAACACCTGTGATAGGAAAGGTATCATGAGGGGAGAAGGTGCCACTTTATACGCACGGTCATGAATAAACTCTGAACAGTTAGTGTATGAAGAAAGACATAGTTGTATAGAGGGTTAGGCTCTGTTAACATGGGGTGGCAGTGCTCCTGACAGAGGCTTTGGGAGGGCAAGTTTCTTGGGACTTGAAGGTGCTTGGTGTGTCCATGGGATCATGAGGGAATCAGGTTATGTCATGGGCACATCAGTGGGAAAATTAGCACAGCCAGGAAGTAAGGAGCTCATGGAGGAGTTCATGGACAAGGAATGTACTCTCAGGATGGTGACAGCTCTTTGGAAAATGACGAGGTCCAGTGTGACACCACCTCAGGCACCTTCTAAAGTACTGGAGAGGTAAGCATGGGAGTTACTGTCCTGAGGGGGTATGTCAGACCAGGAGTGGGAGCTACAGGACAGGTGCTTCCTGAAGTTCTTTCGAAAGTTGCAGTAAGAATGTTGGGAGTGCATGGCTGGAAGACACGTATAATGTAGAAATAAGAGTATTTTCCGATCACACGTAGGTGTAATTTCTGAGCACATGAACCATAGTCCTTTCTCTAGTTCTTCCAGGAAAGAAAGCACATAAGAAAAATGAGTGAGAATAATGTTTCTACAGTGTTAAACTTGAATTTGATCAAAGTTGCAAAAATGTAAACGATTCACAGATGGCTCTGTTATCAGTGAGCTATCGGGGTCACCCTGGTCTTGCCTATCACCACCACCACCAAAGGCTGACTCCATAGCGGGGGTGAATCCCGCAGCTGTCTGGAGGTGCGGTGTGAGGCATTCTGGGAAGGCTACATGGAGCAGGTGGAACCTGAAATGGGTCATTAAAGAGTGGGTTAGAAAAGGGCACTTAATTAGCGGCCATACGTTTAAATAGGGCAACCTTTCCTGACCCCAACACTGACTCCGTGCAGTGGAATGAAAGGCAGGGAGCTGACATTTGGGAGAAGGAAATGCGGGCGGCTTTTCTCTCTAATTAAATGTTATGCGCACTCCTTTCCCTACTCACTGAACTCTCTAAAGCAAACACACGGAGGAAGTGTCTTGATAAGAAGAGGGATGAGATGGAGTGCATTTTCCCCCCGTGTGTGTCGGTCTTCTCTTCTCTGTGCAGATGCCTGCTGAGTTATGAAGATGCCAAGTGAGTTTCCCCAGCGTTCTTTTCAGGCTTGCCAGGTAGATGTGAATAAAAAGGATTTATCACAACTAATTAACTTTATTGGATGGTTTGATAGGGCTACATCTGCCTCTTTATACAGGGACAGTAAATATATTTTCTTCTTTATTGGGTCCAAATTGGGCCCAGAAGAAAGGACAGAAATGACATGAAAGTCTGATGCCAGCATCAGGGTCTCAATGAATATCCCTGCACCTACACGACAAGGCAGTGGAAGTCCCTTAGTGAAGCCCGTGGGTAGGGATGATCAGTGAGTATAAAAAGGAGTCCAGGGTATGACCTGGCTTTGGGTTCCTCACCCCTGAGCACTTTCTCCAACCTGTACCTTTCTCTGTGTTTCTCCCTCTCCATCCTCTCCATCTGCCGACATTTTAGCTGCTCTTCAAAACTATAACAATTAGACTATAAATTGAGTTTTAATTCCCACAAATGTGAAAAAAAATCAATGAAAAGTGGAAGGAAAAACACACACAGACTTAAATAATTAGAATAAATACACAGACCAGGGCACGTGTGGAGTCTCAGGTCCACACACAGCTGAGCTCAGCACTGAAACAATGTCATCGAAAGTCGTGGTGCTCTTGTAATATTTGATTATCCACTTGGTTGTTACAGAAAAATTCTTAACTGCAACTGATGGCCGTTGCTGTCATGGTATTTTGCCTATAAATCTACATCTAGTCATGGGCTTTATGTAATAGGTTTTAACATCCCCTTGAGCCTGGGCAAGTGCACAAGTCTTTTTAAGAGAAACGTAGTTCACTTGCTCAAAACTGATCAGTTCTGATAAATCATTAATGCCCTCGAACTAGTATTATGGGTAAGAAACAAATGTTGAGGATTTGAATTGATCCCTGTAATTACAGCATTTGCAACTAAGTGTACTTGGTTTGTCAGGTCATGCTCATGCCCCAATTTTATATACTTGTATCTATGCATAAAATTGTGATACTTGAAAAAAAATAAATATAAAATAGTGACGAACACAGCCACGCAATAGAAAGGCACCAGTCCCATAAGAGAGGAAAACAGCTTCCTGGCTAAGTCAGTGGCAGAACTGAGCTTGTGGGCTTGCTTGGCTTGCTGTGGATTGAACACCGTGCCCAGGGGCCTGTCTCTACTGACCAGCCCAGATCATGCCAAATGCTACTATATCACCACATGGAGTAAGCAACACTAGATCACAGGGCTGAGATGAGGCAGAAGGAAGGAGAATAAAATCGTAACGTTCCACTGCAGCAGGTGGGACAAGTGGTCAGGGGAAAATGTCATCATCACTGTCACCACCAAGAAGAATAAAAATAACTCTACTAACACCTACTCAGTAACCTTGTTCATCATTTATTTCTTTCAGCATGTTTTCCCTGATGTCCCAGCAGGAGTGAAAACTTCCTCTACAAACTCTGCTGAGTTTTGTTTTTTGCTTACACATTTGCTTGAAAGCATAACTTCTTTTTCCTTTATGAAAGGCACTTTGTTCTCTTTGCACCGGAATTGAACAGAATACTCAACATGTTTCATGTAGAAAGTATGTCACCAAGAAAACCTAACTGTGATTACAGATAGATGACGTTTTGGATTTGAAGAATAGGTTACTGCGATTGTTTTGAAAAATGAAATAAGCACGACTAGGGAACCATGCAAATGAGTAATGAACAGTTTTGCAAGATTACGTAAACTGTCAGCAGGGATTATTTACTCATTTAATTTCACAAGTTCTTATTTATCCTCATCTGTTTCTTTTGCTTTTAATCTGTAGGAAAAGCCACAGCAGTTTTACTATTAATCTCAGTTTCTTCTGACGTTATTGTATCTGTTTTACAGATTATGAGTCTTGGTTTTCAAGAAGCTAGGAGACAGCACCGCTGCAGATTTAGGGACAGGTATCGTCGGATTTGAATTTGGACCTGCCCCATTTGAAAGCGTGAATGAATTCACCATAGGTAACTAACTTAGTTTTTCACATTTGTATTTCCTGAATTTCATCACATGGAAGTGGACTGATGCTTCTATTCTGCCACCTACTGGAAGGTGAGAACCTATTTTTGTCATTGTTTTCTTCCTAATTAGGATACAATACCAGGTGATGATATTTTTCTCTTCTTTTTTTTTTCCCTGTTTCTTTCATACTCCCCTCTTTCTTTACTCCTTCTTTTCTTTTCTACTATTATCTTTGAAATATCAGTTGAGAATCCTTTCACATTTGGTAAAAGAAAGGTATTGAAATTCCTAGCTTGGCATCTTGGAGTGAATAGACTGAGGTTCCTTCCTTTCTTCCTGCCATCTTTCTTTCTTTCTTTTTCTTTCTTTCTTTCTTTCTTTCTTTCTTTCTTTCTTTCTTTCTTTCTTTCTTTCTTTCTTTTCTTTCTTTTCTTTCTTCTTTCTCTCTCTGTCTCTGTCTCTGTCTCTGTCTCTCTCTCTCTCTCTCTCTCTCTCTCTCTGTCTCTCTCTTTCTTTTCTATTTTTGTCTTTGTTTTAAGTACACTTAGGTTCAATCACTGCTTCCATGTCTAAGACTATGGTGATCTTGAAGAAGACAGTAAACTGTTTTCTTTTCCTAGAAGTGGCCAATAATAATTCAATACCTATAGAATTTCTGTGAGAACTAAGTGAACTACTTTATGAAAGCAATTATTTCTGAGTATAGTACATAGTAAATATATGACTAAATGTTTGCTTTCATTGGCCATTTTATTTTGGGAAATAAATTTGATGTTCCAGACATTATTACTCTTGAATTATTTTGAAACAGTGAATATCTGCTTTCAGTAGGAGCAAGTAGAACTTTTTGAATCAAGAGGATAGGACAGATTCCTAATTTAATAAGAAATGCTTACATATATGTAGGATTAAGTATATAAAACAATAATAATATGATCCTATGGTAGCAATCTCTTAAAGGAATTGGGGGCTCATAAAATGGACTAAAATCTCACAGAATCAGCTTCTGAAAAGGTCAAACCTACCTTATGAGCACCAGAATGGATCAAAAAATCTTACTGCAAAATCAAATGTGCAGAATAAAAAAAATAGCCAATACAACTGTTGGAATACTTTGTTTTTTATTTAGTCTTTTTTCTTACCTGAAGAACACAAGAAGATTAGAAGCATGAACTGAAATAGGCCATTGCTATTTTTGACTGTAATATTCCATCTATTCTGTGAAAGATCCATTTTCTGTAGGTGGGTCAGATCATTGGTTTGGTTGGCAAAAGATGGTAAATCCTGAGTTCTGGGTGCAGCAGACCTCGCCATTGGAAATGACTAATAGGTAAAACAAAATAAAAGAAGACAGAGGGTGGATCATATTTAACATCTGCAGAATTAATGAGACTTCCTTCTCTCTGCAACCTGCTCTAGCATTGCCCTCTCTCCAATGTCCTGTGGTTGCTAAGCAACCTCTCATAAAAGTAGTGGAGTGAGAAAGATCTCTCAAATTCATTATTTTTGCCTTAAAGAGGCAGTGGCTATGATATAAGTAAAAGGACCACGCTGTATGTCTGTTTTTATCAGCGTAGGCTGAAAAAGGAAGCTTACTCTTTCTACTCTACCTCTTTCTCACTTCCTGCTTTTAGAAAGAAAACTCCTTGAGTCCTAGTAAGGAGTAGAGTAAAATCTATAGCCAACAAAGGGAAGGAAGCAAGGCAAAGAAAAAAGCAGAACAAGTTGAAAACAATTTTTTTTTTTTCTCCATTTCCAGTTGTACTTACTCTGGAAGCAACTTACAAAATCTCACACAATCTTGGAATTCAGCACAAGAACACCAAGATAAAAAGTAATGATAGCTGTGCTCAAAGGGACATCTACTTCAAAGGAGGAAGAAATCATGGTTGTTCTACTCCATTCATTACACACTGCTAGGAGTACCTGCTACACTGCGGTCTATGTGAAATATGCATCTAACATGATAGTAGATCCAGGCATGGTGACAGGTTAGTGAAAACCAAGTTTGCAGTCACACCTAAAATCTGTTTCTTCATATAACTTTCTTCCAAATATTACACTCGGATTTGACTTTCTTAGGTATGATTTCTTCTGTGGGAATTGATTTTCAGGAATACTAGATTGGTCTGTATTTCTTTCTTCCATGGAAATCTGATGAGTCTGTTTAAAATAAAGGCTTTATTTCATGTCATAAAAAAGTGGGCATGAAGATAAAATAGTGACAGTATGCATTTTGGAAGAATCCAGACATGGAGGTATGGCTCAGTTGCAATTAGCTAGTTAGATGCTTTAAATGAGTCATTTAAACTTTGCTAAAACTTGATCTTCTGATCTACAAAATGAGGACACTGAAAGTACCATGCCCGGGAATTGCTGAGGGTATTAAAAGAGGTAATCCATGTTATGTACTTAGAAGAGTGAATTACACAGAATACATGTCAAAGCACCATTACAGTACTATTTTGCTTTTACTCTTTCCACTGATTTTACATTGTTAAATATTTTCCTGTGAGTGTGCCTTGCTTTGGTAACAAGGTTAAATACAATGGTGAAATCATAGAATGAAGACATGGAGGCAGAGGGGAGAGGAGGAAGAGGATGTAGAAAGAATTAAAACATGTCATGCATATGCACCAACTCCCCACGATGAATGTGATCATCATGTACTGCACACATGTACTAATAAAAATTTTAAAACATAAAAGAAAGATTTAATAGAGCCATGCAGACCAACTCCAGCCTCATAGGATAGAATTTTTCATGTTTTTGTGTGGCTCTCAAAGTTAATATTTTAAAATGCCATTTTTAGCTGTAATGAATGTCAGATCTTCTTGCTGAGAGGAGGCTCGGATTTTGCTCTGCTGGATGTCCACCCAGGTGTGATTAATCAGGGACAGGGACTAACTGCTCCTGCCCTGCTTCCCCGTCCCCATCCCTCCAGTGGAGCCAGAATGTACCTCCGTGTATGTCTGTGAATGACCTTATGTTTCAACATTAATGCCAAGGGCCAACTTCAGAGAAGATTTCTGAAATGAAATAAAGAATCCCAAGTCCCTAGAAACTGATTTGTTTTCCAATATAACTGGATCAGGCTGAGAAATCCAGAGAATTTTGGAATACTTCCACTATTATGAACAAAATTTGAATAGTTTATTTCCCACCTCATGGCTTCATACCAAATATTATCTGAGTGACCTTTATTTTCTCTGTAGCTGCAAATTACTTATCAGTCTACTGAAGAAAGATTTATAGATAATTTTGAGAATGGAAAAACATTACAAAAATGCATTTTACATTTTTATTTTATTTTTAAAATTTAAAAAATTTCCCCATATTCTTTTACTATGCATACTGATTATATAGATAAATGGACTTCATTTTTGCAAGTTTTACATCCACATAATGTAGTTTAATCCTTCCCCCCAGCAGTCACTTCTCCCTGCCCTCTCTTCAACTCTACAGGTATTTTTTAGCTGCTGAAGTTCAATGTATATATTGTATTTTAATGAATTAGGAAAGAACATTCTTACATGCAGATTATATATTTTAAATGGGATGTACACAATTTTTCTCAATAATACTTAAGAGGCTGGCTGGTGGGGGGGTAATTAAACTATAAACTCCATCAGTGATCTCAGCCATACTTTTCTCTTTCAATTTTTTCACCTAATAAGGCCAACAATGCACCACCTGTGTGGCTCTAAGAAGCCATAAATAAGAGCATTCTCAATTACTTCTGAGGAAGAGCTTCAGAAAGACCATTTCTGAGGAAATCTTCCTTGATGCCACTGGGTTTGGTTTGAGGATAATTTCTCTAATTGCTCATTCGCATGGTAATATTTTATAATATGTTTTGAGTCGGTCAGGCCTGGAATTAGCTCTGGATCCTGTCACGCATTTCTATAATCTCTGTACATTTTGGAGTCCATTTTAAATGGACAGTAGTGAGAGCTGTGAGGATTCTGTGTCTAGGACAGTGACAGGAACACACATCTGCTATTACAGCTATCACTTCGTCAGCATTATCCTTTCCTCATTGAAGTTCTCAGCAGACACTAGGTGAAGTCCTTATCAATGAGGAGGTATTCTTTTCTTAATGAGAAGGTATTCTAAAGACTTTCCAAAGTCAGGCTTGTTTCTTTCTTTGAGAAACCCTAACCCTGCACTTTTGGAGGAGACACATAGGTCCTGTAGGGAGCTGGAGTACCACAGACAGAGTCCTATGGTCTAAGCTGGGGATACAAGTGCACAGAGTTGAGCCAGGATGCGGACAGGGTGGACGGATGTGCCCCATGACCGGGAGTCAAGAAAACCTGCCCATCAGGCACCGTGGATACTAGTAACTACTAACTCTAGGATTTTCCAGTCCAGGAAAGGCAAGGACTCTGGAAGCTGAGTCAGGAGAGACTGGTTTTAGGTATAGACCTGATTCTTTTGTGAACATCAGTTTTCTCACTTACTAAATTAGGCATTCCTTGAGGACTTACCTGATGCTCAACATGATATAAGTGTTTCAGAATAGAAACTCCTACAATCTTAGTATTATGCAGTGGGGTCACTGGTTCTTTCCCTTGTTTTCCTCTCAAACTGGACTAGTTATAAAGAATCAATAAATATGCCAAAGATTTTATAATAATTCAGTTTCTATCAAGAAAAATTTATTTGTTCTGCCATTAAATTCCATGTTGAAATCATGGTTGTAGAAATTATCTGAAACTGTACCATTCATTAAAGAATCCTGACATGAAAGAGCAAGTAGAATCTAGTGTACAAACACAAAGCACAAAGGCCGAAGATCATCACTTTCGGTTACAATGTAGAAGGTACACTCAAGTCACTGATTTTCTGTTTATTTGTAAGACAGGTGATCTTAGCTATTAAAATCTCTTCCCTGTAAATATTATTCATTCAGTTAGCAAGCTGTGCTTTTTTTCTATCAAGTTATACCTTCTAGAACAAATTCTCAATTAAGTGAGAGTCAACTCTTTTCTACATCCTGAATTTCTTAGAACTCTCTAAAAATACACTTTCTAGCTGAATGCAGTGGTACACTTCTAACATAATTGTTTCTCAGAAGCAATTAATTTCATCCTGGCCACATGGCTTTGCACTTAGTATGTACTTAAATAAATACTTTTCTTAAAGAAAATTATGAAGTACATCCTTTGGATCAACCTTTGTTTTGTAAGATCTTTGTTGATGAGGGACTAGTTTGCTTTTAGCTTACCTGATAACACATAACCATTGTCAGAGGGAGAGCCATACTGTTCAATATTTTGCAAAAACAAATTCTATACAATAACAGAGAAAAATCTCATTTTGTATGTTGTCCCTTACTCTCTGCAATACTGAATGTTGAGTGCATCAAGCTCTGGGGCTTTATGTGTTCCTATCACAATTGTGCACTTCAGTCTTTACACGTGAGTCAGGCACTCTTGGGCAGCAGGATGAACAGTTATGGTGCTGCTATTCCAGAGTAGTTATGTGGAAAACATATCAGCACAATGTCCTTGAACTTTACACTCCTTCAGATGGCTATTATGGTTATGATAGAGCAAGCGCTCATAAAAGATTTCCAATAATGTTTGTTTACCAGAAATGCATTTCTTCCACCCTTAAAAAGTATAGATTTCTTAATCGCATCTATGATGTTTGTGTCATACACATCAATGTACTCTTTCCAGAATCGATTGTTTGCAAAATAAACAAACAAAGCTAACTTTCATCTCTCTGATCAATGAGCTTTTATCCTTTTCCAATTAAAAGAAATAAATTATTACTTAACATTTACTAAACAGAGGCACTAAATCCGTACTGGGCAATGATGTCTTAGAGGATGCCTGGAATCCATGTGAAATATTAGTAATAATAGAGCTAGTAATAACAACAGAAGGATCTCAATTATCTATGATTTTAAGATATTTATGTATGTAGCAGGCTGTGTGTGTGTGTGTGTGTGTGTGTGTGTGTGTGCACTGAGGGAGAATCTGATGGCTTTAGAAGGGTACTAGTTTATCAGGAAACTAATATATCATGTTCTGTGATATGGATTTTCTATTAAATGTCACTTACATTCTGAATCATTGCTTCCAAGATACAGCCCAAAGGTTTCCCTCAAAATACAACACTGTAAATTCTTTCTTCATGGTACCATGCTATTATAAACGCTGCATGCTTACAATTGCCATGGGCCTGATCATACCTATCGGATCTGAATAAAGCTCTGAAGTGATATTTGCATTTCTTTTCAGAGACTTTATTGAAGGCCACAGTGTTTCACTGAAGGTAGCAGGCAGTTAGTTCAGCATGGAGCGGGGGGATCAAGGCTGTTATGGCTTGTATCCAGATGTCCTCTCAAAGCCTCATGTGAGGCTTTTTGGAAGCAGCTGGATCTAGCATTTGTGCTTCTGGGATCAAGGACATGATGCTGGGATTGATTCAGGATGCCATGCTAGAACTAGGGATGAGTATTAAATTAGTCCCCTGATTGGGTTAACACCTACCATAACCAGGTAGCCTAGATAGAATATGAAAGTGGCAGAAAAAAGCTGCTATGGTTGCTTGTAGCTTGTTATGTCATTTGCTTGCTTTTGCTGTCTTCTCCCTGCTATGAACTGTTTCTGCTCTGTGACGTACCTGCCATGTGCCACCCTGCTTTTGAGCCAGCCAACTATGAAACCTTTACAAACTGTGAGCTAAACAAAGCTTTCCTTCCTTAACTTGTGGGTGTTGGGTATTTTGTCTCAGCAGCAAGAGAAAAGTAATTAAAACAAAGGCATAGGTTACGGAAGAGACAGACAAAAACATTGGCGTAAGAACCAACAAATCTATTAATTAACTGTTCTTTAACCGAAATGAGTGCTTTATCGGGGACACTGATGAACTGAATTGCTCCCTCAAGTTGCATTAATTCATACTTATGAATTTCAAATGCCTACTCATTTACTAATGATTACTAATGACAATAAATGGCTAAAATCAAAGCAACAGTTTTTTGTAAGGAAACACACATTATCCTTCTCAGTAGTCATGAAAACAGAAACACTATTTATTCTTCATTATATACTTAAACTGGGTCCATTTTTTTCCTTGTTGGTTATTGGTTAAAAATCTAAGTCAATTCTGACTTACTAATTTTAATATACATTATACAAATGTCATGGTCATGCATTCACAGGTATCTACTCTCCATTTGGGTAAATAAGGGTGTATGAGATATGAATCATGGTTAGTCTTTCAGAATAAATCCTAAATCAGGACTAGTTGAGAAAAGACAGAAGACAGCCTTAAATAGAAGTCATCGTTATCTCTGTTTGTGTTTCAGTTACCGGATTAGATGCTCTGCAGTTCTTTCCCACTTGGACAGCAACCAGTAATATCTGGCTGATTTTTACGACAACCCCTACCATGGATGGCAACCTGAGGTTTGTGTTTCGGTGGGAACCTATGTATGAAATGAAGCTACCACTCAGATACTGAAATATTGGGCTTAGTTATAGTGTTAGCTTCATTTGCAATTACAGCAATTCATTGTTATATTTCTACTATCAGAATTGCAGCAAGCTTATTAAATTCTACCAGCACCCGAAGCCACTGCTTAAGAAACAAAAGAAAGCAAGTTTGTCACTGATGACACCGTGGGCTTGTAGAGTGAGAAAAGTAAGTTGTCCTCAGTCTAGAATTGGCAGACTCTGAAAGTGCACAGCTGATTTTCCAAGCCTGGAAGTTTGAATTTTAAAACATCTTTCAAATCAAGAAAGAAGTGACTGCTGTCCTAATCAATAAATATCATGGGATTTCCACTACTCAAGTAAGGAATTCTGAAATTGCAGTCCAACCTTAATGTGATTGAGAGCTACCTGCTAACTCTGTACTAGAGAGAGACGATGCTGTGAGAAAGTGAATTAATTGATGAAACTCTAGGGAAATGAAGGAGCAACGGCACCTGGGAGACATGATTTGAAGTCGTGGTGCTCCGTCTTTGATAATTCACATAACCTCTTAGCTACCTGTGAAACAAAAGTGTTGAAAGTGATGAGGACTCTTTAAGGTCTGATAGTCTCCGACTTGCTAAATGAAGGCTGGTTTTCAAGAATCCTGCAAAATACTGAGGGACCACAGGCGTGTTGATGGCACCACGCATCTGTGGATGGCTGGGAAAGGCAGGAGTAGGACCAAGTGGCAAACTACTAGCACATTTCCCAGGGACACAGCCCTGTCCCTGAACAGTTAGCCGCAGCTCGTTAAAAGCCCGCCTCTTTGCCGTGCCTGCTTGCTGAGCCTGATAGCACTTTCCCCATCTTTCTCATTTTAGGGTTCTGTAACAGAGAATTTGTTTTGTTTTGTAAAAGTGCTTACTTGGCAAGCCGTCTCCCCCACCTCCCCCTTTCCCTAAGCGCCATCATAATAAGCACCGCCCAAAGAGGCTAATTTGGCCAGACTTGCATCCCTTCAGCCAGCGCCTCCCAGAGATTGCCATGTTATTGCAAAATTAGACTTTTTATTACTAGAATAAATACTGTGCAGTCTTTGTAGCCAGCGCTTAATGGATTCCTTTACTAATTCCACTGAATAACAAGGATTCCTTGTGAAAATAAAAAGCAGACAAGGTAGAGTAAACTGGCAATTACATATAATGTGCTGCTGTTAGCTTGCCAAAGCGGTCCATAAACCCGCCAGGGAAAGACTAGGGTATTTTTCAGGGCTTTCACCCCAATTGCTTCACTGAACGCCTCCCCACTGGTGAGCTGTTTACGTGGAGGTGAATAGATTCTGCAGCTGCCTCTTTCTGTGGCCTAGTGGGAAGGCTTTATTACCTTATTTCCTTCTTCCCTTCCCTGAGAGAGTTTAGTTTCCAGCCTAATACCTTATTCACTTACCACCCAACAGTCAAGCTCTGGGAAAGACAGAAGTACAAAAGAATACTGTATGAGAGAAGGGTAATAGATTATATTGGACTACAGCGTCTGTGTTCCTGTGAAGGAGCTTGAGTCCAAACACCTTCTCCAGCATGTTCAAACTGGGTAACTGCAAGGAAAAGCAGCTAAGTTTCTTTACTGGTAATTTTCGCATCTTTAAGAGAGACAGACTGCAAGGATACAGAAACACTGGAGATATCACAGTTACCTGTAGAGTTGGGCAATTGTTGAGTTTCACCCCTAGTGCTGATTCATAGTTCTGAGGAGGTGACTAGGAATCTGCACTTCTGGTCCATTAACACCTGATCCCGAGAGTGTTTGTCTGGGGATCACATTGTGATCTACAGCTTAGTGATACTGTGAGGACTGTGTGTGAAAATGTTGATTTCATGCAGTCAGTAACCAGTGCATTACATGCCTGTGTGCACTATCTGTTTTGTTCTGATTTTCATGGAGAAATTTTGTTACTTTCCTCCTTCCTTCCAAAACTCTTAATTTCCTCTAACTTCCCTTCCCCAGGTTCTTCTGGATGCTGTTTTTTAAGATTTGTATATTTTCTCGGTTTCCTAAAAATCATGAACTGGGCAGATCCCTCATCTAGTTTCTTCCCACGTTTGTCACATAATACTCGCAAGGTTGCTGGGCCTCAGAATTTACTTTCAAAATATTTGTCAAGTCCAAACTGTGTCATTCCTTGTTTGTGCTCCGCATCCGCTATTATTTTTAAAAAATGAAGCTAGTTTTGGTTGTGCATTTTATTGTCTTTAAACATAAAACCATTTTTTCATTTGTCAGTTACACTTTTAATCTGCTGACCTTCATGTAGAAAAAAAGTCATGTTTTCCCTTATTCCTGGAAGATGAAAGAGAAAAGATGACCTGATACATTCTTGGCTAGGTTCTTTGGGCCAGGTAATCTGTGTTACCGTGGGCTTGTAGAGTGGGATCCTGGGATGCAGAAGGCATCTCTTTCCTAGACAGCAGTGTGGGAGTCATCCTGAGCACTTACAGAAGGATAAACGAGTTGACAATGCACAGTACCTCGTTCTCACTCTGGCTTGGTCACTAGCTACTCAGTAATCTCAGTCAAGTTGCTTAGCGTTTTTATACCTGAGATGTCCTTCAATCACCCATCATATGTGAAACATAAAGCATAGACCTTTATAAATTATTGAATTCCATGATTCTTGGAGACATTTTCTCTGTGCCTTTCTAGAAAGTCATTTTTCAAGGAAGTTTACACAAAAGAAATTATTATGGGCTTGGGTAACTGATTATTTTCCTAAACCTCCTGGATTATGTGACAGAGTATACATAAGATAATTTGAGATAAAAAGTGGTTGTGATATAGGAGAAATATAATTCTAAACCTGTTAGACTTTACATGTGCTGAGTTTATGTCCCTGAAGTCAAAGAATGAATTCCTAAAGACAAAGGAAGTTAAGAGTACAAAAGTGTTATTTGGCAAATAAGAACAGCTCCTGAGAGAGGAGTCTCAGAATTGGGTTGCCACAGAGATCTTACATTGGGGGCAATTTAGACAGTAAAGTCACAGTATGGTAAAACATAGATCAAACTACAGTCAGCCTATAGGATTACAAGTACAGCTGCTTAGCTAATATTGGCACAGTAGAGAAATGAGTTGTGTAGCAAGGGTACATGGAAAGAACAAATGCACTCTTGGGAGGGATAAGCCTGGATACTCCTCACCCACCTGGACCACTGATGTCTCTCTGGACTTTACTATATCAGCTGATAACAACCACAGTGTAATCTCAATTTGGTTAAAATTGTCTTTCAAAAATTCAGAGATGTGAGAGACCACGGCAGAATACACTGATGTTGTCTTTACCTTTATACTCATGCATCTCTGAGTGTTAAGGATGTTCTTGTGGCTATCCCTCCGGCACTCCTCTCTGCAGGATCAGCAATTCACTAAACTCTTCCTTTACATTCATGCCATTTATAACACTACATTAATATATTCCAGCCACCTAGCACTGTTTAGGAAGACCATCCCTACATAGTTATCCCAAATGCTGTCAATTCTTTTTTTTTTTTTTTAGAGAATATCATGTCTTAGAGCACATTGAATTCAACTCAGAAAGTGGGAGCACATTTAAATATATTGAGAAGGGAAAGGAAAACAAGTTTCTCTTTGTTGGTTTTTTTCTTTTGTGTTCTTTCTAAATACAGGGTATTTTGCTCAATGGATAGATTATCAACTTCTGTGTCTCAAGAATCAGCCTGATAGAAGTTGAAAGTTGTGCTCTACCTACACCCCTAAATCACTTCAATGTCTATTTTGCTATAACTGAGCTCTTACATACAACAATAATAGCAGTAGTGGTTTCCCACTATTGAGGAAATGGATTGACAGAGAGAAAGTTAGGATCAAGAGAATTTGCTTCGTTGTATTGAGTGTGATGTGCACACTGATTCCTGATTTCTTTCAGGGACAGGTTCCTGCTTCTTTCTGTACTCTGGATTTCCCTCTTTAGCATAAGTATGCCAAATGTGGACACTTTTGCTCTGACTTCATAATGCTTCTTTATTTTAGCACCAGCTGAAACTGACCTCTAACTCTTGCTTCAGATTTACAGGCTTGATGTCATTGGTTGTTACTGGGTTCAGGTCCTTTTCCTGATCCACTGAAAGATGCCTGGAATTAAATGTCACAGAGAGCACAAACACACCCAAGAGACTTCTTGGAAAATGATCTCAGAGACTTCTCAGAATTAGAGGAGGTGGGAGCATTCAGAAACC
This sequence comes from Chinchilla lanigera, assembly GCF_000276665.1. NCBI lineage: Eukaryota > Metazoa > Chordata > Mammalia > Rodentia > Chinchillidae > Chinchilla > Chinchilla lanigera. The sequence goes on along the minus strand of NW_004955485.1, from coordinate 4,951,831 downwards.
CTAAAAGGTAGACATTAATATTTAGCAAGTGATACAGCACTAAATGGATACACAGAGTGATTCTTACATGTGTAGCCCCGGGAGTGGAAAGTGAAGACACTGAAATTAAAAATCTTAAAAGAAAATCATCATTGCTATTCAATGTTACATAATCATACAACATAAGATTTTTTTGGTGAATGAAAACACATTAATCCATGAGGGGATTCAGAAAACAGGTAGGATGTGTGACTGACAGGTGGCCCTTTAGCAAACAGAGTGCATAGGTAGGAGAATTCACATTGGTACGAGGGGCAGCTGTAATAGAAAATGCCCCCCCAGCCAATGTACTTCAGTTGTCCAGGTGACAGTTCCTCTTACAGTTCCAGTTGCTTCTGTCCCTTAGAAACAGCTGGTCACTGTGATGCATAGCTGATCCTTATAATGCATATTGCAAGAACCAATCAAAGACAGCCAAGTACTCTATTGCTGTACCTCCCCCCAACTTGCAACCCCATAAAAACCTCCCTCCCTGGACCTTTGACGCCTGACATTTTGAGAACAATTGATTCCTGTTCAGTGTCTGTCCAATGTTAAATAAAGCTGCCTCCAAACGCTGGGTGTTGTTTTGCTGATTCTTTCTGCCATTACATCTGGTGTGCTGGCCAGGAAGACCAACTGTGCTGACATTTTTGGTTGCTGGTAATAGCCCTTGCAGACAGATCAGGGACTTCTCCAGGTCCCGATGGGAAGGTTCTTCCTTGAGATTTCCTGAGTCCCCTTGTAGGTCTGGAGGAGAATGCCTGGCCTCCTGCTTAAGTGGCTCACAAAGGACCCCAAAGGGAGTAGGGTGCAGTTTGTCTGTCTGTCTGTTTGCTTTTCTGCCTGATTCTGGTAGGACCTCTGGTGGCACCCCAGTTAGTCTGCCTGTAAGTCTTGCTTCGCTCAAGCAGAAGGAAAGTCTGACCACCTTCAAGGAAAGGGGTTTGGAATGTTTTACCTCTGAGTTCCTGCTGCACGAACGTGTGAGTGAGTGGACTGGACAGCATCAGCAATAGGCTGCTCCATCTGTGCACCAAGACTGGGAAGCACTGGTGGTGGTGGTTCACTGGGCCACCCACCCTTTGTCTGCTGTATCATCATTCAAGGATATACAACATACACATAGGAAGTCAGAGATGGGAATTAATTAGTAAACACCCACAGTCCCTGACTGCAGGAAAAAGGAGTTAAAAATGAAACATCTCAAAGAAAAGAAAGTGAAAAAGAGGCCCGTTCTTCCTGTGAATTCCACCTTGGCACTCTTGTTGCCGCCATATTTGCTGCCAACACCTATAGCTTCACATCGTGCTTCTGACTCATCTACTTCCAGCCAACTGAACTGATTCCAGCTGGCCATTGCCTGCTCTCAGCCACAGATGCCCTACCTCTAGAGCCTTCGGTTTCCAACCTGGTCAGATGGCATCATCTAACGCCCACCCGAGATGACTGTCAGCAATTCCTTCTGAGTTCCACGTTTTGATGGAGAAAAAAACTGGAGCATCAACCCTAATGAATGAGTTTCCATGGCCTTTCCAAACATCACCTCACCTAGAAACAACCCAGTCAAATACTTCTCAAAGACAAGAAAACGGGAGGCAATAAGTCCACCTACCACTGTTACCCAGAAACCTTATAAAAGAAAAAGCATGATGTCCATAAGAAAATCCAGTCTGTTAGACACCCATACCCTCTGGCTATGATGTGTAATGTCTATGGACACAAAAAATAAATGCCTCCTCCATGTGTGAGACACAAAGAAATCTGAGTACTCAGGCCCACCTTAACCTGACCCTCTCTTTGCCCTGTCAGGCCTGTGGATATGACAGACTGAGTTTTATCAAACTTGGCCCCAAAGAGCCCATGGTCATTGTAATAGTCAAGGGAAAATATGTGACTTTTCTGGTAGACAAAGAAACAGAACCATCTGCTTTCAAAAGTTTCCTTTAGCAAAAATTTATCATCACTGGGGCAACTGAGACTCTTGTATTTGGGCCCTTCTGCCAGGCACAAACTTACAGCTTGGCAAGACTTTGCACCAAACCTGAATTCCTGTATAAACCAGCCCCCATACCACATTTGGAAAGAGACCTCCTCTTGCAGTTAGAAGTGACCATCTCCTTTCCCCAAACCAGTCAGCCTCCATCTCATTTAACTCCACACTTTCAACTTTGATCCCCAAGAGGAATATGACACCTACATCAGCCTGAGATAGTAACTGCAACTCTGAAGTTCTGAAAACTTTCTCCCAGAGGTATGGGCTAAAGACTCACCTCCAAACCTGGCAATCAACCATGTTGCCTCACTACTCAGTCCTACCACATACCTGCCCACCAAGCTGGACCCACCAGACAATTACTGAAAAATAAACCCCTGACAGATGCTGAGAACACTCTGTTGACAGATGGAAGTTGCTCTGTTAGGAATGGAGTCTGACAGGCTAGATTTGCTATGGTCACCTTGGACAAAGCTATTTTGACCAAAGTTCTCCTGCTACTGCTTCCTGCTGCTATTTGAAAACCCAACATCAATGCAAAATCATTTGATGCAGAGTCTTAAGCCTTTTCCAGGAATCTGACTGACTAAAATATCAACCCCAGCCAGAAAAGCTTTACCTGGTACTCCTGGAAGATCAAAGCCAGACCTGCTCCAACCACTTGTTCTGCAGCCTCAAGCCACAGCACTGACACCTGTACCTGTGCAGCCAGCTCAGGCTTCTGCATCCATGTCACTAGCCCTGACCTCAGGCATTATAGTGGACTCTTTTCTTTTAAAGATATACAGATAGACCTATGAAAATAAAATCTTACAGGGGTTACAAATATCTACTTGTGCTCATCTGCATCTACTCAGGCTGGCCAGAGACATTTCCTACCCACACTGAGAAGATGACAAAAGTTTATAGGGTCCTGCTGTAAACAAATCATCCTTAGACATAAAAAAAGCCTTTCCTTGACCATTGGCAGTGACAATGAGCCTGAGTTTGTAACAGAGATAACTAATTAAAAATTACATACAGCCTTCAGGCCATAAAACTCTAAAAAGTTAAAAAATGAAACATAACCCTACAAAAACAGTTTGTAACCAGCTCCATAAAGTTTAATTAAAAGACCAACTTTACCTTAGACACTCCTGCACACTCCTACAACCCAGATGCACAGTAACTATCTCTACAAGTTTCAGAAATCCGGCCTTTGATCCACTGGAGAGTTTACCTGGACAGCTCCTGCAGGGCTTATTCTAAAGAGATGATGCCGTTAGCCCTGCTCTGCTCACTCTGAACACTGACAAGTCCATGCACAGCTGAAGCCTGAAGACACCATCCACAAGGTTGCTCCATACATATTCCCTTTGAATTTTGTCTATTTAGGCTATTTTAACCCAGTCCTTGCTCCCCTGCTCCCTGTCAGCTATGGTTTTGGCCTTAAACTAAGAATCATTGCCCCAAGAAAATAGAACAATCAAGCAAACACTTGACTGACGTTTGATGAGTGTCAAGGAACACTGAACATTCTCGTAGATCAAATTAACTCCCTCACTACCTTGCCAAAGTAATGTTATAGAATAGACAGGCATTGAGGAATGGGTAAAAAAGATGTGGTATTTTCATACAATGGAGTATTACTCAGCTATAAAGAAAGATAAACTAGAGGCTTTTATAGTTAAATGGATGCAACTAGAGACCATACTCATAAGTGAAATAAATCAGATTCATATGTGTAAACGTCATATTTCCTCCTTACATAAGAACCTGAAAGAGTAAATAAAATCTGAAAGATACAATAGGTATTGTGAAAGGGAAAAGAAACTGCTCAAATAGGAAGGAACAACTGGGATGAAGGAGGGGAAAGGAAAAAGAAGGAAGAGAAAAAATATGTATGTGTATGCACAGTATAGCTAGGATAACTGTACTACTAATATCTGTTGGTTTATTGAAAGGAACACTTAAGGTGTAATTATTTCATCAGTCTTACATGCCTATGTCTGGTTATTTGTACAATCATTTTGAAGATAATATTATGTAATATAACAACCATTATTAATATCCTATCACCTTGTTTGGAAATTCTGTATCATTTTTATTGTTCTTTATGCCATTTTGTTTAAGTATTTGTTTTTACTATTTTGTTTTTTTCTTTTCTCTTTAAAATGAAAAAACAAAATTTATATGTATATACAAAGTTGGCTGGGATAGGTATATTGCTGATGTCTGTGATTTACTGAAAGGAACAGCCAATGCTTCAAATTTTGTCTTTTTTCTTGACCAATTTTACATGCTTGAATCTGGTAATCAGAATGACTGATCTGAAAACAACAGTATGCAGTATAAGAACCGTTGTTGGACTGCTACCATCTTGTATGGTGAAGCTCTGCATTATTTCCAATGTTTTTATTACCTATTACTGTCTTTTATTTTTTAATCAATCTTACATTCTTATGTCTGGTAGACTGAGCAACTTTGCTGAAGATAACAATAATGTAGCAACAATTGTTAATTCCTGTCATTTTGTTTTGAGGTCACGTATCATTTTTGTTGTTTTTGTGCTTTTTAAATTTTATGTTCAGTGTTGTTTTATTAGCTTTTTTAATCTTTAAAATAAAAAAAATGTAAAAAAAGAGAATGGACAGGCATGAATTATGTCTTTTTCTAAAATTGACTTAGGGAAAACTCTGTAATAAGACAATCTTGGGGAGCTTAACTGGGGCCCATCCTGGTATCACTGACAACCCTTATGTTACTGTTTCTACTCAGGCCTTGTTTCAGATCACATGTAATATGCTCAGCAAAGATTTGCAGGGAAAACTAAAAGGAAGGGAAATGTAACAGAAAATGTCTGCCCAACTGGTATACTTTCGTTGCCCGGGTGATATTTCCTATTGCAGTTCCAGTTGCTTCTGTCTCTTAGAAACGGCTGGTCACTCTAGTGCATAGCTGGTCACTATGATGCGTATTGTGAGAACCAATCAAAGACAGTCAAGTACTCTACCACTGTACCCTCCTCTTTGAAACTGAATAAAAACCTTCTTCCCTGGGCCTTTGGAGCATGACATTTTGAGGAACAATCATTCCTCCTCAGTGCCTGTCTGATGTTAAGTAAATCTGCTTCCAAATCCTGGGTATTATTTCAGTGTTTCTATTTGCCATTGTACAGCAGAAGCAAAGGACAAAGGTATAAAGACTTTATCATGTATCAAGCTACATGTAAGAGCTCAGTTATCACAGGATAAATACTGAAGTGTTTCGGGGATGTAGGTAGAGCACAGCTTTCAACTTCTATCAGGCTGATTTTTGTGGCACAGAAATTGGTAATCTATCCATCAAGTAAAACACCCTGTATAAAAACAATTTATAAAAAGAATTTATTAAAAGAATGCTGGTGCATGTAATTCTAATATCTCAATGTTATTGCTACACTCACATTTGCATATTAGATATTTAGAACAGACTGTCAATAGGTAAGTGGATTTCTCGTGGTATGACTCTATTCTCTTTACATTTCCTTTTGAAAATGTGGGAGATAGTATATAATTTCTTATATTAAAACATAAATCATTCCCATATGTTCAAAAACCATCAAATAACTAGACATAATTATAACAAAAGATGTGCGACAACTTTGCAGCAAACTTTATCAATATTACTAGGAGAAATTTTAAAAAGACCTATTAAATGGAGGGCAATGTTGCTTTTTGGATTGTAAGCTTAATGTTATGAAAACATCAATGGTTACTAAATGGATTGATAAATTTTAAAAACACTCATAATAATTGTCAAGATATTTTGGGTGGAAATTGTTAAAGTTTGTACAAAAACACAAAAGACCCCAAATAACCAAAATAATCTTGGACAAAAATAACAAAAATGGAATATTAAGCTACTGGAAACCAAAGTTTATCATAAAACTATAATAAAAATATAATGTGTTACTGCTGTAATAGCCATGAGATAAACCAGTAGGACAGAATAGAGACTCACAGACAGAACTTGGTAGTTTACAAAGAAGTCAGATTGCTCTGTTGTGAGGAAAAGGGGGTCTTTTAAATAAGTATATTGGGTAAAGTAGATATCCATAGACAATAAAGAAATTGTTACCTGTTTTTCACTTTAAAAAAATAAATTCTAACTATATTCTAGATATAAAAATAAAAGATAAAACAGTAAAAATTTTAGAGAAGTATATTTTCATGATATTGGGGATAACAGCTATTTCATAAACAGGACACAAAAATGTGCTACTTGGTAACAAATCAGAAAGGTGCATTACTTTCAATAATAAGTTCTGTTAATCAAAACATATTGTAGATAAGGCATGGAGTTGGATTGATACAACAAAGGACTCATAAATAATTTACAAAACTTCTACAAATCAATAAGATAGGGAGAAAGAGACCAATTAAAAGTAAGCAAGCAAGTTGAGTAGACATTTCACTACAAAAGATACTCAGATGATCAAAACACATTGAAAAGTTTCTCGACTTAATGGTGACTAGGCATATGCATATTAAAACCACAATACCCTATAAATGAAACCTCCCAGGATGGGGGAATGTAAAGCCAGACCACACCAAGGCGTTAGTGACGATAGAAAGGAAAAGTTGCTGAGAGTCCCACACATGTCTGAGAGTAAATAAATCTGTAAAACCACTTTTCCAAAGTATGTTTTCCTGAAAAATAATATATTTTTGCACATCCACTGCTGAAAAATATTTGGCAGGATCTACCAAAGCTGATCACATATTTTTCACCCAGAAATTATACCACTGAATTTTTAGATGTCTACCCTCCAAAACTGGATTACTTATGTTTACCAAAATATAGAAGTTTTGAACAGACCGAGTTTTTCTCTACATTTACCCAAAATGTAGACAATTCAATGTTTAAGAATAAAAATGGGCAAATTGTGGTATATTCATTAATAAAATGTAGACAGAAGTAAGAATTAAAAAGTGCATTCACTCTTAAATAATCAATGTGGGAACATAAACAAACAAACAAAAAAACCAGTATTACAGCAGCAAAAATGTGTGTATATTTCACAACACTGAATAAAATAAATACAACATAAAAGAGGGTGTAGTATATGGTCCCATGTAGAGAAAAGTTCAAAAACAGGCAAAACTAATATATACTGTTAAAAGCTGAGAATTCAGTTGTCCAGGGAAGGTAATACTAAATGAAAGAAAAAGTGAAGGGAAGGTTTCTGCAGGGCTGGTGTCTTTTGTTTCTTGTTCTATGTGTATGTTGGAATGATGTATTTCCTTTATGAAAATTTATCTAGCCATAAACTTGACTTATGAACATATGTGTGATCCTATGGGTTTTATTTAAAGCAAATGGATACCTTAAAAAGCACCACAAAAGAAAAACTGAAACTATTTTTACTTCAGTAATTCTTGATAAAAGCCTCCACATAAATAACCCTTTGCTATGATTAGAGCCTGTGTCTGGTTCATATGGTACTACCTCTATTTACAATCTCCAAGATTTGTAAGCTCTGTGCACGTGGATTGATTGTGAGAGGACAGATACTTTATTTGCAAATGCTTACCCTCTCCTGTAGCATTAATGAGCCTGCTAAACAGCCTGCATACAGAATGATGGGAGATTTACAGCTAAGCTGTACATGCTTGAGAAAATGATGGAAAATACAGTCTGATCAACAACTAGATGTTGTTGAGGCCCCTTAAAGATATTAAATGTCCAGAGGGAACAGAGGACAATAATCCAGGAGTTCTTGAGGTTGAACCTGCAGCAGAAGTAGTCTCAGAAGTCTCTCTTCCATGACTTCGTTATTCCTCCCAGCAGGATTAAATGTGGAAGCAGATTTCCAAATCTGTCACTCAAAAGTAGTAATTAAATTTCTTTTAAGGGATCACTCCTGAAAGCAATGTGGACTATAAGAGTGAAGGCACAACTGATAAGGTAGAAATACCCTCTGACCTCAGGGAAATCCTAAGATTATCTTCTTAGTTTTGAAAGACCAAGAAACTTCTTGCTTCTATGAAATTTAAGTTTTGAACTTAAGAAAAACATCGTACTGGAATTGGACTCAGATTAGATCTACAAGGGCGGTTCAAGGTCCCACTACTGGTATTTTCCAGCACCTCACAAGAGCACACACTTTCAATTTTCTGTAGAGAGTTCATATGAGTACCTCTATGCCTCCATGCAGTCTTCTTCCTTAGTTTATGGGAAATCTTACCCAGGGGTGGAGCGTGGTTCTCGGAACCAGTAATCAAAAACATGGGGCAGAGCTAACTCTAAGATAAAGCAGAAGACTCCTAGTTTTACCTTCCACATTTGTAATACTGTGCAGATTTGTTTATAGCTAGGATCGGGGCTGCAGAGACAGCAGCCAGCTTGGACCCACAACCTGAAAGACTCACCGTAGCTCAGTAGATCTCTCCTACTTTTTATTAAATCCTGAAAAACAATCCCAGCATCTGATTAAACTAAGCAAGTTTTCCGTGACGGGGTTCTGGAGAGAAGGGACTGGGGCATGAGAGAACCATTTTAATTTTTGCTGAAATGTGAAAGCATATGAAGAAATTGAGTTACTAAGTCAAGGGGCTTTAGCTACAGGCTATGTGATTGATAGAAACTCCACATTTTATTATTTCTTCATGCAGTCTGCTTGCTGGAAATCTGATATGGGAACAATGACAATAATGTGAAATGACTGAAAATGAAGATGTGGAAAAATTCTTAGTTTTTGCAAAGAGTGGCCGGTACTGACTGCATTCGCTGCGTGCAGCAATATGCTCTATTTCGCTCACATGAAAATACTTTTTAAAAAATTAAACCATCTTTGCTTATCTAATGATCAGAAAATCAGCCATACAACAGCACCGCTGGAGCCCATATCACACTGGGGAGGGGATATGCTCAGCCGAATTCCTAGGCTGACTAAATATCCTAAGAGGAGGACAGAACAAATAGAAGTTAAAGAGAGTATCTGGTTTAAATTTTGGCAGACAAATAAGAGAAATAACTCTAGGACTCTCTTCGTAGATTCTCTGTATGTATATAGCCATGCACATGTTAGGTAACAAGCTCAGATGTAGCTAGTGCCCATACAGGAGAAGGAAGTGCATGGGCCTAGTTGTGATCATTTATGCATGGAATGTCTGCACAGGGAGATAAGCTAATAAATCAGGAAATAATAATGTAGGCTTAGCCAAATATGCTATAAGAAATGACATAAAACCACCACCACCACAAAATGTCAGAGAACGCAAAGGGTCGGTGTGCAGCAATTGTTCGGTGGTCCTGGAGGAAACTGGGCCAAAGCCTCAGCCTCCATTCAGAGGGATTCCTGCTAGGGACCTCGGGAGCCACTTCCTGTCATCCCACACAGTCCACCGTGTGTCTGGAGGCTTCACTGTAGAATTTTCCCCACCTTGACGTAGTACCTATTCCACATTCAGCTGTTCCCCATCTATCTTCTCTCTGCTCAATGGTCCATAAAAAGACAGGAATTTTTGAGGGGTTGGGAGTACTCGGGATCAAATCCAGTGTTTCTCTACTACCTTGCTATATCTGGAGCTCTTTTTCATTCTTCTGAAGGAGACTCTTTCCACGTTGCCCAGACTGACCTCCGATTCATGATCCTCCTGCCTCAGCCTTCTGAGCAGCTAGGATTATAGACATGTACCACCATACTCAGCTGGATTTAATTGTAATATAAATTTTTTTCATTATACCCGAAAAGGTTAAGTAAAATTGAATTAAAATATGAATTTTGGATAAATGTTTATTCATAATAATGTATTTTAGGTTCTATAAGATTTTTTTTAGACAAGAATAGGAAAAATACTAGAAAGCTAATATTTTCACATTTTGAAAAGTTTCCCTTTATTTTGCTCCAAGTTTCTTAGTGGCCGGTTGATTCCTCTATGTCTGCGCCACATCCTCCTGCCCCTGCGCTGACACAGCCCACAGAACAATGCGCATCGGGCGACAGTGCTTCCTCTGGCCTCTTGCTAGGTCTGTCAGAGAGGTGCGCGGGGTTTGATTGTCACACTCAGAGTGGCTCATTATTCTAACTGAACACGGTGCTAGCTGATTGCTTGACAAAATTGAAAGGACTGAGACTACCACTTTCAGCCGCAATAGAACGGCTTCTAACAGACCAGGCTACAGAGAACAAATGTAAAATGTGGAAAGAAGTACAAAAACAGCTGTTTGAAGGCCCCAGAAGGCAGCAAAGAGGGTCAGGATTGGAGCGGACTTGATCATCCAGAGATAAGCGGCCACAGGAAGTGAGGCGGGCATTGTCTCGGGGGAACTTCCAGCAGCACCAGGCTGAGAGGATCATCACAGTGGTGACATCTGAGAGGTGAGCAGTCTCGCAGGACTGAGGATATAAAAGTTAGAAATTGGCATTCCCGTGGCCAACATCCAGAGAAAAAGAGACCTTGAAAAGGAAGCCTAATTTGCGGCATCCTTTTTCTTCTAAAAGTGTTTGCCTGTTGTTTTATCTTTAAGAGGTGGTCCGGCTAAGCCTCAGGAGAAAGCGGAAGTCGAGGGGCTATAAGGTGAGTCTTAGTTTTTGAGAGTCTCAAGTGCAAACAGCATGCAACATGGCCAAGACACCTATAAGGTAGACCAGGCTTCCCAAAGCTTGAGATTCAAATGAGAGACTTTGGAAAAGGGAGAACACCAAATCCTCAATGGATGAATATAACATAGAAGAGTGAAAATTCTGGTCCGGATGGCTAGGATTAAACTGAAGACTAGAACGTTAGATATGTTGCAAGATAGGGCCAAGTGACTGAAATTCAGTGAACGAGACTATAAAGGCAGACAAATAAGAGAAAAACACAACCTAAGCAAAGTCATAGACATGATACTTCCAGGTACAGATTTCAGAATAACTGGTTTAACTTTTTAAGAAACCCAAAGTATAAATAAAGTACAAAATAGAAGATAGATAATAGGAATTAGGGAGGTTTTTTTTCAAATGGAAGGGGGATAAGAGATAGAGGGCAAAGGGAAAAGGCATTTGAAAATAAGAATGGAAGAAAAAATGGAAATAGAGCTGTTATACATGGGAAGGAGATCAAGAAAGAGCTGGAGAGAGAGGGAAAGGTGGGGGCTGAAGGGGACAAAAAGAAAGAATTAAGATATGTTACATGGGCGTACAAACTCTCCATGATAAAGTGGTCACTATGTACTGCAAACATGTACTGATAAAAAAAGTTAGAAGAGAAATTCGTAGGACAAAGAATTTCGCCAAGGAACTAAGATCTATAACACAAGCAAGTGGAAACTACTGAACAAAAATCCGAAGATTAATTTTTAAAATCCTATTAATGGTTTTAATAGCCTATTAGACACAGAAGGAGAAGAAGAGATAAATGGATTGGAAAAGAAGCAGGGACAAAATATCCAAATTGAAGAACGGAGACATAAAAGAAAAAAAGGCGGAAAATAATGAAAAGACGGCATCATGCCGTAAAGACCGATGGACCCTACAGAAGAGATCTATTAAAGGCATTTAGGAGAGCTGATGAGAACATAGAAAGTATGGGGCAGAAGCAATGTTTCCAAAGACATGACAAAAAATTTTCGTGATCGTTGACATAGTATGGAAACCAGCAGACTAATCAAAGAAAGATAAGTCAGATGCCAAACGCTAGGACAAAAATCTTTAAATAATCCCAAAAGGAAACTACTATTTCTAAGAGCAACAAAAAACAGAGGATTGATTTTTGGTTGAGACAATGGGTAGAAGAAACATAAAATGTTATCTTGAATGAACTAAAACAAAAAAAGCTACCAGGCTAAACTTCTGTATCTAGCAGAACATCTTTCAGTTATGAAGGTAAAATAAATATCTTCAGTACAATAAAATGAGAAAAATGTAATGCCATCAGCATCCAAAACACTAAAGCAAATTTCTCCTATAGAAATGATATTGTTGGAGGCACAATAGTGCAGAAGATAATGAAAAACAACACATATACATAGATGACCATGTACTCTTAAAATATATTGTTTGTATATAAAATCATTAAAATGTCTTACAGAAATTCAAAGTTAAATGCAAAGTAGAAATATTTAGCATATAACACGGGTATGATGGAGATAAATGAGTTAAAATTGTGAACAAAGGGGGGGCCTTGTCTCTCAAACAGTCCTGGCAGTAATGGAAGCTTAGATGCAGCACCCTTACCCGTGGGCCTGAGGTCTCCACAGTCTCTATCTAATTGAGCTTTTTGGACTTACTCAGTCTTCCTGTTCCCAGTCTTTCCCCCAAAACTTTGAACTTGACCTAGCCAAGCCAGGTCCCCTTTTCATAGAAAAAATAGACATTTGCATTGTTATTAGACACAAATTACACAGGAGTGGGAGCTGGGCCTTGCACCTGATCTCTCCATACTTGGTCTGCTTGGTGAATTGCCTACACTGCCCATTCTCATGATTTTTCTGTTTTCCACATAACTTATTCATAAAGAGTTCTTCTTTCACTCAAATGCTTATTAAAAACCCGGAAACATAGAGCACCACCTAAGCACCAAGATAAAATATTTGCAATGTCCCTGAATTATAATAATAAATAATAATTATAGAGTACTTTCTCCTTCCAGGTGTGGATGCGTATAAGTATTTTGCTCGAATGATGTTATTTTAATCTCATTATGAACTTATCAGGTTTACAATATTTGTGTCCCTCCTGTAAAGACAGGGAAGCAGGGGCAGAGGAAGTAAATAACACATCTGGGATTAAATCCAGAAAGTGTATCATTAGAACCAATCTCCTTAACTGTTCCTTCATATTTTTCATGCACTCCATATTTTGGGCCGTGTTTCAACTCAGGTCACCAGGCAGCTAGTTTCAAATGTGTAAATACACTGAGCCATTTCCAAGAGGGCTGTTGTTTGCTAAGTGCTGTCTATAAGCAGTTTTCAGGCTACTCTAAAGTGAAGTAAATTAATACAGGTAAGGACAGGAGGGATGCATCATCAATCTCTATCAAGTTCACCTGTGAATTCCAAATAGATAATGGAAAAGAACATCTTGATGGTGCACTGTAAATATCCCTCCTCTTTGTATACCCTCAGAGTACACATTCATTATTAATGTTCTCATCTGCCTGGGCTTGTTTTTCCCAATACCATCAAGTAGCTAATCACCACTGTTGTTTTAACTTATTTTAACTTAAGGCATTTAAAAGCAATGGCATTCTTGGAAAAGACCACATAGCCAAGTCAATAAAAGCTCCAGAACCAAACTGCATTCCTCAACAAAACTAAAAAGAAATACTCCTGTCTCTATTTTACTGTAAGCAATTATCATGCAAATCCTTCTTAACACACTAAAAATCTGCCTACGCTAAATTTCCAATTCTACTGATTCTGCTTCTTAAAACATGGGTGACTGTGGATGAAGACAGTGCTCCAGGATGTTGAGAAGCAAAGCTAAAAGTTGCTTTGTCTATCACTTCCACTTGGTGAGGACAGCGAGTTTCAGATACACCAGGACATAATCAATGGCACATTCTTTTCTTATGTAAATTATGCTCATAGCCATTCCTGACATTCTTAGTAATTAAATTATTTAATGCCACAAACATAGAATTATAGTATTCTAATTCCTTTCCCTGTACGGAGAACTCTTCATAGGTTAAGCCTTGAATTTATTGTCTGTACATTATCAGTGCCAAGGCTTTTAGTGAGTAGTCAATATTTTTTCTTTATTTTTTTTCTTAAGTAAGTGAACATGCTGGCTCTCTATGTTCTATGGTGTCATTTGGTAAAGATACACTGAACACTTATGTGTTTTCTTTTTGTTTTTTTGTCTTTTTGAGACAGGGTCCAGCTATGCAGTTCAGGCTGGCCTTGAGCTCACTCTGTAGCCCAGGCTGGTCTCGAACTTGCAACAATCCTCATGCCTCAGCCTCCCGAGTGCTGGGATTACAGGCATGTGCCACCACTCCCAGCTCATACTTATGTATCTTTGGTAAAGACACATTGAAAACCAGATACTGATATCAATCACACTTACTACTGAAATTTCCCATGTAAATACTCATCAATGAGATGATGATATGAAGTTTAAATGCCCTATGAGATAGGCGTGTATAAAACTGGAGATAAAAATAGGGTTTTGGTGGTGCAAAGAGCCAAGTAAATAATAGAATGTGTCCTGGAGACAGAGAAGTGAATACAGACTAAGGTTGAACATCCAAGGCAACCAGCTCCAAACCACAGGTTGGTGCTCTTTAGTCTCTATGGTGATGTGGTAGGTAATGGTAATAGGGGGGGTAAACACATAGGCTATGGGTTCCAGAGATGGAAGAGCCAGCATTGAGCCTATTTCATTATCTTAGCCACAAGGTGTTAAAGCCCTCAGCCTTTCTCAACCTCATATTCTTATCTGCAAGTAGAGCTAACAATACCTCTCAGAGTTGCTGGCAGGATTAACTGAGCCAATATATGGTGTTATCATGAGTCCTGCATGTAAATTTCACTGGATTAAGAAATGCCTAGCATTAACAGAGGACACTGCCAGGGGGTCCAGTGGGTATGGCCTGGAGTACTGTGTGTGGCCCCTCACCTGCTCCTCTCTGATCCTGTTTTTCTACTCTACTTCTTGACCACCACAAACTAAGCAGCTTGGTTTCAACTTGAAGCCAACCATGGACTGAATCTCCTGAAACTGAGCTAAGTTCAATCTTTCCTCCTTTAAGTTGTGTCAGGTATTGTGTCCTAGGAATGGGAGGGAAAGCTAATATGCACAGAAGTGATAATGCATTTTTGAACTGTATTAACAACTTTTCCCTTGCTGGACACAATACCAGACACCCAAAGTTTAAAAAAGCAGAGCTTGAATCTGACTCGCAGTTCCTGTCCTTGGTTGGCCAGCTCCAAGGCAGAGACTTAGTAGGATCAGACAGAGACTCCAAAGCCACTCCATCATGGCCCACCCAGAATCACCTAGAAGTGTGATCCACCAGTGTCTAGGGAAGATCAAAAAACCAGCCAAAGTTAAGCTTTATAGCTGTTTGACTATGATTTCCAGACTTTGCAAAGCAGCAATGTTTGCCCAGAATCTGACATTTTGAAATGTAAGACTAATGGTTATGATGGTAATGAAGCTGATGCAGAAATATAATCCAGAGGCATCTCTTCTTTATGCTACACTTCATTAATATTTTGGATCTAAAGCTATAACAGCACATTCAGGATGTGTTGTCACCTGATCAAGGAGAACATCAGGACAAAACTGGTTCAAATACACAGCTAGATGAGGAAAGCAGTGTGTTAAGAACCGAATTCAGACCTTGACCCTATCACCTACTATCTCCAAGTACTTGAGTTAGTCTTCCAACTGCTCTAAGCTTTGCACAGTGGTCTGTAAATTATACATTCTTCATTAAGCATACTATGATGGTGAGGTAATATATCAAGTCACATGTCACAATTTCAATCATATGGGCCCTTTGTGTGCAGTGTGGCTATTCCTTCAGGCTGTCACATACTCTGATTCTCTCTATATCTCTATTTATAGAGCACATACTCAATTCCCTACAGAGGTGACTTGTTTTAGTAAATGAAATATGCAGAGAAATGCCCTGTCTTTTCAAGGCAGATTATTTCAGGGCAGTGTGTGCTTTAGCTCTGTTCTCTTTCTTCCCCTGACAAGGACAGAAGGTGCTGCCCCTTCAGCAGAGAGCAGAAGAATGTGATGTACAGCCATACTCTCAGCCACTCCTAAGAAAAGGACTTTTGTTGTTTTCATGTACTGAAATCTAAGCCCTGCTTCTTATTGTAGCCCAAATTAGTTCACTCTTTCTGATATCTATTATTATTACTGATCCTTGTGGATAGAAATCTTAGCTTTACTTTTGAGTTCTTCCCAAAAAAGAGAGCTGATGCTTGTTTAATAAAATATGTTTCTTGAACTGCCAATTTATGATAATAAAAATAAAAATGGAAAGTACTACCTTAGAAGACTTATCATATAGTATTCAAATATTATGGCATTTCCTTACATAATCAGATTTAATTCTTCTGATGATCCTATGACATAAATACCTATAACCATTTCATATATGAGGAATTAAGGCTAGCATTTTGACACACACACCTACTCACTGACTTGTGTGATCTGGTCCCAGTTCCTTAAATATTGTTCTGTTCAGAACATTTCCTCTTTGGCGAAGATAAATGATGGTTGGCAGAGTATAATACTGTGGTATGGTATGAGATGGTCAAGGAAAATAAGGAGAACTGTAGAGAAATTTATATTTAGTTTCTTCTTTATTGTTCATAAAATTGGCACATTCATTTACTTTTGTTTTAGGCAGTTGCTGACTTATTTTTTCTCTCTTTCCTCTTCTAAGAGCCCCGCCTTTGTCAGGCACAGTGAGTAGATTCTGGCTTTGGGCCTGTGGTACCCAAAGTGGAGTTAGATGCTCACAAGTGGATGATGGTTTCTATTGATTTTCTATTATCTGTCTCTTCCTACTATGCTTCTCTTTGGTTCGCAGCTCTTTTTTATTCCTCCTAAAGGGTGACAACTCAACTGAAATAATGGTAGGTCTCTTTCTGTCATCCCTACTTTCATAGAGATGTCAGCAATTAGAAATAAAACAATGTTAGTTTTCATTTTCTGGATGGACTAAGTACTCCTCTGAACTTCCTCCCAGTACAGAGGCACATCCTGCCCCAGCATGGCTCATGCTGTGCCACCAATCTGGGCTGAGCAGGGTTAAGAGGGCCCCGTGCTCCAAGGGCCAGGGAACAGCAGCAGCTCCAGGTGATAAAGTGGTCTAAGGGACGACAATCTCTTGCAGGGCACTTTAGACTTTTGTGATTTAGGAATTAGCATCATGCTTTGGAAAGTTAGCCACATTTCCACCACATCTTAGTTTTCTCATGTCTAACATGTACAGTCCTCTCTCCTGGCCAGAGGGATCTCTCAGAAAAAGCAGCATTTCACATTTAGGAAGAGCCTGGCTTCATGAATCTTGCCAAGATCATTCCTTCCTGCTTCCTCGTTCAGTCTTTTCCTTTCAACTTGTCCCTACAAGTAAGCTTAAAAATAAGCTGTAGCTTCTCCTACTCTAAATAACCACAAGAACAACAGCAGCAATAACAACAACAACAGCAAGGTGTATTTAGGTGGTCACGGAAGCACAGGCAAGGAGCAGTGTCACGATCCTGGTTTAAGTGAAACATTTAATAATGTCTTTTTGTTGTCATTGGTATAAAAGGAAACTGAGCACTTATGAAAGGTCTAGTTTACTGTCCTACTTCATATATAAAAGTAATTCTATTTTAATCTCTTTCAAATAACCTCTGCAACAGCTGAGATGCTTCAGTGAAAAACTGCTCTTGTGGCTGGAGGGAGATGGTGAATAAACACACGCTGGCTACTTTAAGTGTGTCATCCATGCACAGACACTGCAGAAGCCATCTCATGGGTACATCTGAAACCTCCCAGGGAGAAGTGAAGTGACTTTGAACCTGATAGATCCTTTTCCTTTTCTTTCTTGAGGAGAGTTGTCTTTCACCTAAAGGAAAACAGGACTGTTTTCTGAATGGCTGTGCTCTGGAAGCAGAGCGTGGCAGGAGTGCTTCAGCAAAGCCCCTCCAAGTGTTCGCTGGCTGCTTTTTCAAGACTGTAACCCTGTTCTTCCTCCTGCATGGTCCTCCGTCTTTATGGACAAGCAGAGGAGCATACATTCATGAGAACCCAAGAATGCAACACCAGGAGCAGTCAGATGTGGAATTCACAAGGACTCTTGATGCTCACTCTGTAAACTTTGCCTTTCCTTAGAACAGACCTGCCAGCTTGGCATGGTGGAACACACCTGTAATCCTAGCACTTGGGAGGCTGAGGCACAAACATTGCTGTAGGTTCAAGACCAGACTGAACTATGCAGTGAGACCATGTCTCAAAAACAAGAAAGAGGGAAAGAAAGAAAGAAAGAAAGAAAGAAAGAAAGAAAGAAAGAAAGAAAGAAAAAGAAAAAAGAAAAGAAAGAAAGAAGGGAAGGAAAGAAAGAAAGAGAAAAAGAAAAGAACAGACCTGCTATAGAGTGTTTGCCTGGTGGAGAAGATTCTCTGGATTAAAACAATTTGTACAGTGCTATTCTACTAATTTCAGTGAGTGAAGCTACATAGAAAAGTAAATATCCTTCTCTGTCCAAATTTCTATGTAAGCAAAAGTAAGAATATATTAAAATTTGAGCTTTAAAATCTCTCCCATAAATTCTAGTGTATGATTATATTTAGAAACTAGTGATATAATCCAACTGGCTAAAATAATCTTGAATTTCCCTGACTTTATCCTTAAAAGTGGTTCCTAAGCACTATTTGAATTTCATGTCATAGAAAATACAATGCATTTTGAACTGGTAACATTTTATTTTTTGATAGAAACTCATGATAGAAGTTTCTCTTCATAAACTAATAATCCTTTGGCAGTATTACCTAATGACTTGGCTACATTTGGGGAAAGATGGACACTCTAATGTATTTAAGAAAGACATTTTTGAATTTCTATTGGGAAGGGAGCAGTAAAGGTCAATAAATATGTTAAAAGTTAGAAAAAAAATACTGAAGCTTCCCCAGTCCTGGAATAGTTTCAGAGACAGCCAGCTTTTCCGGTGATCCTAGGAAGGTCTTGGAGAAAGTCAATATGTCTTCACATGGGTGTACACTATCTGTAAGCTACTGGAATTATAAAGCTGAGAACTCAGTGAAGACCGGTGTTTTGTTGACAGACCCATTCAATGACCAAAGCTTAGTAAAGATGTCTGAGATTTAACAGCAGATACAATAGAAGCCTTTGCCAATAATCAGGATTCTACAAAAAACCCATAAAATCTGGCTGTGAATCTAAGCAAAAGAAAGATGGGAAACATCCTGAATTCATTAAACTTCAACTTGAAATAACTGAGATAACACCGAAGCACCTGACTCTTCTCAGGAATGACTAAGATTATACATTCTGACATCAGTTTCACGTGTTTTGACCTTCAGTGCAGCTGGGGTTCAATACAGAGTTTAAATGGAGTTTAAAAGATAAAGGAGATACTAGTATTTTTTTGCACATCAGAATATGTCTTAGAAAACTTTATGCCTGATATGTGTTGAATTAAATTGACCTCCCTTATATTCACCTTTATTGATCTTTATTGTACCTTCTGGAGTCATTAAAAATATCGTTTTTCCACATGACAGTCCAAAAGAGATTGAAAGACAGCTCTGAGGCTTTCTCTGAGTCAGTTCTTTTCTCTGATGCACATAGCCACAATAATCCATCGCATAATCTTATTGCCTTGCTCCCAAAGCTTTTAGAATGTTGGTTTCTCTTCTACCTCCATTCTATTTTCACAGAATCCTCAGAGAAGAGGGCATTGTGAACATCTCCTGGGGTTTGAAAAGCAATAAGGCTTTGCTTGACTCCCACTTCTAAGATTTTTGATTCAGTTGGGCTAGGGCAGAACTTAAACACATGTGCTTAAATTTTAGATGTCATAATAATGTACAAGTTCTCTTAGAAGCTGAAAATACAGAACTGAACAAAATAGATAATATTTGGTTAGGCTGGGCATACAAGACCGTTTCCCTTTGTCTAGATATTTCTTTTCCCTCAAGTTGCCCAATATACCATTTTTTTTTTCCCTTGGTGACAACTTAGCCAACTGGGTCATGCAGTCAACTTGTCCACATCTCCCTCTCTGCTGAATAAGTTACTGGCTCACTACAAGGCATGTTTATTAAGAGCCCCCTTTGTTATGTCAGTGTCCAGGATGTTGTATCATGCTTAGTGCCCCACACAAAGTTGGTACACATATAAATCAATTTATGGAGAAATTTATGGTCTGGTTAGAGAGACCTATAAACAGATAACTTCAGGGCAATGAGGCATGTTCTTTGACATATAAAACTGCTGTAAGGATTCTGGGAGAGCACAGACAAGGTGGAATTCACTACAACTGGGCCAGAAATGAATGTAGAGATACTGAAGAAATAGCATAAATCTAGGCAGGAAGAGAGTTAGATATGCATCTGCACCCGGAAACTTCAGACTGCAATTGGAAAAGGGTAAGCCAGGGGTGAACCATTCCTAAAATAACTGACAATCAAAATATCATGCTTCCAATGCAAGAAATAAACACTGGTCCCATGGTAATTAAACTAAGTGCAGCAATCTAAAATTCCTGTCACTGTTGTTTGTGTGGTCAGGGTTTTGCAAACGGCAGTGATGAGTGGATTCTAATTCCACAGGTGGACAGTGGGGGTTGAAGCCCTGTATTTATACCAGCCACCTCATGATACTTACATTGCTGTCCCAGAACACATATTCAATAGAAAAGCAATCCATACACCCATGAAAGGGTGGAAGCTTCCATGTTCTGAAACTGGGTGAGAAAAGCTAATTCTCTAAGATCAATCCACAGAGCACAGGACTGAAAGTCCTTGTGTCAACCCCCATCCCTGCTTAATTGCACAGTGAAAATGGAGATGTGTGCTAGTTGGTCCTAATTCACTACCAAATCATCATCAATACAAATTATTACAGAAATTCAGTGCATAAAGGAACCCTCGCTGGTTTGGTAATGGAGCCTGTGCGGGCTTTGGTGCTGCTCATACGTCATTCCCTTCTCCTGTCATCATCCCAAGATGTTTAGTGATAGGTCCCCATTCTCCCTTTCCACACATGAGTCCACTTCCACTCGAGAAGCTACAAACAGGAAGTGTAAATATGGATCTGCTATGCGATTCGGAAAGACTGGTTGCCGGTCTCGCTCATTCAGCTCCTCTTCTCCCTGGCTAATTTATCATACACAGGGATTCATGTGCATGTCAGGGAATATTGGAACAGATTGACACAAAGCCTTCCATCCAATTTCACTGCAGATTTCAAGCAGCAGTGTGAGACGGCTTGGGCAAAATGCTCCTAGAATTCTGCCTTGATTCACGGTGGGAAACCTACTCATTTTTAAATAGAGCAAATGTTTAACAATTTCACTGTTTAAAACTCAAAAAGGCTGCTTTCAGAACTTCTTAGGCTCCCTCAGGTTTTCTACTCCTTTTGCTACAAATGGTAATATGATCGCTGTTACCTAGCTTATCATTCAGCCTTTTCCTGGGCCCTGTAATAGAATTCTAAAATTTCTCAATGTGATCTCCTTTCCAAGAATAAAATGAGGTGTTTTATGAGCAGGCTGTACTGTGCAGCGAGCCCCCACAGCCCTAATGGAGTGTGTGAGAAGTGTAAATGTCTACCTCACACCCTGGATATGGCACTTCTGAATTCTCTTGGCAAGGAAAAATAAATCTCACTGATGATTCCAAATGGGCCCATGTTTGAGAACCTCTGGCTGAGACATAATAGAATTTTCTAGGTGATACTCATTGTTGGATACTGACATAGAAGGCAGAGGATCATCTTTATTGAAGATCTGTAAGATCAGACATTGGAAGTCATTTTTTGTGCTAAGAATGAGAGCTTACAGTGTGCATTTGGAGTTGGAAATCTACTGACACTTCACGGTGTTAGAGCACGTTGAAACTAAACAGGAGGAAATCTGTAGCACATTAATTCAGAGATGCTACCCAGCCTTCTACCTACAGAAAACAGAAAAGCGTAACGCACCAAGGAAGCACACTTTTGAGTGATCCAAGTTCAGTTCCAATAGCTTTTTAGGTGTTGTCTGCTGATTTAATGAACAATGCGGATGAAAACTCTTGCATAGGGCATAGTTTATCATGTGATAATGTTATTTCTCCCTCACACACTTAAAAGCAAGCAATAAAATGTAAATGCAGTTTAAATAAGGTTCAGAATTCTCAGATGCATCAACCTGATCAACCAGAAGTAAAATATATTTAAGATCAAAGTGAACACAGAGGCTAACGTGTCCCTGAACCTAATGAAGGTTTTTGCTTTGTCTGTTTTTTGTGTTGTAGAAATGTTTGATCACAATTAAGGGGTGACATCTTGACAGATAAATCACGATGTGTTTACAGAGACAGCGAAGACTGGGTGGAAATGAACGCACCACAGCAGAAGTCCGGAGGAGAGCCAAGACTGCATAGCATCTGCTGGGCTGCTGTCCCCGAACGTGATAAGATTCTGGGGACAGCACAGGCAGGTGGATAGAGTCAGGTGAAACAGAGTTTATCCTTTCTCATCCTCTTTCCTGCCCCTTCCCCACCTCTTCATCCCTTTCTAGTGGGAAAAAGATTTCCCTACTTTCTATTATCTGTCTTTTCTTTAGTTCCTTAGTTTGAGAGTTTCTCACATAATAGAAATCATCTGATATTTCAGCTTGCGTGTCCCATTTATGTACCAACTTTCCACAATAAGTGTAGTCATTATGTACTGCAAACTTGTACTAATAAAAAACAGAGGATGCAGAAAAAATAGAGGCTCTCTGAAATGACCCTGTCAAAGGTTTCCTTCTCTCTCCTTCCCAACTTTCTCTGTTTTTGAATTTTACTTGTGCACATTAGCATATTTTATTTCTCAGGAACTCCTAAATACTTCTTAGGAATCTTGGCTTACCTGGACATATTACTGAGATTTTTAGTTACCCCAGGAAGCACATTTAAAGACACAGATTCCTGCTACATTGTACTCACTACTTAGCGCAATAATCCATAAGGCACCAGTGTTAGGCAAAAAGGCAGACACTAGCAATCCTCAAGATAGGCAGGTGGGGTTCATGAAAAGCAAAGGTGTGGCCTTTAAAAATGTTTTTGTTCATTCTCTTAGTCATTAACTGTAGATAAAAATCCAACCTAGCTGTGGTTTCAACTTGCACCCTAGCAGAATATAACCTCCTCTGAGCATGCTATTAAGATCAAGAGATGTACAAAGTGTGGAATGCAAACAACTCAAGATCTCCAAACAAACTAAATGGAAACTTACAATCTAGAGAGTAAAAAGGAAACTCCTTCTCTCTGACGTTGCTCAGAATAGCCCTCTTTCCTCATGGCACACAATGGCCTCAGAAGAAGGGAATGATATTCCCTGAAGACCTATTTAATTGTATGATTGTGATCTGATCCTTAAGTCAGTGCAATTGCCAACCCGGCGCCTGACCCCTTCCTGTATGAAGGTGTATTCTCTCTGTCACTCTGCATCTATCACTTTGCGATGAACTCCTCCTGTACTCAGTACAAAGGGCTGTGTGTCTGGCCCAAATTTTTCTGCAGAAGGCGCACACTGCTGAGGCGATGTCACTTGGTCCTCACAGTGTTAGGATTCGGCTTCCTGGTGACTCTTGAATATGCCCTCAAATGTTCTGAGAAAATCTGGTTCTCTCAAAGCACTCACCTGGGAAACACTGCGTTGACTTTCCCTTTTTTAGATTTGCCTGGCAGGGAAGTGTAGTGAATGCTTACCTCTGTTTCACCCCTCATTTTCCAAATTAACTTGGATGAGGAACACTTGCTTTCTAAGATTTTTCCTGATGTGTGATGTGCTTTGCAGTTCATGCTTGTGTAAATGCTTATGAGGAATCAGATATAGATGAATTACATTCTTAATTTTCCTATAAGTTATGGGATCTGCATGAATTAGGACATTATTCCTTCTTCCTTCTGTTAAATATATGGGAATGCTGCTATTATAAATGTATGCTTTTTAAATGTAAAATTCTAATTTTACATTACCAGTATTTGGAAGAGCAATTGACTTTAGGAGCTGAGATTGTATCCTGTGATCCTAGATACTTAACTATTCATTCTAGATTATTTTTTGTCTGTGATTTAGAGTGTATTTTTTCACATCTAAGAAGACAGATATGCTTAGCTTTATTCACAGTATTTGCATGCTTTTTTGCACTTCCTTATCTTATTGTACTACCTAGGAACTGCACTGTAGCACTGAATAAATGAGATAGGACAGCCTCACCAATGTTAGAACATTGTCCAGTGTCTTACTGGTAAATGTGGTGTCAGACGTGGATTTAGTGTAGATGCTTTTTTTTTTATTTTAAAGAGAGTAGTAAATGAGAAACAAACTCTTACCATCTTATTTAGTGAAACTTTGTATTATCTCTACTGTTTTATCAAAGAATTATTTTCTTATTCCCTGTAAATGCTCTAAAGTAGAGGAAGCTCTTTCTTCCACACTTTCTGAAGGTATTTACTAAGAATGAGTGGTGTTAGAATTTTGTTAGGTACTTTTTCCTATAACAATTGATATGATCATATAATTCCAGATGTTCTATACTGCAGGCTTTGTATCTGAGTATTCCATTTTCTTTTCCCAAACAGGACTTTAAGACAATGTTATAGTATTTGTTTAAAGTTTCTAGCTGTGAAAAGTTGGAAAAGTCATTGTTTCTCCCTACAAGAAAACTGTATTTCAACCTAAAATTTAAGAGTCATAGAAGCTCCAAACTTTTTGACTTAGTTCTTCCTTCCCTAGTCATTCCTCAAAAAGTCATGCTTTGTAGCAGAGATACTCTCCACGGATAGAATAACTTGAGAATGAAACTCAAGGTTCTGTGCTTTGCTTTTGGGTGGCGAGTTTTGTGCTAGATCTTTGCAACTTCAACATTACTGCCAAATTTCTCCTCGAGATTTCTGTGGTAGTAAGTGAGACCAAAATCTCTAATTCTTCTTGCGTATGAACAAGACTTTTCTATTTCTGAAAGGTTTGTGACAAAGATTGAGACTTACCCAGTTTCTTAAGAATTCAAGCAAACTATGAGGAAATACACAAAATTGGCTCTGCCCTTAAGCCAATTTTATGAGTAATAATGTGATAATGCAAGATAAACTGGAGACAAATGATGTCATTAATTCCCTAACACATGTATCTAAAGTCAAAAGAAAGAACAACATTCACAAGGTATTTGGATAATGCTGTAGACCAAGATGATACCAGGTTTAAGGCCTCACTTAAACTTCTGGAGAGAAATATTCTTACAGTGGGTTAGGGCCAATTTTGTGAATTCCTTCTTGATGCCTGTTTCTCATATACTCAGTGTTTAACCCACCAATGCATCCAGTGGGTTCACATCATATTACATCACTGCTCCACTCAGAGCCCATGAAGGCCTTTGCCTTTCACTCAGTCTAGAAATCAGGTCCCCTGATAGCATGCAAAGTCCTATGGGATTTATTCCGTGGAAGTCTTCTGACCTCACGTCTTACTCTATTCCTAACTTTCTGCTTTGCAGTCAGCTTTGTTCAAGCTTTTTCTTTTTCTAAATGCTTCAACTGTGGTCCTGCCTCAGGGGATTTGCTTCTGTGTTTTCCCCACTGACTCATTTCACCAGCATCTTTGCTGAAGTAGTATGAGAAATACCATGAGAAAGATGCCCCAAACACACCTCCCAAACTCCTACAAACACAGCCTCAGCTTGCCACTGTCCTTCCTGTCTGTAGCTTGACATTTCTTTACATGGATCCTCTTCACCCTACATATACCTGTTTCTTTAGGTACTGCACTTCAATCACTGGAATGCAAACACCTCAAGGAAGTGGGTTTTGTTTAGTCCTCTGTCTTACTTTCATTGTGGGCAAGTTGTCGCAAAACACTCACTGAGAAATTAGGGATAGGGGAAAAAAGGAAGGAAAGAGGAAAATAAGTGTGTGAAAATCCATTCTTTCAACAGAAGAAAGGACAGTTACCAATATTCAGTAAATCTATAAACTACCTTTTCCAGTCTTTTTTTTTTTTTCCTCCGGTACTGAGAATTGAACTCACGACCTTGCGCTTGCCAGGCAGGCACTTTTGCTGCTGAGCTAAATCCCCAGCCCATTCCAGTCTTGACAGTAGTGTTGAGTTGGGATGGGAAGATTTAGTTTCAAATTTTGCTTGCTAGGTATTAGGGATGCTGTCTTGAACAAATTACCTTTACAATATTTCTTTTACTCTTTTGTCAACTGAGACTAATATTTTATAACGTCCCCTCGAGATGCCAGAGTTTAACCTATGGAATGGTACCTAGCAGAGTGCCCAGCACAGAGAAAGCATCCAAAAGATTATTATCTATAAAATTTGCCACTTTTCTCCCTGTATTAAATACTAAAAGAAGGGCTCACATCTCTTCAAGTGCCTGGGTTTATTTGACAAGATTAAAACATGCTTTACAAAGACAAGAACTTGGGAAAAGGAATCAAAGAGAAGAAATGGAGAGATGGTCTTTGTCTTCCTTTCATATGTACAAAGAAGGCCAGTCCTCATCCACATATTGAATGGATGAACTTTCTCATGTACTTCCACAGACTGAACATTTGTGCTCCTGCAGACCCATATGTTACAACACAGCCCCCCGTGTGATGGTATTTGGTGGTGGTGACTTTAGAGGTTTGAGCCTCGCGAATGGTATTCGCACTCTTACGAAAGAGGCTGACATCAACTACCAAATAAGGACAAAACAAGAAGATGCCAGACTATGAACCCAGAGGCAGGTCCTCACCAGATACTGAGTCTTCCATTTGGAAAACCCCCAGATATTGTGAAGCAAATCTCTATCGCTTATAAACCATCTAGTTTATTATACCTTTCATAGTGACCTGAATGAACTAAAACTTTTAATTTCTGACTTCCTCACTTGCATCAGTTGCCCCCCACCATCGTTACAGGGCTTTTATCCTGTGAGTTGCCTGACATCCCCACACGTATTATTGTTCCAAGAGATAGCTACCTTTCAGGAGGAAACTCTTGGTTGTGGGTACTGACATGAGTCTGAATTCCAAAGTAGAAGCACTGTTCGGGTCAGGATTTCACTACACTGTACATCTGGCTTTCCCGTCAGGCACTGTAGAGGTCAGCACTTTCTACTCCACACCCCTCAATTTTTGCAATGGAAAAGCCTGCTTGAGGGAGAAAGAATCTCCTTCAATAAGATGAAAATTGCATCTTGTAGGAGATACCACTATCTCCTGCTATAGAAAGCAGTTTGCCTACAATGAGGAGGTGGGCTAATGTGTAGCACTACTATCATGTCATGTTTCTCATCAGGAAGAGATGTCATCCTGTTTTCCATCTCACCCACCAATAGAGGGCGCTCTATTTGTCTTTCTTAGCAATATTTTCTCTGCGGCACCTGGAGCCACTCCAACTGCACACATATGTCTCTAATTAAAAATTTCACTCATACTGAATGCAATCACCAGGGATTCTGTCTTTCTTCCTTGCTTTATGTTTGTCAGTTCCTTGTAGAATGAAGCTTAGAACATTTCTGGAGATGTGGTATAAACCATTAAGCCATTAACTCCCACTCGTTTTCCTTTCTGTGTTGTGGAGTTATGTATTTCTCCAAAATCTAGAGATGGAAGAGTGGCGTTGAATGTTTTCCATCTTAATGTACTTTTTTTCTTCCTCCATTAGATGGAATATTTTAGCCTTATTATTATTTTGAAAAGTAGGTAATATTCTTTTAGAAGAAACGAAAGAAAGCAAGCCAAATCAAATCAAATACAGACCTCCGGGGTCTATTACAGCATTAGGCTTTATGTCCCAGAGCAGGTCAGAGCATAACTTTCACATATGAAAATTTGTCATTCTTGGGTACATTTCATTTACTGAAATGCTCTTTGAGAGCAACTTTATTAAAGATGCATGACACTGGTACAATGCCACTTTATTTTGTGTCACTAGTTTCATATGAAATCTTTTCCTCAAACACTTTGGAGAATTAAATAATACAAGATGGGAAAAAGTGTTGTGTATAAATTATCCAACACTATGGCATAAAGAATAATTTAAAGAATCACTTAGAAAGCCAATAGCTAAGATTCAAAAGCTGAAAGAAATAGGAGAGATTTTTCAAAATCATTTTTTGGTCCAAAATTTATGCAAATTGGTGAAGCAATGAGGGAAAATGCAGATTCTTGGAGAACATGGCATCAACATTTTATGATTCAAAACTTCGAACTTCACACTTCTTTTGTAAGGGAAGCACAGAGTTGTTCCTTGTGTTTTTACTTTATAAATAATCTATGAGATATTAAGGTATTTGTTACTTATTAAAATTTAAATTTCTTGACAATCCTAAAATATAGATTTTTCATCCACACATAGAAGTGAAATTTGCAGAGGTGAAATTATCTGTTCCCATGATCATACAACTGGTAAACACTTGCCAGAGAGTTAATCTTTGAGGGAAACACTCAATTACCTGAATCCAATGAGTGGCGCTTGCTACTAGCCAGGAAAATTTAGCAGGAAGTAGAATTAATGAGCCATATCTCTCATTGAGTATACTCCTACTGTTTATGAAAACTGCTATTCAGTAAGTGTTTTCAGTCTTAATCCTAACAGTTTTGGAGACTTAGTCATAAAAAGCAGAAGCAGGTGGACTGACATACCATCTATAACAGGGTCTATGAACAATATCCATTGTTCCAAAGGGCATACCATGACTATTTTCTTATACTAACCATTCTCGAGGGTTAGTCAATACCTCACTCATCAGGTATATGGAGGTGATATCCTCCCTCTTCTCAGGACTCAGCACCCATACAAGCAGATGGTGTGGCAAATACCAGTCTATGTCTCCTCCTTACTGGCAAGAACCATAATTTTGTTCTGGGAGAGAACATGACAGCTTTCAAATGATGGGTTGGTTTAAGCCCATTATGAAAATTTTGATGTAAAGTTTCTCATCCTCTTGCGAAGTGTGAATAAGTCAGTATTTTCTCCTAGCCATATACCATTCTTTACTTTCTTACTTTAAAGACAGTAGTAAAAATAAGAACAGTAGCAACATACCAACATCACAGACATAAACAAAACAAGAACATTAAAAATGATACAAGGTTTCAAAACAAAATGAGAGGAATTAACAGTGGTTGTTATATTACATATTGTTATCTTCAACTCATTGCTCAGATTACCAGATGTAAGGATGGAAGATTGCTCAAACCATTAAAAAGAATTAAAAAGTAATTATTAAATAGAACATTAGAAATAGTACACAGTTTCACTGGACAAGATGGTAGGAAATTGGTTAAAACATAAAAAAAATTTCAGTATTAACTGGAATTAACTGTTTCTTTAATATACCATCAGACATCAGCAGTACAGTTATTACAGCTATCCATTTATCTATCTATCATCTATCTATCTATATATATGTATACCTTCTTTCTTTCTTTTTCTTCTTTCCTTCATCCAAGTTGTTCCTTCCTTTGAGCAATTTCTTTCCCTTTCCTATCATCTACTGTACATTTTGAGTTTTACTTACTCTTTCAGATTCCTACACCAGGGAGACAATATGATGTTTACACTTGTGGGTCTGATTTATTTTACTTATGAGTATTGTCTCTAGTTGCATCCATTTACCTAGAAAAGCCTTGAATTTATCTTTTTTATAGCTGAATAATACTCCATTGCTTAAAAATACCATATCTTTTTTTACCCATTCCTCAGTTGATGGGCATTTCGGTTGTTTCCAAGGATTAGCTTAACCCGTGAGAAAAAAATATAATCTTCCAGCACTGCGATTGTTTCCCCCTTTTTTCTTCCTGCCCTAGATGTAACTGTGATGACTAGATCTCCAACATCCTTTGGGCAACCTCACTGTGACAGCAGAAAAATGAATGTCAACATACTCAGACATGAAATGAAGAAAGAAAGGATCTAGACTTCAAAGTAATTATCTTAGGTACTTTTCTCATTGCTGAGACAAAATATGAAACACCCAAAGTTAAAAGAGGAAATGTTTATTTGGCTTACAGTTCATAGAAGTTTCAGTCCATAATCAACTGGCTCCAGGGCAGGGTGGCGCAGAGCAGAAGGCTAACAGCTCATGGCAGTGGAAAATAGCAAGAGCAATAAGAAGGAAGCAGTTCATGGTGGCTGGAAAACAGTAAAGCAACATGAGGAGAGAGGCAGACAAGCCTTTTACATTGTATCTAGTCTACCTAGATTAGGGCAGTGCCAATCCATTCAGTGGACCGATCCAGCAATCACCCAACCTTAACTCCAGCACCCTTAATCCTAGCATTGCACCATGAATCAATCACACATTCTACGTTCAACCACCTCTGAAAAAGTCCCATCTAAAACTATATGAACTCAAAAAAATAAAAGATAAAGCTGTATGAGGATTTGGGAAGACAAAGACACTATCCATAACATTTTGTCCCTGACTTCTAAGGCCTCATGTACATTCCTTTATAAAAAGGCATTTACCCTATCTCTAAGAGTTGCCAAATTCCTAACAGTTTCAGCAATGCTGAAAAGTCCATGTCCTAAGTCTCCTCTGAGATTTAAGACAACTCTTAAATGTGAGCCCTTGTATAAATTAAAATAAAGTTAAACACTTCCAACATTCAATGGTATAAAATAAACATTACAATTCCAAGTGGTACAAATAGGAAGATACAAAGGACTAGGACCAAAGCAAGTCCAAAATCCAGCAAGGCAAACATTAAGTCCCACAGTTATCTGTGGCAATCTGTGGCAAAATGAGAAGGCCAAAGTACTTGGGTGGCTCTTCCTTGTGGTACTTCCAGTGGTTGTAGCTGCCATAGATTCTCTAGTGTGCCTGCTCTCCTCCCTCCCTGCAATTTTACTGAGACATCCACATCTCTTGTTTCTCCAAACTTCTGGGGTCTCCACTGCACCCTTGGCTTCACACTCATAGTTTCACACACTGTGCTCTCAGGGTCATGCTGCCGGGCCTCCCAGGCCTCCTGAAATCTGGGTGGAAGCCTTCCTGACCTCACAACTCTTCCATTCTTCATGCACCTAACACCAGTGTCACATGGATGATGCCATAGTATCCTACCAGCTGGAGTGAAGTAGGAGCAGAATGGGATATTTGAAAGGAACACCTGAATGTGGAGTAGGAGCAAAGAGCAGTTTTATTGCCCGGAGCTCAACAAGGGAATCACATCACCCTGAGTTACCTGAACAGGGCTTTCCTTTTACTTTTATTCTGTTTCTTTATGGGATAACCTTTTGTTATTGAGCATCATCAGGCAAGTGTACAGAAGCAGAACCATAGTTAGGGGAAATGGGACATTCTGGCAGGACTCTTCAGGGCTGTTGCAAAAGCAGTCATGGGTTGCTAGGTAATGGAAAGCACAAAAGAAGCGGGTGGTTTCCTCCATTATTCTCCCCTTTGGGGCTCTGTTTCAAGAGGCTCATATTGACTTCTACCATCAGGGTCTGACTCCATGTAATATCCCCTTGATTGATACCTTCTAATCCACACAATCTGAGAAATTTCTCTCCAATCCACACCAGTCACTGTCATGGTGTTGAGAGCTTACATTATCAAGGGCAGTAGGCAAGGAGTAACCAGACAAACTACAATTATGGCAACAAATCCTCCCATTAAAGTCTTGAAGCCCCTTAAAGCTGAAAACCATCCTCCCCACAGGTCCCTGGATTCAATCCCTTCCATATTTGGACAGGCACATCAGCTATATCCTGCATCCCTTTTGTGATTACTCTGTTACTTATCCCTGATCATCTATCTGAAGGCAAGAGTCAGACTGAACCTTCTGCAGACTCCACCCTCCTTAGCTATCAGGTAGTCTAAGACTAGCCTGCTCTAATAGACTGCATGCTGTGCTTTGGTCTATTATTTAGCCAGGAGGTTTAGGGCTTAAGCAGGCTCATTTGTTACAACTTCCAGAATGATCTATAGCTGAATTATTCTATTTAACCTGTAGATGGAAGTTCAACATCACTATGACCCATCCTCATCCCAAGCAGCTGGCCCATGGTATTGAATTACCCTCTCTGGGGGTCACTCATCATCTTTCCAATTTCCTGTGCTTGTCTTCATGCTGGGGGAAGTGTATACTGGATAACCTAATAGTTCTCCTTCTCACAAAGGAAGAAGAAGGACGTCCTGACAGTCACCAGCATGCAGCTTACTGTCCATCCTAATGGGAAGTGAGTATCAGCCCTATTACTGCATATCCAATAGGAGGAGGAAGAAAGACGTCCTGACAGTCACCAGCATGCAGCTTACTGTCCATCCTAATGGGAAGTGAGTATCAGCCCTATTACTGCATATCCAATAGGAGGAAGAAGAAAGACGTCCTGACAGTCACCAGCATGCAGCTTACTGTCCATCCTAATGGGAAGTGAGTATCAGCCCTATTACTGCATATCCAATACATACCTGCAGAGGGCAACTGATGAATGGATTCAGTTAAGTTTTCCCAGCCAAGACTCAAGTCTGGGAATTGGGCTAAGGAATTCCTCCTGGTTTTGTTCCCCCACCATTCAGTGTTCTTGTTACTCTTATTGTATACCCTTTGTCCTAGGCAAGTTATCTCTCCCAAGGGACTAGTGAAGTCTCTTCCCCAATAAACAAGGCAGCACCCCCTGATACTAGCTTTCAAAAACCCATGGTTGCTGCCTCTTTGAGGCCCTTCTTGTCATTGTCCTTCTCTTAATTGTTTCTTAATACCATAGTTGTGTTTTCCCAAGGGTCCCATTATTTGACCTCCCAGGATCATTGGTTTCCGTAAGTGTTCCTTCACATATCTAACATGAGGTGACATTTCCTGAATGAGCTGTGGTGTCCACCAGCTCCATGAAAACGTTATGTGCCCCTGGTGAGACCTGGGGCGGTGGCTGAGTGTACTCCTCACAGAAGGAGTAGAAAACCTGGAAACTGGATGCATCTGGGAGGAAGGTGCATTTATAGGAGAACACAGTCACCTCAGGTTCCATTCCTTGGCCTTTAATGTGGAGTCCAAACTGCCCACCTCCTCCCCATTTAGGGTCTTTGGGATTACTAGTGGTGAGTTGAACGGGTTACATTTCCCTTTAGGGCAGCCAGGGAGGGAAATGCCCTTCTCCAGGGTCCTTGAGCCCTGCCGAGAGGTTCAGATGCCACAGAACCAGTAGAGATGTTTGAAACTGTCTGTGGCCCTACACCCATGCCACACTGGTGTCTGGTTGCACATAGACTTATCCTCATGTGTGTACTGCCTTTCCCATGATAAGCCCATACATGGATAACCATAATTGGGATTCCAAAGAGCAAAGCAAAGGGCCTTGCATGCATCAAAGATCAGGATCAGGATCACTGGAGAATTTAGCTTTAGTTGTTTTCTTTGGCTTATGAGTGGTTCCTTCATATGCACTACCCAGAGTTCAAGCCAACAAATCTCGGGTGGCCTGGGGTCAGAATGCAATGGTTGAGAGTCTTGTCTTAGGTCACTGACTTTACACATGATCTTATTATAAGTACAGGTTCCAATAACTGACCTGGCACATCAGTAATGGGTGTGGAAAAGCAAAGTGGTCATGAAGGTGATTCCATCCAGGTGACCAGTTGGCAAGGACTGCAATCATCTGTCATCTCAGCAGAGGTTGAAAGGAGGAGGATAAAGATCCACATTGAGCTAGGGAAGTTGGCACTGGTCCTTTTCTCATCAAGAAGACCTTGGTTGTGCTGTGTGGATCCCTGGAGCACCTCCACTCTGGGGTTGTGGCCTTATTCACTCAACTATGGTGGATCCATGAGGGGATTCCTTCTACTCGGACTATCCCTAGTGTGGTTAGTGGCTTCTCACATTTTGGCTTGAGGCTTTCCTGATGCCAGTCCTTTACCAAAAGTGCATCTCAGAGAGAAAAGAAGTGCAGGGAGCTTGGTGCAACTCCACCCAGCTGTTTGGACAGGTAGGCCACTGGTCTTTTCCAAGATCCCAGAGTCAGAACAAGTACTCTGACTGCTGTCTATTTCCACTCAGTCATGTAGGGGATAAGGTTCTTACTCAAGTCAGAGAGACCCAGTTTGGGTGCTTCCTGGAGTTTCTCTTTTAAAGTTTTGAAAGCAGTCGGCAGCTTCTTCTCCCAGTTCAGGGTTTCCTTTTCTCCCCCCTTTATAACATCATAGAGGGGTGTGGCCAGAATGGTGTAGTTGGGGATCCACATTTTATAGAAACCTGAAGCCCCAGGAATTCTTGCAGTTCCTTGTCTTGAGCTTGGGCATGTTCTGGATCACCACCTTCTGAGTGGCCCCCCATCTCCTCTCTCCCTTGTGTAGATGGAATCTCAAGTACTTGACTTCAGTGCAGCACAGTTGTGTCTTATTGAGACACCTTATACCCTCTCTGACACAGATGCCCAAGCAGTTTTTCTGTACCCCTCCTGCATCCCTCATGGGGTTTGTGCCTCAGGAGAAGGTCATTGATACACTGCATCAGAGTACACCCCAAATTCCATGCCAGACACAGATGGAGTTCTTGGGCCAATACTTGCCCTAAAATGGTTGGGGAGGTTTTGAAACCTTGTGGTAATCTGGCCCAGGTGAGCTGGCCATGTTGTCCAGAGCTGGCCAATCTCCATTTGAAAGTGAGGAAGGGCTGGCCCACTGGAGCCAAGCAAATGCAAAAGAAGGTATCTTTCAAATCTAAGCAGGTGAACCTTTCTACAGAGGTTGGCAGCAGTCCTAGGAGGTGTAGGGGTTCAGAACAGTGGGGAGTAGGATCACCATGGTCTTGGTGATTACACAGAGGTCCTGGACTGGGCAGTAGTCCCCAGTGCTTGCCTTCTTCACTGGCAGCAGAGGCATGTTCTGGGGTGCATGGCAAGGAACAAGCATCCCATAGCTTTACAGCCTTTCAAGGTCAGTTGGATTCCTCACTGGGCCGCCAAATCTATCAGGTATTGTTGTTGGTTGACCAGGTTGGCCCCAGGCTTAATAAGTTTTACTTTAACTGGGGGCTGATCAATGTCTAGGCCAGGTGGATTGTCCTCCACTAACACTTGGGGCCACCACCTAAATAAGTCCTTGTCTCCCTCAGTGTCCACCTGAGTTCACCAGTCATGGAATCTCCATCCTTCTTCCCAAAAGACAGTCAGGGCCAACAGCAGTCTCAGCAGCGGTATCTCCAGGTACATTTCTCCCTTTCTGAAGTTAATTTTTGCCTTCAACTTGGCCAACAAATCCCTCCTTAAGAGGGGAACTGGGCAATCTGGCATGTATGGGAACTGGTGCATTCCCTTGTGGCCTCCCATCTTACAAATCTGTGGCTGACAAGATGCTTATGCTTCAGATTACCCTATGCCTCTTTAATATCAACGGTCAGATGGCTGAGAGGTCTGGTGGGAAATGTCACAAAGAGTCCACCTCTATGGAAAGAAGAATTTTATTGGCTTGTCCTCCACCTTTGCATAGACCATGGCCCCTTGGGGGAGTAGGAACCCAGTGCCTCTCAGCCGTGATTAGAGCATTTCTTCCTACTGTGAAACTGAAGGTGATCACCTGGTTCTGGATCACTCAGAAATCTTTTTCTTTAACTCTGAACACTTGTGCTTGTAACAGCTCTTTTCTCACAACAGGCACATTAGTCCTTTTCTAGTGGCAGATGTGGCTTTCGAGAGCAGCTCTGTTCCCCCTTTTTTCCCTTACTCCTGCCTTGATGATGGGGCAGTCTGCCTGCCAGGGCTGTGGCAATGAGGTCGGCATTTTTCTTCATTCATCGTGCAGCTTCTCTCTGCTCCTCTACGTCTCTGTTGACAAATACCTTATTGGCGACTTCCAGCAGCTGGGCCATGTCCATGCCCGTGAAGCCTTCCAATTTTTGGAGTTTTCAGCAGTATCTCTGGCATGCTGGCTCACCAAGGCTGTGGTGACCATCCGCTGGTTCTCAGGGGCTTCTGGGTCAAACAGCACGTAGGTGCAGTATGGCTCACAGAGTCAGTCCAGGAACATGCCTGAGCGCTCATCCGGTCTCTGGAAGACCTCTCCCACATGGCGACATTGGTCACTTTCTGGCCTCCACATCACGCTCCTTGTAGCAGGCCAGTGTGGGAGTTCAGCAGCCAGGTCATTTGGTCAGGGGCGTGTGGGTCCCACTTTGCATTTTTTGATTGATTCATGGTCCAATACTGGGATTGTGGGTATGAGTACTACACCTGCCCTGGGACAGGGAGCTTACATAAAATATAAGGGAGGGAAAGAGGTTTGCTTGCTATAGCTCCTCCCTTGTTGCTCTTGTTGCTTTTGCTGTCTTCCGCCACCATGAACTGTCGCCTTCTGCCATGTGGGTGGGCAGCATCAGGTTAGTTATAGAAGCAGAACAGTGTTTAGGGAATGTGGGAAACTGTCAGGACTTTCCAGGGCCATTATGCTCTCCTGCAAAAGAGATGGGTTGCTATGTAATGGAAACCACAAAGGAGAAATTGATTTCTTCCCTCATGGTGGTAGCCAGGCTTCCCTCTCTTTTGGGTGTAGGAGTTGAGGGCCTGGATTGCTGAGTATTCTCTGTCCAATTCTGAGGAACAAATTCTCTGGAATGCCACCATTCTGGAACATGGTGCTGCGGGGCTGTCTTCTCAAAGCAACCTTTTGCTTTTACAATTCTGAAGTTGCAAAGGTTAGAGTCACGCTGCTCCCTGTGATGCCCTCAGGCCATGTTTTCCATCCACCTGTTCTGTCTCAGCAATCAAGATCTCCTCTGCTCTGTCTTTGTAGTCCGCAGCTTTACTGGACTTTCTGGTCAGACTCACAAAGTAGTAAATCATTCTGCGGGGCTCTTTGTTCTTGATTCTCAACATAAATCTGGTTCAATGCCACAACCCCAAAATTTGAGTGTCTTGAAATTTCTTCTGCCAGACTAATTAGGCTGCCATTCTTAATCTCAGTCTCAAGCCAAGTCTCCGGACAAGAGCAAAATGCAAAGAAACTTCCTGCTAAACAATAATACACATTGCCTGGTGTCCAGCAGCCAATGCAGTCCTTCTTCCCAGCAGAAACCTCCCAAGCCAGGTCTTTACCAACAGGATATCTGTCAGCCTTCTGGTCTTAGGAGCTCTGACCAGAACCTCCCAAACACTACATCCTCAGGGCATTCCAGCTCTTTTTTGGCTGACATATCTGAACCTTTCCTAACTCTTCCTCTTCCCACAAGTCAGTTCCATGGGCTCTAGAGACACATACTCAGTTAATGCCAAAGGAATAGCACTAATTCTGTGGTAGCAAATTCTGTCTTAGTTACTTTTCTTGTGGCTGAGACAAAATACCTGACACCCAAAGTTAAAGATGGAAATGTTTGTTTAGCTTGCATTTTATAGAGGTTTCAGCCTGTAACTGGCTGGCTCTAAGGCAGGATGGCATGGCAGAGGGGCAGTAGTGCATGGTGGAAGACAGCAAAATCAACAAAAGAGAACTGAAAAAAACCCGCATGAGGTTTTCTGGCACATCTAGACACAAACCGCAATGAGGTTCATTCACCAGATGCCAACCACTAAATATCTGTTATATAAAGAAAACAAAAACAGAAACACTTCCAATTTGTTCGAGGCAGATCCTTTGATTGTTTTTGGTTTTACAACTGATTTAATCTTTTTTATTTTAATTTTTATTGATATGTCTTTGCAGGATATAATGATTATTTTCTGATGGGGAGTGGGTACATGTATATAACACATCTTAATTCTTTTTATTCCCCTCACCTTGTAACCCTACCCTTTCTCTCCATGTTTATAGAGCACAACTCATAATGGTTAGATTTTAGAAGTGGCCTATGTGTCCAATGAATGAAGAAAATGTGGTATTTATATACAGTGGAGTACTACTCTGCCATAAAGAAGGATGACCTTGGGTCTTCTGTAGGAAAATGGATGTGCTTTGAGACCTTAGTGTTAAGCAAAATAAATCAGACACACAAGTGTAAATATATCATTTCTTCTTTTGTCTTTTTGAGGCAGGGTCTCGCTATGCATTTCAGGCTGGCCTTGAGCTCACTTTGTAGCTCAGGCTGTTCTCAAACTGATGATGATTCTCCTACCTCAGCCTCCTGAGTGCTGTAGTTACAGGTGTGCACCACCATGCCTGGCTATTTCTTTTATCTAACAATCTCAAAATATAAATAAAGAACAAAACAAAAGATATATAATAAGAGATTGTATTCAATCTTAACAAATAATTATAGGTAATCCCAATGACAGACTAATTGTAATGGTGAATACAATTAAGGTTAAGTTATAAAGAGACAAACACAAGGTTAAAGAGCAGTAGAAGAATTCCATCTGTGATCATAATATTTGACAAGGTTATCCTTCTCTGTGACATCTAAACTCTAGGTATTACTAGAAGTCATGGGTAATTTCTAAAGTCTGGCAGAGTAGGCAGCTATGAGTATCAATTATCAAGCACACATAATCATAGTCTTGTTCTTCTGGACAGAGATGAGTGGGGATATATATGGGTATGCATTTGATAGAAATCATTACACAATAAGCCAAGAACTGGCTACAACTAAGGACATTTTGATTCTGTCTTTAACAGTTTTACTTACTTGATGAATATATCAATAAAGAAAGGCTAGATTGTGCTATAATAAAAACAATAAATATGGAATCCTCAGCCTCCAAGTTAAGGTGTTCTGCTGGTTCATAGTACCTGCCCACTATGAGTCCACAAGGTGGTTTGTCTTGATGTCGTCCTTACTCAGGGACGTCTCCATTTTCCTGCTTTCGTATTTTCTTTTGTAGGAAAACAAATAAGACAATTTACACATTACTTCTGATGCTTCCAACACAAAATATTAAATTGCATTTGATAAATGCTGATTGGAGGAAACCAGGCATATGACCTCATTAAGCATCCTGATAACAGGGGCACACAGTCCTAACATGAATCTTTGGAGGAGACCGGAAAATACTTGGTAGGACGCATGAACCATGCCCGTATGCACTGACCCTTGCTGTGTCATTTCCCTTGTCTGCAGACTCATTCCCTTCACTGCAGCAAAGAATGATTGAACACCTTCCTTGACTACTCCACACATATGTGATCCTGTAAACGGGCTTTGTTTGCCTCCACCTTTTCCCCTCACTTAGCTTTGAAGATAAACTAAACAGTTGTTTGTTATCAAGGACGCAAAGCCTGAGTGATCTCCACTCCTTTCAACTCTCAGCAGTTTGGAAGTTTGGCAGCTATAAGAAGAGTGTGAGGTGTGAATATTTTATTTCCTCTGTGTCAGTGAAAGAGCAAATACAATATTTTTGCCTGAATCCAATGGCTCTGGCTTCCTATTATATAAAAGCAACGGAACAATATTTTGGACTTCTTGTAGATCCTCTGTAGACCATTTGGCAGAATATGTTCTTTAAGCTTTGAGGGTAAATCCAACTGGGTGTGATGGATTGAAGCAAAGAAAAGTTGACTTTTTTCTGAATTAGCTGAAGATCTGAATTTTGCTTTTCCTGGAGGCAACCTTCATGAAAACTTTTCCTATGATGTTCAATAGCAATTTCTTTTCCTGAAGATCACTTGTACCCACCGTCATCTTTGCCTAATCTTTTACAATTTGGCAGGGAAGAAAGACCCTGTCTCTCTGTGAAACTGCATTCCACTATTAATCATGGAATCAAGGAATAACTCAGCTTTTCTGTATGTTGGCACATTCTTCAGCATATACCATAGATATCACCTTTTCTTCTGGCATATAAGTGACTTTCCTGAGATGCGCTCTTGGTCCCTTTGTTGCTAAGTTTGAATTTTGAGGGGCATCTCTTCAGACCAACTTCTCAACTGCCGAAAGCGAGGCAGAGTTCTGAAGCAGCAACTTCAACTGGACCAAACTTTATTACTGGCATGACCTGACATTTTCTATATTTTGCCTCAGGAAAAATCAAATCATCATCCACATGTTTACAGGGCATGTGATAACAAGTTGGCCTTGACACTGACATATTTAGGTCAGGATTACTCTCTGCTTTTTATTTCAAAAAATTCTTAATCTGATAGGTTAAGCGAAGCCAAGAATGATTCCACCTCTACACTTTAAGAGCTCATTCCTGTCTTTCCCACTCAGCTAAATTCTTTCAAATGTGAATGACAAAGCTGCCAAAATGGTGATGAATATTTCCTTCAAAGCTGATGAAACAATCCCCAATATCATCAGCTAACAAATCACTGAACACCTTAAATGCAATTTATATTATGTAGGGTTTTATTTGTTTCAATTTACAATGAATTGAATTGCTCAGATGGAAAATTAAAGCCGGAGTTGGTTTGTTGTGAGAACACCGTGCTGGGGACAGGAGGGAAAGGGTCTCTGCTTTCTTGAGTCTGCATTATGTGCTCACCAGAGATGGCAGTTCCTTCTGCACACACTCCTGAGCAGATCCATGTTACAGATGAAGACAGAGACGGATGAACCCTTGATGGATGACACACTCTGCTTAAGAATAACATTAGCTTCCACATAAGTTATCAGCCCAACCTTAGTCTATAGCTGATTTTACATGACTCTGCATTGTGTCCAACTGAAAACCCTCCCTCGACTTCCCTTATCCTTGTCCTTTAGTGCTCTGTTCCCCTGAAGTTTCATTTCAAATCTTCCTGTTTGCCAGTGCTATCCAGTCTTCCTGGATTAGGTGATGCTTCCTTTATTTTGAGACTCCTGAAGGGCACAGAGTTCAAATTTAGTGTTTTCAAAACTGAATGCATCCTATCTTGTGTATTACTGCTCTAGCTCCTTTTTCAGACAATGTTACCTTCACCAGTTCAAAAGTAAAGGTCAGAAAACTAAGTGAGCATCTTTGATTAAATATGAATAGTGAGGAAAAGAAGAGATCCAGTCTCCAAATAGCTAAATCCTTTGCTATTAAAATATTTATCATTTTGTCTTTCTTCACATCCTTAATATGAATGCCATAAGTTCTAACTCCATTCTTCATTTCTGGATTGCTAAAGGAATTATCCTCTGTTTTTATCACCATCCATTATTTCTTTTTATAAAGGTCATGGTCCACTCCATAGCATCAGTGAACATTTGGAAACACAATTCTGTTCCTACTGCTTTTCTATATGAAACTGTTCTGTATCTTTCCAGTGTTTTCAAAATGAAGTTTAAACTCATTAGTTTATTATATAAAAGGAATTTCTAGTGAATAAAAATCTTACCACTATTTTAATAGCTAGTACAATTCATTGGGGTGTGTGTGTGTGTGTTTGTGTCTCAACAGTTGTATCCAGTGTGACATATGTGCTGATAAAAACTTGCATTTGTGCTCCTGTACCAGAGGAACTGCAAAACCATGCTGGAGGTTAGGAAGGGAAAACTGGATAAGATAATATTTTAGCTGAGTTTTGCAAGACAAATAGAGTCTCGCTAGATGGTGAATAGGCACAAGGCATATAGCACATGATACAAGATTTGCAGATATCAATGCATGTAGGCTAAAATATGTATGTCTGTCTAGATGCACAAATAATTTTACACTATATAGAGAACATTTATCAAAACTGACTAGGTCATCCAACAAACACTTAGTGAGATATAACTGTTGTATATTGTATTTCTCAATAATAAGAATTAGAGTGAATAATGTTTATGTTATTGAAACATTAGAATCCACAAAGAGCAAATATTAACACAAGGAGTGTGTATTTATTTTCAGAAAGAGATGGACAAACCAAACATAGAAAACTGAAATAATTCATATGCGTTTGAATTAGGATTTCTCTCTTGAGCAGCAGAAATCTGGAATCATAGTTGTTACAAGCTATATATTAATTTCTGTGTCATTTTGTAGGGAATAATTTCAGAGATCCTCAGCCTGTGTCTCATTTTCTAGCAAGTACAGCCATAACCTGACAACTTCCCCTTCCATTATCTTAGAAAATCTTATCATTTTCCTGGTAGACGTGTATTGTCCATGGTGTTCTGAATATTTGATATGTCAACTAGAATCTTCACTGTTTATAGATAGATGATGAAAAGAGGTAAAAATTTACAAGGGTTTCCCAGAGTTAAAAGTTGATTTGGATATAAACTATGAATTATACTGTCTTGAAAATATTTCATTCAGTTATCCACACTTGCCACCTGTAGTCTTTGTATGAGATGGCCTTGTAACTGTTATTTTTGGTAGAGGACTGAAATCAGAGGAAATTGTGAAATGCTGGAGAGAGAGAAACAATTTCTTATGAGCTCCATAAATCTTGGACAGAAGCAAATCCCTGTGAGATTATTTTATGTCCTTTATCTAGCTCATTGGCTGTACAGGTGAAAACAAAATTTCCCAAGTGGTGAATTAGACTATATAAATCACCCTAGGACTCTAATGGGGCAGATTATTTATAAAGGAGCCAGTGATCTAAGATTCAATTTGATCTGTTGTAAGAAGATTACTTTGGTTCCCTTTAAACATATCTACCTCCTTCTAAAGTTCTCCAGAAATTACTGGCAGGAGAGTGTCCTCAGTTCTGGTCTTCTCTGTAATAGGCAAACCCTTTCCCATGACTAAAGGTCAGTTACTATTTCTCAAGTTCATCTGCCTTCTCTGAAACTGTCTCATCACTCCTAAAGCATGCTCCACACTGAAGCAATATCTCGGAAGTATGCATTAGCTGCCTACCTCTCTACCTGTCTCCTGCCTGGGGACAGGAAACAATGGCTTGGCTTCTCAATTTACTTGTCAATAAATGAGATTTATATCCAGAGCAAATCAGCCTCTCTAGACCAAGAGAATATAACTAATATTTGTACACGGTATCCAGGATCCAAAAAGAAAAAAATACAAAGTTTAGTTTTAGAGATTTTGATTAAGAACAGACACAAAGAAGAAATTCATTCTGTGTCTGTGCAATATTGAAAACAATGACAACCGTAAATGTATGTTGGATAATATTTCCTATTCCTTTACCTCTTTCTTCCCAGAGCAAATGAAAAAGCTTGACAAGCATATCAAAATGAAACACCAGGTCTATGTGGGAGCAGAAGGAAAATT
Organism: Chinchilla lanigera; assembly: GCF_000276665.1. Taxonomy (NCBI): domain Eukaryota; kingdom Metazoa; phylum Chordata; class Mammalia; order Rodentia; family Chinchillidae; genus Chinchilla; species Chinchilla lanigera. The sequence continues at coordinate 4,909,154 of NW_004955485.1, read as the reverse complement.
TAGTGATGTTGCTGGATTTATCATTTTTGCTGTCCTTTCATAACCCAGGGAGATGTCATTTTTCATTAAAATTCTATATTTCATTTTGTTGAAACATAATGTGAACTAGGTCCTTCCAATTACACACACACACACACACACACACACACACACACACACACATATATATAGCGCCATGGGAATTTAAACCTTAATGCCAACTTGCTTTGATTTTTCAATCATTCAAGATATATCCTTAATGTTATTTATTCTGCTGCTTTTAGAAATGTAGTTCTATGCTTCCCTTGAAAGCGGAACTAAAGTCCTATCGTCCCTTCTATTGAAGTCATGAAGTGGATTCAGAATCAATTCCACATGCTTCTTTTCTTTTCTATTAAATGTTTTTGTGATTCACACAACTATCAGCTTCATAAAATAAAAGGTCATGTATCTCATTATTTTCTGTCACTGAACTAATGTCATTTTGTTGATAAAAGAATGAGTCCTATCCACGGACAGGACCGCTCACAGCGTCATGGCACAGCCTAGGCGGGAGAGGAGTACACTGCCATGTTCGTCACGTACAGAGATAGACCCTGGCCTTTCTCTCCAAGGCAGCACATGCCTGGGTCCTTCTTCTGTGCCTGTTTTGCCCCCAACCGCTTCACCCTTGCTCACCCTACTGCTGACATATTGGGTTCCTTCCCAGCACCTCAATGTGCCACCCACACGTCTGCCTCGAGTTTTAGATGGTGCCGTTTGTAATTCTCTCCTGTCCACTTGCAGGACTTTTTTCGTCTGTTTTTTTTTTTTTTTTTTTATTAGTACATGTTTGAAGTACATAAAGACCATAGTCCTCATGGGGAGTTTGTGCATGTATCTGATATATCTTATTTTTTTTTTATTCCTTTCTCTGACCCTCCATCCCTGCCTTCCCCAATCTCTTGGTCCTCTTCTGTTGTGAAAAACATCTACCTTTCTATTTCCTGTTATCTGCCTTTTGATTTTATTCTTTCTTTATATTTGAGGTTTCTTATAAAAGAAACCATATGGTATTTAAGCTTCTGTGTCTGTTTTGTTGTCCTTAGCTTTATGGTCTGAAGGTCCACCCATTTTCCTACATGTGACTCAGCTTGGTCCTTCTTCATTGCAGAATAGTATTCCTTTGTGTATAAATACCACATTTTCCTTATCCATTCATCTCATGATGGACATCCAGGCCTTTTACAAGATTTAAGATCTGAAATAGTGGCAGCAATCTTGGGTAAAATAAAATTAAAGATGAAATTCAAGCTATATTAATTAGTTATAATAATCAAAACAGTATGGCACTGGTGTAAGAGAAACCCATACACTAAGGTAATAATAAATAGTCCACATCATATAAACTCACACATATAAAGTCAATCAACATTTGATTGCCAAGAATACACCATGTACAAACATAACTAATTTTGTAAATGATATTTAGAAAACTAGATAACCAAATACAAAATAATGAAAATAGACAATTATTTTACAACATATACAAAACTTAGATGAAATGGATTAAAGGCTAAAATATAAAATCCGAAGCCATAAAACTCCCACAAAAATATAGAGAAAAATTCTTGACATTGGTATAGACAATGGTTTTTATTATTTGGATCCCCAAAAGTAGAGGAAAAAAAATGAAAGTGAAATTACATTGAATTCAAAATCCCCTGTACAGCAGAAGACATGAAAAAATAAAAAGCAACCTAAAAAAAGAAAAAGAAAAGAGAATTTGCAAGTTGGATATCTGATAGTGGTTGGTAGTTGGTTGATAGTTGGTTAATATCTGATAGTTGGTTGATAGTTGGTTAATATCCACAATATTTGAAGAATTTCTGTAGTTGAATAGCAAGAAAAACAGTGCAGCTTAAAATAGGTGAAGGACCACCATAGATATTTTTCAAAGAGATACAAATGGCTAACTGATATGTACATAGGTTTTCAGTGTCAATAATCATTTTGGAAATGCAAATGGAAACCACATTGAGGTATCAGCTCACATCTGTTTCGATAGCTCTTATCAAAATGACAAGAGATAAGAAATACTGACAAGGTGTGGATGACAGAAAGTTCTAACACACATACATTAATCTGGTACTACCATTTTGGAAAACAGTGTGGAGTTTCATAAAAGAAAATAAATTATTTAATCCTGTAAAACTTACAAATATTATATCTCCATTAAAAAAGGTGAAAGATTTATATGATCTGAAGAGAAACCAGAGTGTATATATCTCAATTAAATACATAAAATGTTATGATTTGTGTATAGATGTCTCCCCCAAAACCTCATGTGGTCATAGGTGGGGCTTTTTCAGGGGTGGCTGGATACAGAGTGTGTGATACTGAGATTGAGTCATGGGGCAATGCTAGGATGAAGAAAGCTGGTATTAAGGGTGTGTGATTACTAAATTAGTCCCCTGAATGGTTTGGTATCCACTGTAAGCTGGGTACCACAGATAAACTGTAAAAAGTGCAGAAGGAAGCTGCGGTTGTTGCTTGCCACTTGTTCTTGCCTGCCATGAGCTGTTTACCTCTGCAATACCCCGCTGTCATGCCACCCTGCTTTGGAGCCACCCACTGTGGACTAAAAGTTTTTGAACTATGAGACAAATAGACCTTTCTACCCTTAACTTTGGGTGTTGGGTATTTTGTTTTAGTAATGAGAGAAGTAAGTAAGACATAAAGTAAGTGGAAAACAACCAAAAACTAAAAATATAATTCACATGTTACCCAGAGATCATACTTTTGGGTATATATTCAAAAAATTGAATTTAGATTTGAAAGGAATATAACAAATATCTGCACACACATATTTATTCCTATAGACAGCATACAGAATTAATCTAAGTATTCATCCCCAGGTGAGAAAACAAAGTATGATGCACAAACAATTAGATGATTTTAATAGAAGAACCAAAGACACAGGGATAAACATGCAGGACATTATGCTGAGTGAGCTGAGCAAGACACAGGAAAGAGAAATACTGTGTATCACTTATGCAGCAGGTAAACTCTAGAAACAGTTGAACTCAGGTAAACCATTTAGGTTTCTTTTTTTTTTTTTTTTGTACCAGGAATGGAACTCAGGACCTTGCACTTGCCACACAGGCACTTGTGCCACTGAGCTATATCCCTGGCCCAAGTAAACCATTTAGAATTGTTGTTCCAAGGGGCTAATAGTGGGAGAAATGGGGAGAGGGTCAAAGAGCACAACTTGCATTTATGAAATGTATAAGTTCTGGGGTTCTATATACGACTTGATGAATACAGTAAAGCATATTGTCTACTTCCAATTTGGTAAGAGTAGAATTTAAGAGTTCTTATCACAAACACACACACACACACACACACACACACACACACACTGGTAACTACGTGTAGTGTAGGATATGTAATTTCATCATAGTGATCTCTCCACAATGAGTATATATAGCAAATCAACATGTTCTAGCCCTAAAATATATTCCAACTTTTATGTGCCAATTCTGCTTCGTGGAAGCTGGCGAGAAAACCATCTTTTAATCAAGGGCTATTTTTAAAATACAGCAAGATTCAAGTTCATTCAGTGGCTTTTTAAAAGTTCTGTTTTAATTTTTACATGTGTACAAGGGAAAAGCTGATGGGTTTTGATTTTAAAAACATGGCATGCTGTAGAGACAAGATTTAGAAAGGAGGGTTGGCTATCTACTCTATGATCTTCAGTAACAGTTCTAGGATCCATGAACCTGTGAAGGTGGGTCATTTGCTATGTGATGTTGGGGGGTGATACATAAGCCATTTTCACACTTACCCTATCTTCCATGGCCTCATTTAAAGGATAGTGACAACAATAATAGTAACTACATCATTTCCTTTTATTTGCACAGGGTGTTATCACTCTCCTTCATCACCTTCATTGGCTAACAACCTCATGCTTTGCTGAGAGGATTTAACAAAATATATTTTAAAAATCTTGCCCAGAGAACCTGACATACGTTAACAGTTTATCAATAAATATGTATTCCCTTTTGCTCATCTGAAGCTCATTAAACGATAGAAAACACAAACACAAAGTGTGTTTACTGTTATTTTTTCCATTCCAGCCACTGTTAACACCCTAGTCCAAGTTGGCATCACAATTTGCATGCATTTATCTTCCTATGTTAATTTCCTGTTTCTTCCCTTGACTCTCTAAAATCCCTTATTCACATTCAGAACATCTATTGAAGATGTCAACATGAGACTTTCCTTTTTAGAACCACTTAATGCCTCTGCATTGAACAAGGACGGAATCCAAGATTACTACAGTGTCCTCCATGGCATCCCATGGCCCAGACCTGGACCATTTCTCAGATCTTCATAGCTGTTCTCCCCACTGTGCAGCCTGCTCTGCTTGCCGGGCTTCTTTTTGACTTTCGGCAGTCAGCCCAGACTTGCCTCGTGGTCTTCACTGTTACTTTCCCCTCTGCTGGGAAGGGTTTATTCCCAGAGTTTTAAAAAATTTAATTTATTTTGGTCCCCCAAATCAGCAGATTTTTATTTGTCTCTTTGTTTTGCACCATTTATGTTCAAGCTAAAATGCAGCTCCTTGAGAAAGCTTGTAGTCCACATACTCTGCCGCGGCCACTCCACCCTATCGCTGACCATCACCGAACCTTTTTTACATAGTAGGTTCTCAGTAAATGTTTGACATTTCTCTTGTAAGTATAACAAAAAATCGTCCAGAAAGATTAAATGATTTGACTAAACTTCTGGTCAACATGCTAGTGTAGAATCTAAACAATCTACACAAACTGTAATTTTAAAAAAATAGTCATGATTAAATAATGCTGATAGCTGTACAACTCCATAATTACAGTACAAAACACTAAATTGAGTTCTTTAAATCAATGAGTAAATTTTATACTATGCATATCTCAATGAAGTTCTTATTAAAGATAATCATGAAATGCATTATTCTTCCAATCTTATCTTTTAAATTACACTAATTAATTATTTAATTTAATTTAGTGGAGCACTGAAAAGCCATGAAGCTGGTTCTCCTCTGTAAAATCAACCCCATTCATTAGATCTGTGGCTTCTCCTTTATGATAGTGCTTATCTGTTGGAAGATTCTCCTTAGATTTCTTCATTATAAGCCAGTATAGCACATATTATATCCTTTGGGGAAAATTTCACATATTTTGTATATAGAGTGTATTATATTACTTTGCTAGGCAGAGTAAGTGCACTTTGAAGTGCACTTTGTAAATTCCCACAGGGGGATATACTGCTTTACCAGACAGTAGTGATCCACCAGGGATCATGTGAAGATGGAACTCATTAAAAATCTTAAACAAGCAGCTTTATTCTTAGCTGGGCTGCACCATGCCTGGGGGATCCGGATTCTGGGCAGTTTTGGGGTCAATGCCATAAAATCCAAACCTTTGTCCTTCCTGTTTCTGGGGGCTTTAAATGCCTCGGATCTGCTGCATTTTTTATTGGAGAGACAAGGAGTTTCTCTCTAGTACTGAAGTTCACCTGAGGAATTCCCTAAGGTCCTGCGGCTGTCTGTGAATAAGCTCTAACCGGATTGGAAAGCCTCCACAGAGCCACGAGATGTCTCTGCTCTGGTCTAGCTTCATCCGCTCCACTATTAACACTGCTCTCTCTCTCCTACCTAGCAGCTAGGAAATGGTGCCACTATCCTTCTGTCCTAGAGGCTGAAATACTTATTTTCTAGAAAGAGCAGATTAATTTACTAATCTCTTCTTAAGAACACCTATAACAACTAGAAATTGAGTGATACTTGCAAACAAGGTTTTGGTTGCCATGGAGGAAGCGAAACGAGCAGTGAAGTCATCTACTTTTGTTTAATGACATTTACCAGTACTAAGCACATTTCTCCTTACCCACACGTTTGCATCTCCAGCAACCACACTTGCACATATATATAGACATGTACACCCCCACGCACGCACACTCATCTACAAACCATGTAAGTCATAGTTTACTTCAGGCTGCAACCTCTAAGTCATGTGAATCATAATTTCTTACTTTCAAAAACTAAAATCCTCATGTCCTCCCAAATGCCAGGTGTAAAACAGGCCATGCCAAATCCTGTCCTATTGTACACAGGGGTGATGATGAACCATGGGAGCTGATTCCACACCTGCCTCAGGTCACCAACACGGATTTTCTGGCAGCCCACATGCTGTCTTTAGAGTCATGCTGCCTTGTTCTCCTAGGTGAGAGGTCCTCCTGTCAAAAGTTGGATGGCTCTAATATGTTAGTGACCATTTAGGTCTCCAAAGGTGAGCCCATTTACCAAACTACTACTGCGTTTCAACAAAATCCAACCCCACAATGCCAATTCCCAAAACTCTGATTTCTGGATGGGAAGCCACAGAATTAGAGAGTTAATAAAATATTCTAGTAGTGCCAAGTAGCAAAAAAATCATAGTGTAAGTGTCTCAGCTCAGCTTTTTACTCAAACTGCTCTCATCTAATTAGACATATGCAAATTAGTGTAGAATAAAGGTCTGTCATGATGGAGATGAACTGACCTCAGGCTCCCCTGAAATAACAGCTGGGAAAATATTACCCTCTGCTGCAGAGAATCACTTTAGGGGATTTCTACCTGGTACAACAGTGATTTACTCCAAGTTTTTCTGCGCAATCCTTTGAAGTTTTTCTATTCACATACCAACGGATTCCTCTAATTTCAATCACTGATTTCCTTTCTTGCGAAATTAACATTTTGTGTTTAAGCATCTCCTTAGTGCTCTTCTCGCCTGTTTTTATCTGCAGCCCACCTGTGGGGCCTAAAATAACATGCACCATATTAGCACACCTTGGGGAAGACTCCCATAACAGTCACCTGTGCACCTAAGTAGCTCTTGACTTATTTCTTTCAGAATGTATTCATAACCCTGGCCATGTTTATTTTCCTCCAGATGTGAATTAAAAATACCTCAAAGGCCAATTTCAGTGACTCTTTGGAGTGGGTTAAGCTGTCTTACTGCCCGTTGTACTCTCTCTGCACAGCATTTCACCATCTCTGGAGCACAGCAGAGGGTGTGCATCAATCAGGGAGCTGTTGGGCATCCTAGGAGCACACAACAGGTGGCAGGTTTCACTGGCCCTGTCTTCGGATGCCTCCTCACCCACCGGCTCCTGTCGACAAACACGCTGTCATTTAATCCACAACCACTACTGCATGCAAATGTAACGATGCCAGTTTCACTCGAATTGGTTCCCAAAGTTGGTGTCACGAGTAGGAAGGCAATATAGCCACTCTGCCATTTTCATCTTCCAGACTCAAATTTTTCACCAATATTTTCACACTAACCACCATTTCTCCTTCTCTAGGTTAAAGTTTAATGTAACTTCACCATTTGCGAGGCATTGCAACTGTCATGAAAATAAGTGACTTTGTGGGCGGGCACAAATCTCTCTGATGGGCCCTCCCTAACCACTGGGGTTGGATGTATATGAAACATTTCTTTTAAAGGTATTTTTTATTTCTTGCAAGCAGCTTTGCACACTTTTGCCCACATGAGACTAGCTCTCCTTTTGCCTTAGCTCAGAGCCAAGGGGGCTATTGATTTTGAAAGCTTATAAGGGAAGCAATACAGAGAAACTCCTGGTAGTAAAATCAGAAGGTGACCTTTTTGGGCTGGTCAACCAGCTATAAGAATTTCCTCCCACTTTCCCTCACCCCTTTACTCACATACACATGCAGTGACGTGTCCCTCCCAGCTGTACCACACACACAACATCCCTGAATGCTAAGAGCAACCCAGAACCTCAAGACCTGAGAATGTCACTAAGCTGCAGAACAACATTCATCTTGGCAGGGTCAGTTGAAAGCAGCAACAGTAAGGGATTAAGAAGAGAATGAATTGCTCGTTTTTTGGAAAGCCTCTGCCCCTTTTAGAGTGGCTGGTTTCCATTTAGCAAATGACCTCCTCCTGCAATGAAGGAAAAATAATAACCAAGACCCAGAAGGATAAATTATGTCTTTCACTCAAGAAATGCTGAGTGCTCTGCTTGCTTCATGCCGTACGTGACAGACATAGGTTTGTGGTGTTATATTTCCATAGCCTTCCTTGTCAATATGATAATATAATGATTTCTACACTTTGCTTTTGTATTTTCACCTTTGGGAAGAGAGTCCTGAGCTCTAGAAGGGAGTGCTCTGCTCCTGCTAATGGTTTTAAATTCTGAACAGGAACTTTGTTAATATAGCAACCAGATATTCTATTTTCCAGGTTTCCTAAAGGGCCGATCATTAAAATAAATATATACTTTTCCTATGAAGATGGAGACTCTCTTGTGAAGAAAAATGGTTAAAAAGTGAGCTCTTTGGTAAGTAGGGTCAAATTCATTGCTTGACAAGCTGTTCCCTGTGGAATAAGTATAGAATGAGGGTTGATTAGCTTTTCAAGGTACAATACTTTTATCCTATTACGGACTCTGTGCTCTACATCTGCCATTCTGGAAATGTGGGCTGCCCCTCTCTGACAACAGGCATTTCAGGAGTTGCTCTGCAGACTCCTCCCTGAGACCATGCAGTCCACCTGGCCCTCTTCAATCTTGCCCGAGCACCGCACATAGAAGAATTCTTACAGGACACCTAACTCATCATATCAATCTTTGGTTGCCAACTCACACTGGATTTTACAAGAGGCAGAGGTTAAGCTCCAGTTCTTCAGCATATCATATCAGTCCCTTCCTATCGTAATTTTATAGTCTTACCTTTCATCGTTTGCTATGTTCCCATTGCCCCAGTCAGGTTGAACAGTCTTCAAGGAAGAAAAACAAGGTGAAAGGTTCAAGAGACCCACACAATCTCTCTTGTGCATATGGCCTGATTATTGCCCACATATCCTTCATTTCTCATTTAGAAATCACCTAATACAGGAAAATTGTTCTAATTCTCTTAGACCAGATTAGGTCTGTGCACAGTGTGCTTTTGGGCCAATTTGCGCATCTGTTATGGTTTGTGTCTGGGTGTCCCCCCAAAGCCTCATGGGGTCACGGGGCAGGCTTTTAGAGTTTGGTTGATTATGGGTGTGAGAGCTACACCTGCCCCTGGGTGGATAGTTTGCATATGTAAGGGAGAGGAAGAGGCTGCTTGGGGCCATTCCTCCCTTTTGTGCTTGTTGCTTCTGCTGTGTTCTCCCACCATGAGCTGTAGCCCTCTGCCATGTGCCACTCTGCCTTGTAACCTGCCAAGTATGGACTAAAACCTCCACAAACTGTAAGCAAAATAAACCTTTCCTTCCTTAATTTTGGGCATCAGGTATTTTGTCCCAGCAATGAGAGAAAAGTAATCAAGACAGCATCTATTCTGGTAGCAGTGGAGCTTCATAGGTTTTGTTTACTGGTTGCCTTCTCTACTGACTACAACTTCCTTTGGACAAGAACTTGTCTAATTTGCTCATTATTATATCCAAGATTGAATGAATGGACAGATAAATGAGTAACTGAATTGTCATGACATAAAAATTGAGAATGAATAGATGAAGATAACAGCAGATTTTGCAACATGGTAGGATTGATTTCATAGTAGAAAAACATCTCACTAAATGGGACAAAGCAGGACATTACAGAAGATATCTTCACCTCACAATCTTCTAAAATAATTCTCACAAGATTTCTGACATCTAACATCTTACAATTACAGAGATGAATTGCTCGATTAAAGGTCCTTCCTTCTGTGAAATGCCTATGGAAAGTAACCCTTCACATGCTATAAATACATCTGCACATTCCCTGGAGCAGTTCTGAGAGATCTGGGAGAATAGAGTGCAGCAGGGGGACTGGGAGGGGCCTGCTTTTTGTGAGCCATAAATGAAAGTGAAAGACAAGGGCAAATTAGCTCAAAGTCTGAAAAATATTCTCTTTTCTACATGCCTAGGAGAAGAGCATCAAGTTTTAAGAAAGAGATGTCAGAATCATTTCCTGACCTCTCCTTTCACACTATCTTCCACTAGACCAGATTCCATTCCTATACACTGACCTCAAGAAACCACTACCAATCGTACAGTTACATCAATAGTTTGTGATCAGAAAAGTCCACCATCTCCCACCTGGATTTTCAATTTATTCTTTCAACAAATATTTACTGGGGACCTGCAACATGCCATACAGCTTTCTAGGCTCAGACTACAACAGTGAATACTTTGTGCCTCTCCATCCTCATACAGCATAACTTCTAGTAGAATTCTTCCTCTATGTAAGGTGTGAGCTACTTGAAAGCTTACTGAAGAAGTTGAGTAATGTGTCTTTGAATAAATAAACTACTATTTCAATATTTTGAATATTTCAGCATATTTTTCCTCTTCACTTTCCATGGAGGTCACATAGAATAGCTTCTAAGAATATGTGCCAGAAATAAACAAACCTGAGGTTTACTTCTAGTTCCACTGAGACTAGTCCCTACTGGGGCAATTTAGCAGGTTACTTTATTTCTCCAGGCATCAGTTTTTCTAATGTAACGTAGAGATAACTTAGGAATATAACCTTATACAATGTGATGGAGAAAAAAGAGAACGTACAAGACAAACGCTTGGCAAATGAGAGAATTCAACCATGTTAACTATTAGTTCTTTTTTTCTATTTTCCTTACCTGTTTCAATGAGAAGAATGCTGGTTTCATTTTGTATGCAAAGAAATTAACATAGTGTTATGCAGTAAAATTTGTATATTTCCAATTCTTTGATAGGAGTCTCAAGGCAATATACTAAATCTTCCTGCCTTCTTGTTTACAACACCTTATTAAATAGAAAAACTAGCCAGAAGTTTATCAGTGTTAGGGGAACATGAGGAAGGTTCAGTCTGCAGGGCAAAAGAAAGAAAACCATCAAGACATATAGGTCAGAAAAATTTACTGCATGGAGGTTCTCACTCTTGCAGTATGTCTGGTGATGTGTCAGGATACCCTAGAAACAATCAGCATATAGAACATCCCTAGAAAACAGCACCCAGGAAGGAATAAACACACGTCTCATAAAAATACCTAAGGCATTCTAATGAAGTGATTACTTAATTCAACTAAATTTATTCCTTGCTTTAAAAGTATTTCTCCATTACTGATTTCAAACCTGGGAAATACATACAGACAAACATATACACAGACACATAAATATTTTCCTCCTTAGGCCATGGTCTCAGATGAAAAAGAAGCATTATTCCTAGTGATAAAAGGACTTCAGAGAACTTGATTCTATTTGTGATATGTGAAATTTGAGATAGAATGGCTAGATGAACCTGGCCAAGGCATTTAAGAAACTTTTATCTTCCTAGAATTATTTGTCTTTCTCTAAAACAAGGAAGGCCAGTGGAAGAAATCTTCAGTTTTAAATATAATTTAATTATTTCTCATGGCACTTTTTGATTCATTTATACATTTTCTTATTACCAAGTTTTCCTTACATGCATTATGTATATAAAATATATGCATATATACATGGCATGAAGAGACTGTATTATTCAGCCTACAAACTTAATACCTAAAGTTATTTTCTCCTTTCATCTAGGATGAAACAGTGTTTATATCAGTTAGGGTTCATTAGAGAAAGACGGTTCATATATATATATGAACCATGGTCTAAGGAGGAAAATATTTATATGTGTGTGTGTGTATATGTCTGTATGTATGTATTTCCCAGGTTTGAAATCAGTAATGGAGAAATACTTTTAAAGCAAGGGATAAATTTAGTTTAATTAAGTAATCATTTCATTAGAATGCCTTAGATATTTTTATGAGACGTGTGTTTATTCCTTCCTGGGTGCTGTTTTCTAGGGATGTTCTATATGCTGTTTGTTTATATATATATATATATATATATATATGTGATTGCTTATATATATATGATTTACAAGGTAGACTTACAATGGTCACAGGCAGAGTCACGCATGGAACAATGCAAAAGGGCTGTCTGTGCACTGGAGACCTGAAGGATCCTGTCAAAAGCCAGAGGTCTGGACCACTGCAGATTCCTGGGGGAGTCCACATCAGAGGCTGTAAGGCCTGTGCTGGAAGACTGAAGAGTCTGCACTGAAAGGCTGAAAATGGATGGGCAATAGTGATGGTGAAGACTGGGACTCCACCAAAGAAACAGGAGTGGGACTTCCTTCCTTTCCCTTTTCATTCCACCCAGGCTACAAGCCCATTGGTTGGTGCCATCCACACCCACTGCAGGTCTTCTGTCTTCAGGAAATCCATCATCCAGATACACCCAGAACTGTGCTGAACCAATCACCTAGGCATGTCTTATTCAAGTTGACACTGCATTTAAGTATCACAGATATTCCCAGAAAAGTTGTAAAATACTCTGTACCTCACATAATTGAACCTGCTAAGAGGCATGAAGTCAACTTTCGTTTTATTGATGAAATGTAAGATCTACTTAACTTTCTTTAGTCGGCTGAGTTGAACAAAAGAAATGAACAATGAGGTATGACATTTCCATCTTCAATCCTGTATCCTGGAAATTTAGGCATTTCATGAACTTGTGAATGTAATTTTATATATCATTTAAAATTGGTTTACCTTTTAGTAATTGTCTTTAAAATGATTGCATTCTATACTAATTTCAACATTACAAATTTTAGGCAAGTTCTTCCTGTTAAATCTTCCTTTGAAGGATATTATCAGGAAAGCACACTCTTTATGAAGAGATATTTCTTAATAAAGTCCTGTTCATGCAGGCAAGGAAATCAGCTTCCTGGTTTTCCCTGCCAAGTATCAAATGAAGCCTGGCTAACTCTTTTGGGTTTATTTTTACTTATTAAAATTCAGTAATTTAAACATATTTTCCTATGAATTCCTGGGTGCTATTTTATGAGTTTCAGTGTTCATACTGAAACATTAAAATCAATCACCTTTATTTTTTTCCTCCATGAAATAAACATAAATGAAAGTAGTAATAGTTGGCAGAAAGGGTACTATCAAAGGATTTATAATTGACTATTAGATTCTTGAGAAGTAGGACATCTGAAACACACAAGGGAATAATTTGAGATAAATCCAATTGCCTGAGAAAGTTAGAAATATTACTAGTACAGATAAAACAAAGATTAAAAATCTAAATATTACGTTCAGAATTACATTTTGCCCATAAAGTTAAAAATATTTCATTCATACCTGAACCCTAAATAACATGACTAGCTTTCTGGTGTATAGCTATGATAAGGTGGAATTGATTAATGTTAATAAGAATGACCACATCGCTAGGACGATTATGCCAAATTTGAGAAAGATAAACACTTTTATCTTTCTCAGTTCAGGTTGTTCTTAACTTGGACTGGTTCAGCTTACTACATTGATTATATTTTGGCTTTTGCTACGGCATGAAAGCAATTTATTTGCAGTAGAAACAATGCCTTGAACTTTGAATTCTAATTATTTTCCGGAGCTGATGAGAACTCCCCTTCTCTGCCAAACTGAAGGCTACTGTAAGTGCCGTGAGCACGCAGCTTTTTTCACAAGAGCCAAATTGTGGAATCAATTTAAGTTTCCTTTCATGGGTGAATAGATAGAGAAACTATATTCTCAGTACATAATTAAACACTGCTCATTTAAAAATAAAGAAATCCTGCCACTGGGACAAATGATTGAACCTGGAGAATATTACTGTCTGTGAACTGAGGTGTCCACAGAAAGGTAAATTTTATATAATCTCCCCTATATTTGGACTCTAAGAATGTTCGTGTTATAAGGGATAGAATGGTGGTTACCAAGCCTGGAGAACAGAACCAGTAGGAAAGTGCTGACAGAATACAGAGATTGACCCAGAAGGGGAGTTCCACAATGGCAGAGCAGTGAGTGCCAGCAACTCAGCTTTTCCAGGACAGCGCCCCAAGTCTGGGAAACAGCAGCTTGGAGAGAAACTAAAGTGAGTGGAGGGTACATGGGAACCATGAAGGAAGTGACAGAGGAGAAAAACAACAGGACTAAGTGACACAGAAGTAAATTCCACTGTGGAGCAGCAGCAGCGCAGCACCACCCAGGGTGCCTGGCTCCCTAGGAGCTGGGAGGCAGAGTGAAGCCAACAACTTTTGTGCTCCTGGAGAACCGCAGAACTGCACCAGGATTCAGAGTCCTGCAGCTGGAGCCAACAGGGGGAACATGAGATAGTGCTTTCAGAGTGGCGTTCTACCTCCGAAGTTGGCGAGTGATCTTAGTACAAGCACTGGAGGCCACGGTCAGGGAGCAGGAGCTGTCGGGAAGGACTGGGTGTTGGAACTCAGGCCCAGGACAGCCCCATGGCTGCTCCACACTGCCAAGTTCCCAGCATGGATGAGGGCAAGACAGTCGCGGGAGACTGACAACACTTGGAGAGCCGACTGTGGGCGTCTCGCTGAGAGGCGGGGGCTGGGAAACACCAACCCAGTTCTCACAGTCAGGCGGCTGGTTCCAAGGGTAGAAGAGACACACCCATCATATTTAGTACACACTGACTGTGCATCAAGTCAGAGAATCTTTTCCCATCCCCATTTCTCACTATTAATTTTACACCCAGTTTCCCATCATTCCCTTTTAAATATGTAACGTACCCTTGCCACCAATACGATTCTTTGCCCACTTCTGTGTCCTCTTACCCATAAAACAGAACAGAAGGATTTTAAAAATCAACTTTTTTTCTTTTTTCTCTCCCCCACCCACCACAGCAGTACCTGGTCCCCGGCCCCCTGAGATTTAGATAACTGATTCTATAAAATGACTGTTGAATACTGTTTTCACCAGCAAAAGAGACACATCCATCATATTTAATGCATATTAACTGTGGGTCAAACTTGGGTTGTTATGATGCTTATACTAGAACTGTGGATTTCTTCTCTGGCTAAAGGCAGATCCTGAGAGTTCAGAAACTTCCTCCGACACATTCAGCTATTTGGCCTTTGACAAAAGCCAAAAGCGTGTGTTGGAGGAAGGGCAGCCTCCTCAACAAGTGGTGCAGGGAAAACTGGTCATCTGTGGGCAGACGACTGAGAGTGGACCCTTATCTCTCACTGTGTACTCAGTTAAAATCAAAATGGATCACAGAAATAAGCATTAAAAAACATTAAAGATAAATGGGATATTCAAAGGGAATTCCCTATTCAAAGATAAGATAGGTTAAACACTTGAAGACGTAGATGTAGAGAAGATTTTTCTAAACAGAACCTCAGTTGCACAAGAAGTAACAGCAAGAATTAACAAATGGAATTTAAAAAGCATTTGAACAGCAAAAGAATTAATCAGTAGAATGGAGAGGCAGCCTATTAAATGGGGAAAAATTTTGCCACCTACTCAGGCAGAGGACAAATATCTAGAATATACTCACTCCGCCCCAAAATTAAAGATCCAGTCAAGAAATGGGCAAGAGGAAGGAATAGAAACATTCAATACATATGTGAAAAAATGTGCACTATTGCTGGCCTTTAGAGAAATGCAAATTAATACAATGACAAGATTCTGTCTTAGTCCAAAATGAATAGCAATAGTTAAGAAATCCAACATTAAGAAATCAAACAATAACAAATGCTAGTGAGGCTGCAGTGAAAAGGGAGTGCTCCTTCATTGTTGACGGGATGTACACTAGTTCAATCATTGTGGAAATCAATATGAAGATTTCTCAAAGAACTGAAATTAGAAATCCATACAACCCATCAACCTCCCTGCTTGGTATCTTCCCCAAAGAGTTTAAGTCATCATACTGCAGGGATACACACATTCTAATGTTTATAGAAGCACAATTTGTAATAGCTAAATCCTGAAAGCAGCCTGTATATCCATTAACAGATGACTGGATAAAGAAAATGTGGTGTCTATATATAATGGAAGGCTATTCTGCTATAAAGAATGACAGATTTGAGACAATGGAAAATAAATGGATGCACCTAGAAAATATAATGTTGAGTGAAACAAACCAAGACACAAGCTTCAGTGCCATATGGTATCTCTCATTTAAGTCAGGCAAAGTACAAAGAAAGAAAACAATAAAGGATGGGTAGAAGGGAACTAGAAGATGGATCTCTTGAAACAGGGATGTGGTCCAAGGGAAAAACAAGGAGAGGTGAGGAGGAGGGGAAGGGAAAACAAGTGGAATGAAGATGTGCCATGGACAGGAGTCTAATAATCTCAGTTAATGTAAACAGTTTATGTTATGACGTGAGCTAAGATTCACAGTATCAACAAGAATGAAAAATGGGATAAGAAACTTAGAGAAGGAGAGACAGAGGGGAAGTGAAGGGGAAGGATTTAAAACAAAAAGAAATACACAGTGATTTGTACACATAAGAACTTCTCTACACGACTGTGGCATGCACAGATTGCAAACATGTAATCATTTTTAAAAGTTTCAACTACATAAGAGAAATAAATTTTAAAGATATAGCTTCATAACATGGCGAACAAAGCTAATAGCAATGTATTGTACTCTTCATAACTGCCAGAGTAACAGTTTTTCAGTGTTACCTCTGCAAAAAATAAGTATGTGATGTGATGTATATTTTAATTTAAATATTCAGCCATTCAACAATATATGCAAAACAACATATTGTACATGATGAATACGTACAATTAGTTGTCACTTAAGAAAATAAGAACCAATGAAGTTAGTAACACAGAAAAATAGTTGAAAGGAAATTTTTAAAATGCAATAATAAGTGAAGAAGGAAAATGTTTTTAGTCTCACAAAGATCCTTAACTTCTAATATTCCCAAGACTGATAGAGTTCAGTATTGTTGAGGATGATTTGAAGTTGGCACATTTATTCCCTCTCAACAACAATGTAAATTATAACTTTGTTGGATAATACTATGCTATTTATATTAAAGTATGTGTTCATATTAATCCAGCAATTTATTCCAAGAAAAGTACAAAAATTGTGCAAAATTATGTTCACGGCTCTAATGTCTATAATAACAAAAACCCAGAAACGACTAAAGTGTCCAACAGAAGAACTGGGCAAAGTAATTCTAACCAATAATGATAAAACAATATGCAGCTGCTTAAAATTACATTTTTAATCAAATAAAAGCCTAGAAATATTTTTGAGCTCATTAATAGAAACACACGACAGAAAACGATCCCTAGATGCATTTACTGATGGTTCTGGGCCATTTTATGTTGCAGTAACAGAATACTATGGAGCTGGTAAATTATAAACAGAAGTCTATTCAGATTATGGTTCTGGAGTCGGCCGATGGGGATGGCCCCTTTACCGTGTCATAGGGTGACAAAGGGCGCCACGGGGCAAGTTATAGAGCCCATGAAGCTCTGGACCATGTTCCTCTACTTATAAACTCACCAACCATGTCTTGGGAGTTCCACCTCAAGACCTCATCTAATCTTAGTGACTGCCCAAAGCCCCACCCCACATGCCATCTGCATTAAATGTAAGGATTCAATTTACAGTACAGGAACTGTGGGGAGATATATTGGAAGAACAGTAGCGATATATGAATGGAAAGGAAAGTTCCCCAGAATGCTGCCATTGGTTTTCTATGTAGGTGGAGAGAAGAAATGTTCTTGCTTAATGGGAGTGGAGTTCTCTACGAATAGCGGGTGGTGTTGAGGGGAAAAATACTCCAGCCCCTTCTCTTTGAAAAAGAGGGCTTACAGAGTCCTCACTGCCTTCCTGGTGGAACTCTAGTTGGTTTCAGCAGTGAACATCTCATTGGGTCACCATCGTTGGGTTCTTTCTCTGGCCTTGCTCCTCAGTCCCCAAAGCGCTTGTTGGTAGCCGGTGTACAGAAGCCACTTGCGCCCAGGTCCACAGCATCACTGCAGTTTAGGGAAATATAACGTGAGCTGTGTGAATCTTTGTTCTTTGCACAGTTTCGTCTGTTCAGATCTTTGTGTTCAGGTATGCTTGCATATACCTTCACATCTCTGGTCCTTGTAATGAAGCACTCACCTGCATAGATCTCCAGGAGACCTTGTGCCTGTTAATAGTGATCAGTTTGGCTGGAGTAAGACGTGCTTAGCAGATCAGTGAAGCATACTTCAGGGTGCAGCCGTGGGGTATTTCCAGAGAGGATCTGCAGAGAGGCCAACAAACGGATGGGAAGCCCCTGTGCAACTGCAGGCAGCACCATCTAGTGGACTTGTGGCCTGGATGGAAGAAGGCGGGAAGGAGGAGGCTGCCCACCTGCATTTCCGAAGTTCCATTCTGCTTGAGCAGGCACATCTTTTACTACTTCCATTGCCAGTGAACATGAGATTAGAGCTTCTCCAGCTTTTCACTGTGGACGCATATCAGCGGCTCCCTAGGGAGCTTCCCAGCCTTCAGTCTCAGACTGGTGCTGCTCTTGCTCTGTGGCTTTCAGCCTCTTGGACTAATCTCTGATCCTTTGACATGCAGAAGGCCATTGTGGACTAGCCTGTCCTGATTCTATAAGCCTATCTAATTATATATATATGATTTTATACCTCTAGAGGACTCTAACCAAAACAGACATTCCTCACTCATAAGTGCCTTGTCTGTGAGGGAGTTGTTCATTGCATGCTGTTCTGAGATTCTCCTTCCAAGCCCTCATCTGCAGTATCCAAGGAGCTGTCACTTCTTTCCACTGCTCTGAGAGAAAGGCGTAGCTGTGGCTTTGAACATATCCCTTTGCCAGGACTGTAAGCAACATTAGCACAGAGCTTAGCACTCGGGTAATACTCAACAGTACTTGATAATTATATGAATGAATGCATGAATGAATGATTCCAAAGCTAGCTATTAGAACCTCTGACAATCTCCTTCTCTCACCCTGAAATTTTCCATATTTTAAGATTAATTAATTTGTGCTTTGGTTATGGTATCTATCATTAAATATCTCAGCAGAAGGTTGTTAAGTGCCTCAGGTGATGCGTGACCTGGGCAAACCACCAAACCTCTTCATAACGCAGTTATTTCTGCTTTAACATTGTTTGACGCTGAGGGAAAGAGATTTATGTAGAAGCCGAATTCTTCAGGCATGTAGCAGGCCATGCTCGGCCTTTGAAGCCCGACCAGTTCTACACTGCACTGTGTGCCGGGGTCATTTGTTAAGAGAGTCTGCTCACAAGACAGTATACACATGTGGGATTCAGAATCACCAGTAATTTTCAAATTGCCTCTGTATTCTCACAAGTAAACTAGAAATCTAAAAGGTTTTTGCTTTGAATACTGTAAAGATAAATTTGCTTTGAATATTTTCCCCTTTGCCTCAGATGATAATGCCTCAGATAAAACTTTCAATTACAGTGCTATCAAATCCTCTTAAGGAGTTACATAAATATGTTTCAACATGTTTCTAAAATCATCTTTATTCCCGTTTAAAGGGTGTCTACCATATAAAGTTAATATAGAATGGCAGTATCAAAATTCTGCCCTGCTCCTCCCAGCATACATAAGCTACTAGATATGTCCAGTGTAAAATTATGGCATCTCTAGTAAGATGTACTTTACCTTACTTAAATCCTATTGGTGGAAAGAGCTCTCACTACAGAGAGCTAAAATGAAGTTCCAAGTCATGCTGCCTTCGGTGAAGACAGACTTTGTGCCATGTGCCATTGTGAGCCTGCACTCTTTGTGTTATGTCTCTCTCCTTCATTTGGTTGGCCTCCATCCCTGCCTTTCCATTGTCTCCAACCTCTGAGTAGATAAAAACATTGCTTCTGTAACTGCAGAGGTATGAATTTTAGAACATGAGTGTGTTTTTCATTTATTCGGTTTTGCACTTGACTCTAGCTATATTCCCAATGTTCTTCTTCATTGTCCGAATTTTGATGGAATATACACATGTGTATATATACATGAAAACAGTCTATACATCTCAGGAAATATTGACATAAGCACAGACTAATCAACTCTTTACCAGGGAGTGAAAAAAATGTGCAAGAGGAGAAGCTAGTGTAATTCTTATAAGGCAAAGTCATATCCATTCTACACAGTGAAATAGGGATTTTTTGTTGAAAATATTTCTATACTTCATGCTTAATTTCATATCAGCACCCAAGAAATATGCAAGGGTATAAACATTTGGAAAAGATGAACAGAAGAGCATCAGGACGAGCTGAATTTGTAGACATGGAAGCAGATGGCCAGTCAGATATTGGCAGGGGTTATAAAATATGTCTAAAGGATGGTGAACAGAACTCACCTCAACTAAACCTACAGGTAGAAGCATTTTTTAAAAAGAATGGAGAAGATATTTTTTCAAAGCTAACTCTCACTCCTTAAATTCATTGCCTTTTCAGGATTTTATTTCGGGCTTTTAAGATTATTTCAGGGGTGAAGCTAATATTTTAAACTTGCTAAAAGAAAGAGGATCAGGAGTTTAACACTTTAGGAAATTTCTCAGGTTTTCGCATCTGCAGTTGATTTGTTACAGCCTGAAAAGGTATGAACATAGCTATGAATTAGACATAAACACACAGCGAGAGCCGTGTGGCTTGAGGTATGTTATCATTTGCCTATTGGTTGATAAGTAAATGTTAAGTATATGTCTTCTTTATCTTTTCTCTTTTTCTACTCACCACACAGAGCTCTTTAGGCCCAATTTAGAAAGAAAAAAATACCATTAGAGAATATAATATTTCATGTTCCTTAAATACAAAGACAATGTCTGTCCTCATGGCTCCACGCTAAAGGCAAAATCATTTCGTCTGAAAGTTACATTCAAAGCTTGTCTGTGATGTTTTCGTCTCTGTCTGTGATTGAGACAAATTATACAGCAATTGTAGGAGACAGTCTTTTGTCTTCATGGAGAAATAAGATGTCTTTTATACATGAACTGGTGTTTTATTATCTTGTGCCCTTGCACTTCAAATTAATGATCTAGTTAATTACTTTTGAAGTCAAAATTCTACACAGGTGCTAGGAAATGGCATTCATATTAATACCAGAATATCATTTGTGCTATCAGAATAATAATAAAAATAATTAACTACAATAGGGCCACTATTTGCAAGGGCCTTAATTTGAACATTTTTCTCTTTGGACTATAGAGTCATATGAGAATTGGATAATTTGAACATTTAGCTAGAGTCTTGTTCTGTTATAAATTAATGAAATAGTTAGAAAGGGCATGGATATTTATAAATTCATAGACAATCCAAACTAAGTATTTTAACAACTGAGGTTTGCAAGAGCATTAGGGTCACCATGTTAGTCAGCCTCTTCCAGAGAGACAAAATCAGTATTACAGATATAGGCATAGGCATAGGTGTAGGTGTAAGTGCAGGTGTAGCTGCAAGTTTAGGTGTAAAGATAGATATACAGACAGATAGATGACTTGGCTTATGTGGATATTGAGATTCACAATATACTGCCCACAAACTGGAGATTCAGCAGTGTGACCATCCAGGTCTAAAGTCTTTAGAACTAGGGAAGTTAATGACTTAATTCTCAGTTCAAGGTCAGAAGTCTCAGAATCCAGGAGATTACAGTTATAAGATTCAGAGTACAAAGTCCAAGAAGCTTGAATTTTGATGTCCAAGAGCAATAGAAGAAAGATGTCTCAGCTCAAGGAGAGAGAGAGAGAGAGAGATGGAGAAAGATGGAGAGATGGAGAGAGAGAGAGAGAGAAGGAGGGAGCGAGGGAGAGAGGAAGAAGGGGAGGGAGAGGGAGGGAGAGGGACGGGGACAGGGAGAGAGAGGAAAATTGAGATGGGTAGACAGAGGAAGAACACATTCATTTCTTAGCGTTTTCCTTCTGTCAGGCCCTGAAGCTCATTGTGTGCTGCCCACTCTCTTGAGAACAGATTCCTCCACTCTGTGCATGGACTCAAAACACTTCCAAAGACAACCACTAGGAAAATTTCTACACTGAGTGAAGAAGGAATAGGTACAACAGAAGAAAGGCTGTCTTTCAGCACTCTGATGGTTCGATAAGGATAACTGATTTATAAAAGAAACCGACAGTAGGCAGATTACCAGGGAAAAGGTGGACAGATTTATTACTATACAGGAAAAACTCTGAGATATCCTAAATTTGATTCTACGGGCCAGAGCTTGGAAGGGAAAGGGATAAGGGAAATTAATCAGTTAAAGCCTATGGGCTACAACCAATAAAATGTTGATGCACATACTTGACGGAGTGTTTAAACCTTGACTTAAACCTCCATGTGCCCATCCTCTAGTTATATCTGAATGTTCTGGACTAGTAACGCCCACAATGCAGACACTGTTCCTAGGAATTCTCTTAGATCCCTGAAAGGTCCCCACACCACAACCCCTCTTTTCTATATTCAGTGTCAGCTCGGTGTAAATATTTATGCTTTCCTTCCCCAAATTTTATTATGAAGATGATTCTCTTTATTGTGGCAGACAGAGTCTTAGTGCTCTTTGCCCCAGCCCTGGTAGCTGTGGACTTGGTCCCAGGACCTGACCTCACCAACCTAGCACCTGTAGCCACTCAGTAAATAAAACTCTTTATGTCAGACAACCCTTAACTTCAGAAGTTTTGCTGCGGTGATTATGTGCACTGGAGCATTACAGGAAATAAAAACAAACTTCCAAGCCCAGTGAGCACCAGAAAATTAGATGCTTACTTTAAAGGGGAAAGAGGAGGAGAAGTAAGGAACTTGGGTGAGAGGGAGTGACTTGGGGGATGATAAACAGGCCCTCAGCAGAAGAGGTGACACCCTGTAACAAGGTTTGTCCGGTAATGACATCAACCTCCAGCCTTCCTTGTGATGAGAAGGGTTTCATACTCTCTGGCTTGTGAGATTCCTAGGGAAAGACTTCATGACAAGTGGAGTCATTTTGGAAGATTTGTCTTTAGTTAAATAAGGCAAATTCTGAGAAGACCTGTCCTTTATTTGCTTTTCCTCTAATAGCCTCAGTTGGAAGTGGTCAGCATAGCAAAATAGAGTGCTTCAAGGTGTCATCTCTTTAACTCCATCAGACAAAGGAATTTCCTTCTTTATTGTTTTGTTCCTTGTTATTCTATAAAAAAGTTCCCACAGCTAAATACAATGACATTTTGTGTATACTATGTACAATCATTATTTCATTTATAACATTTTGTTACATATTTAGTGTAACAAATTGTAGGATGAGATGCGTATTATTTCATCGTTTGAAATGTGTCCTCTGTATACATGAGTTCCTTCATATATTGATTCAATCAAATGTGAATTGAAAATATTTCAAGGGAAAGACCATGCCTGTATGAAGCATGCACAGATATATGTCTGGTCATTATTTCTAAAAAACAATAGAACAGTGATTTACACAGCACATACAGTATATCCTATTGTCATAAGTGATCTAGAGATGAGTAAAAGTATATGGAAGGAAGATATGTATAAGCGAATACAAATGCACTATTTCGTATAAATGACTCAAGCATCCACAGGTATTAGTGTCAGTAGGGATCCTGAAACCATGCCCTTTGGGTACCAAGGACCAATCTTTTAAAAATTTTTTTCAACCCACGTTTGAGTAAACCTTCAGCTGTACAATCTTTGGATGCATAATGCTGAATGTAAACACACATATGTAAAATGGACATTTATTAAGGTAGATGCACATTTTGGATGTGTGGCTTCAGATCCTTAACTCAAGCCACTGAAGACAATACACAGAAGACATTTAAAAGTAATCCAGCAGGAAACAATGCATGCAGGGATCCAGTACACTGTCAGTAAAGCAAGAATCAGAGGCAATATCTGCAAGGCAGAAGACAAAATGATAGATTCTCTCACCAGAACTCTTACTTGAATTTTTCAAGTCTATTGTATTTTTCCTTTTTCTCTCTTGACTCATCTATTAGAATGTGGCCTTTTGTCCTAAACTGTGCATATTTATTTGACTACTGCTTCATCTGAACAATTTTCTAATAGATCCTTTGTTTTCCCTTGAGTTGACTACTGAGTCCTTTTCCTTTTAAAAATTGGAGTATTTGAGTTTTACTCATTAATGTGTTATAAAAGAGTATGAATAATTTGTCTACCCTTTATCTTCAGTCACATAAACAGAAACCACTTAAATGTATACTTCAATCATATGCATATATATGAATAAAATTTTTAAAAATTTAAAAAATATATATGAATAAAATTATATACTTCAACCATATAATAGATATTATTTCAAAACAATTAACCATTTCTCAGTTTTTTGCTTGTTTAAAATTTTACTCATGTAATTCATATTTTCCATCTGTAAAATGGAAGGAGTTGTGGTTACTTCCTGCACCTATGCTTGTTGTTTGTAAAACAGCTTAAAAATATAAAAAATAGTGAAAAATATTTTAACTTTGTGGAGAAAAAGTACATTCTAAGTTCATGGTATAGACTGTTATATCAATAACTTGTGACCTCTATTATGTTTGATTCTTAAATTATAAAGGAAAATTAAATTGATCATCCTCTCAATCTTTTTAATTACATGCTACTATTCAAATTTTGAATATCTCATATATCACAAAAGGAATAAATTTAACAATAGTTTCTTGGACCATCAATTTGACAGTATCTTTCATTTTTTAAATGAACACAATTATCTTTAGCTATGAAGTGTGATAATTCACTCAAACTGTTCTTTGAAATTAAAGGCATTTTAAGACAGTTGTGGACAGTTCATTGGTTATAAGTGAGATGATATGAGGAGCAACTTAATCATTATTATTTGAATTATTATGAATAGATTTTATTGTTCTTCTTTGAAAAGAGCTATAAAATGTTTCCAGTTTTTAGGAAAGTTCTGAAGGAAATGTGAAGAGCACATTTTCACACCAAGAGAAAAATTTCACAGGTTAAAAATGTCCTTATTGAGCTTTGCAGTTACATCCAATCATGGCTGGCAGTTCGGGAAAAGCTAATGCTAAATAAAATCCATACCCCTTACCCAAATATTTTTCCTCAGACTTTAGAAAACTATCTACAAAAGTAGTGAGTTATATCCCTGGGCATATTAGTTATGATGAGATTTTGGGGTAAATTGATTAAATAAATATTTTGTCTTGAATGTTCATTTATAAATAAGATTGCAAAATGTCAGTTTATTTTTCCAGGACTCTAATCATTTGGAAAATTGGTTATTTTCTGTATTAGTATGTTTTATGCGTGCATGTTGAATTAGGTTTCTGCTCTCTGTAGTTAAAATAATCCCAGCTTCTTAAACTAAAAACAGAATCCACTGCCTCATAAACTTCCTTCAGACTCTCATTCAATGTTAGCATGAATTCTAGAATGAATGTGAAAGGGAAAGAAATTGTGCAAAGGAAGGAAAAACTGGGATGAGGGAAAGAAGAAAAAGAAAGAAAATACTAAGGCTCTCTTTCTCTCTCTCTCTCTATATATAATACATATATATAGCTGGGATAACTGTACTACTGATGTCTGATGATTTATTGAAAACAACAGTTAATGCTTAAATTTTTTAAAATATTTTGACCAATTTTGCATGGTTATACCTGGTAATCTGAGCAACTTATGTGAAGACAACAATATGCAATATTACAATCATTAGTGAATTCCTACCATCTTGTCTAGTGAAACTCTGTATTGTCTCTAATGTTTTTCACATTATTAAATTCTTATTCTCTTTAATGGTTTGATCAATCTTCCGTTCGTACATCTGGTAATCTGAGCAACTTCGTTGAAGATAACAATATGTAATACAACAACCACTGTGAATCCCCATCATTTGGTTTGAAACTCTGTATCATTTTTAAAGCCCTTGCTTTGTTTTGTTTGTATTTTCCTACTGTTCTTTTTTTTTTTTTTTTAACTATTCTCTATAAACTTAAAAAAAAAAAGAGCTAATCTCCTTTTTAAGCTTCAAACCTTTTTTCTACCTTGTGTTGGGTCATTTGCAGACAAGTCAGGAAGCCAAATAGCTCCATACTTGGATTTAACCTGCTGGGCAATACTACAGAAACAGAGCAACTCACACTGGGACTTCTGGGAAACACTGGAATACACTGGAGGACAGACATTGCCTCCCTGCCAGTGCATAGGACAGTTGCTGAGGCCAGACCCTGTGCTTTGATTGGCCAAACCAAGATTTTCCTCCCTTTCTAAAACTAATGAATGGCACCCTGCAGCAGAGTTCCCTAAAGGAAAAGAGTGGATTTCCATAAAGGCAAAAGTGTGGTGGTGAGTTAAGAAAAGATAAAATGCAAAAGCATTAGGTGTTCTTGTTAACCCCAGGCACTGTATGCTTCTATTTCCCTTCCTATAAATTGATCTGGAATTTCCTGGAGTAATGCTGTCCAGGAGTCAAGCTATATATACATCTGGCTCAGAGTATATGTAATCGACTTCTGAAAATTTTGTTAGCATATTATTGGAGATAAGCTCAGGAATGCATCACAATAAATAGGACTGAGGAACTATGTCACAAATGATCTTGTAAGGCAGAAATCACAGACTGCAGAGCCTCAGGTTTCTATGCACTAGAAGTGTTTCTACTACTTTTCTCACCACTAAGTACTTTCCAGAACAAGGGCCTGAGCCTGGCTCCTAGTCTAGACCTGGGAGGGAACAAGGATACGAAGATACTACAGTATAAGAGCTGGAAAATGCATTAGCTAACATGTAAATTGTCTGGTAAAACATTTGCATTGACCTTCAAGTTACAGAAATTGGAATCTCAATATTAGATAACTTTGGAACTTTAAATTTCTCTATGACCTGTGGCTTTTTAGTCTTCCTTCTTTTCCTGTGGCAGTCTAACTTCTCCAAGGTTATCCCACTATCATAGCAAAGCAGTGAACCTTTTCTGTAAGTTGTTAATTCCAAGCTTTCTTCTCTGCTAAGGGCGGCATTTGCTTCTTAATAACGGGTGCTTTATTGTCTAATATATTACACAGGCCAGAGCATACCCACAAGTCCTATGGTGATGGAGGAACCTATCCAAGCTCTCATATAAACTCTCTTCATTGGACAGTAAGTATTTACTGACCCATCAAAATACTTTTTGGTTCTCTGAGTAAGGCTTCTGGGGTGGAGAGGAACCCACTGAGTTTTAATGACACTATAGGTCATAAAAGATCCAAAGTGTACCGGTGAGCACTTGACAGTGAAATGTGTTCTCAGAGCAGATAGGACACATTAGGCCTCCTTTGTGAACCACATTATTACTTCAGTGTTTTTAAACTTTATTTTAAACAGGAAAAAAACCAAAATTTCAAAACAAGGTAATAGGAGAGTAACAATGGTTAACATACTGTGTATTGTTATCTTTACACTAGTTACTCAGAGTACAAGATATAAACATTCAATTGTCCAAACAATATTAGCACAAACTTTTATTTTCAATGAATTTAGAGAAATTAGTAGTATAATGATCTTAACTATCATATATATATATATATATACTGTTTGTTTGTTTTTCCCTTTCTTCTTTTCCCCATTCCCCCATCCCAGTCTCTCTTTCTTTTTGAACAGTTTCTTCCCATTTTGCAATATCTATTGTACATTTGAGATCTTATTTATTCTTTCAGTTTCTCACACTAGGGAGACAAGATGATGTTTATACATGTGAGTCTGGTTTACTTCACTTATGAGTATGGTTTCAAGTTAGATCCCTTTATCTACAAAAGTCTCAAGTTTATCCTTCTTTATGGTTGAGTAGTCCTCTATTGTACAAAAATACTGCATCTTTTATTTAATTTTAAAGAGAATAATAAAAAAGAAAACTAGCAAAATACCAACAGTATAAACAAAAATAAAAACAAAGCAAAAACAACAAAAATGATAAAGGGTTTCAGAACAAAATGATAGGGATAAACAGTGGTTGTTATATTATATAATGTTATCTTCAGTGAAGTTGCTCAGATTACCAGATGTAACAATGCAAGATAGATCAAGCCATTAAAGAGAATAAAAAATAAAAATAAAAAACATTAGAAAAGATACACAGTTTCATTAGACAAGATGGTAGGAACTCACCAAAG